>NC_081828.1:49331433-49636433 GCF_030867095.1 Alligator mississippiensis
AACTGAAATCACAGCTTTCTCTGCTGATCAGTCCCTTTTCCTATTCCTTGTAGGCTCTCCTCCTTACTCCCCAGGTCCCATCATTTGATCTCAGAAAGATTAGCCTCCATAGTAGCATTCCCAACATCCAATGAGGACAGACCAAAATATTCTCTTTTACTTCCGATATGCTATCCCGCCCTTTCAAACCAGTTGATTGGATAATCTGGAAGTCTTCATTACATGAATATGGAAATTAACATGCATTGCACATAAGTTTCTTCCCATCCATTGGGAAGAACTTAAGTTGCAATCCAAATTGATCACCCTAATAGACTGTTCAACAGCTGAGACTGACATTAACAAACAGTGGAACCAGTAAGCATGTGCTGTTGACTTTCTTGCTAGGTCATTTTTTTTTTTTTACAATTGATTTTTATTCTAAAGCAAAGCAATTAGGACTCACTAAGTGTACACTGCCATACTGAGTTACACATTTTTAAGACAAAGCCAAATTCATGCAGGAAAAAGATGCAATTACAACTACCATATTTTAAACTCCATTGACTCAGTCTAAATTTTGTTATACAAAAAGTTACTGAGACAAGGCTTATAAAGTTTCACTCAAAAGGATTGTTTCCTAAAATCGTGACTGGCTGAAAATACGGTATCGCTTTCCTTTTTATAGAAGCCACTTCTCAACATTAACTGCCAGTGTGACACCTATAATCCACACAAAATTAAACTTTAGCTCAAATTGAACAAGTGGTAGTAAAAACAATTTAGATTACAATTCCGAGTTTACCATGCATCTGAAACACTGGTGCGCACAGGTTGCTCGTTTGTAGCTCTGTCACAAGTAACCTCTCAGCTAATGGTTTTGGCACATAAGAGTACAGGCTGCACCCATTTTACAACAAATCATACTTTAGAAAGAATTAGTCTATAACACATCAATCCATAAATACCTCATCCTAATCCACCAGTCTGACAAAAGACGGTATTGTTACATTTCACCACAAATCCAAGATAAACTTTCAAATATCATAATATTGTTAAAAATATTAGTTAAAGCAAAAAAAAAAAAACTGCCATTTTTCTAAATACTAGGCCAATAGATAAAGTAACAATACAAAATAGATAATAGATATTAGGAAGAATTTTCTCACTAGGAGGATAGTAAAACACTGAAACGGGTTACCCAAAGAGGTTGTGGAAACTCCACCCTTGGATGCTTTTTATCACCCATCTAGACAAAGTTTTGGCTGGGATGATCTACTTGGGGATGGTCCTACTTTGAGCAGCGGGTTGGACTAGATAAGTGTTTCTCAACTTGTGGGCTGTGACCAAAAAGTGGGTCACAAGAATACATGAAAGAGTTGTGAGCAAACTTTAAAAATGGATTCTCTTTAAAGAAGAAAAACATGGGAAACCTTGGCTTTTCCCTTGAAGGTTGGCAGAGTTCTGGTCTACAAGGGACTGCTTGGGCCCCCCTGCCCCACACACTGGGGGGCTGGGGTCTAGGAACAGGGGGCAGTGAGTTGAGACTGGCCAGTGATGTTTACAAATGGGTCCACTGGACTAGATGATCTCCTGAGGTCCCTTCCAACCCTACTTTTCTATGGTTCTATAATTCTATGAAAAGAGGAAGAAGACTTCCAGCTGGTACAATCTGTCATGAAAAGAAGTATGTAACCAAAAGCAAACTTGCTCATTCAGAGAGACCATCAGGTTAGAGAGAGAGGTTACTAGGATTTAGCAGAAAATGCCAAATTTGTCCTCTGTTCAGGGTCTAGGAGTCAGTCTCTACAATGACAATTTCTAGCATGATCAGAGCAATAGTTCAAAGAAGCCCAAAGAAAATCCAAAAGACTTTTCCAGCCAGAAATGAACAATTCCAGGAGATGAATGACCATTTCTTTTATCTCATGGGATTACAATATCCTATCTATCCAACTGCTCTGTTAAAAAAACACCTTGGTCTCTCTACACTCATTCACCTGCCATTATGAGCTGCCTGCTCCGACCTGCATCTTCCTTCCCTAGTGCCACCTGCAGTAACTGGATTTTATATACCATTCCATGCCTCCCCCACCCCTTCTCATTTGATCATTTCTGTTCATCTCCACCTGACCTCAGACAAAAAGCAGATGCCTTTCCATACGCTCTTTTCACTAGTTACTATTCAGATTACCTCTGTTGGGGTCTGTTGGCAGCTCTGAGCCACAAGCAGCATTCTCTGGGGAACCATTCTGAGAGAGAGAAGCACAAGTCACTAGAATCAGAGACAAGGTAATTTGGCTTCACACTGCCACCAGCATAAACCAATACCACAGCGGGGAGGGAAAGAAAACCCCAAAAAACAGTGACACTGCTACCAAGGCAAATGGGAGAAAATGCAGCCATAGTAATTCATTAAATGTAAGCATACTTAGAGCTCCACCTACTTTAATTTGGGCCCATTCTTTGCTTATGTGGGCTATTTAGTTTCAGATATTCAAGGGGGCTCTGCACAACTGATTCCTGCTTCAGTGAGGCTCAAACATCACCATTCTTAGCATTCAACTCCAGTTCTTCTATTACTTTTTAGCTCCAAATATCAAAATTGGGGGGCGAGACGGGAAGGGAGGGGCTTCAATCACCTACCCACTTATAAACACTTACAGTACCAAAACACTAGGCCTGTGCAAAGCAGCTAGTATTCACTTCAGATTTGGCCAATTCAGGGGACAGCGATTCGATTCAGTGATTCAAATCACTGACCCAAATCGATTTGGCCAAATCTGATTCGGAGATTCGGATGCTGCCGTACCTCCAAATCACCTATACCAGGCTCACCCCCCGCCCGCCCCAGCTCCTGGCACTTGGAAAAAGAAAAAAAAAGCCCCAACTCACCAGGTGCTGCGGGCTCTGCATGAGCCTCCCCCCCCCCCATGGCTGCCCCACCCGCCGCAGCTCCAGCCCTTTAAGAAAAGAACCAAAAAACCCCCCCGACTCACCATTCCTGTCAGGCAGAGGGCAATCCCTGCTGCCCCCCACTGCATGGGGGGCTTTTCCACAAGCCCCCTGAAGCCCCAAAGCCACAGCAGAAGTGGAGAGTCCCAAGGTTTCTTTTTTTTTTTTTTTCTTGAAGGGCCAGAGCTGGGGTGGGCAGGGCAGCCATGGGGGGAGGGGAGGCAGGAAGAGCAAGGGAGGTTGGGGGGCTTGTGGCAGAGCCCCCCCATGTAGCATAGGGCAGTGGGGGGCAGCAGGGATCGCTGCCCCGCCTGGCAGCACCCAGCAGGCAGCGCTTTTGTTTAAAGCGCCGGGAGCTGGGGCAGGCGGGACAGCCATGGTTGGGGCTGGGGGGAGCAGGCATGGGATGGGGCCTGGCAGGGGTCCTCCATGGTCCCCTCCCCACCCCCTACTTACCAACTCTGGATCCAGCTGCAGCTCCCTGCTGCAGCCAGCAGGGACTGTCCGAAATCACTGAAGCTCTCCAAATCTTTTCCAAAGATTTGGAGAGCTACAAAATCAATTTGGACCTTTTAACTGGTCCCCTGATTTGATTCGGAGATTTGGATACCGAAATCGGGCCACATCTCCTCTGAACTGAATCACCAACAGAAGCTTCGCATAGCCCTATAAAACACAATATTACTGTATAGAGTCTAAATTTTGTAATGTATTTTCTCGTTTCCTTTTACACAATGACCAGAAGGGAAACAAATCCACAGAGATAAAAATCATCACTAGTCATCTACGTTGACATACCACAGATATGAAGGGAGACGCTTCTCAACTCTGAGCTATTATTTCAGTCTCTCTTCAAACTAAAGATACTGCTGTATTGGTTACATTGTAGTGACATTTTCAACGTTTTTCACAGCCATACAAACTAGTTATTTTTCTCTAGTTCAAAAGCAACTTAAGAACTAGCAGGTTTCCAACCCAATGTACTAAGGCTTAATTACAGCCCTGCTTGGGCATAAAATTTTTTTTGCTTACATGCATAAGGAAACACTGTCAGTTCTAAAAAAGTGCTTTCAACATATAGACCATTTTAAAAATGGCATCAAAAGAGATTTAGTGGACTTCGTGGGTTTATGTCAGGGGCATGCAATTATTTTGGGCGGAGAGCCGCTTACCAAGTTTTGGCAAGCTGCCGAGGGCCACATACGTAGCCCTGCCCCTTGATAGGAGCCTGCCCCCTGGTTGCCATCTTTGGACTGGAAGTCTCACCCTTAATCTCTGACCTTTGCCCCTGTAAGTCCCTCCCCTTACCCCTGGAAGTATTCCTTCAGGGAAGGGGATTTGCCATCTTAGAACTGGAAAAAACCCAAATTATGTACTAAAAATCAAATACCCATAATAATAATTTTAATTCAATTTTTAAAAAATATTTTTGTCCTGATTTGTGTGTTTGTGCTTTATATGTAGAAGTGATTGCATAATAGCTCAAAATGCAGTCTGATTCCTGTATAGTATGTGGGGTATGCAGTTTGTGGAGAGGTGTGCGAGGTGTGTATTGTATTTGTGGGGTGCGTTGATTGTGTGTGAAAGAAGATGTAGTTGTGGGGTTTGCGGGAAGGGTTTGATGGTATGTGAGGTGTGCATGGGAGCCCCCCCACATGCCCCCCGAGCTGGTCAGCACCCACCACCGTTCTGCAATAGCCCAGAGCCCAAGCACGCTGGTGCAGCTGATCAGATCTAACTCTGGCGGTGCCACCCTGGGCTAATAAGTGCCCCATGCCGGGTCCCCACCAACTTGTGCCACCCCCAGCAGCCTTGCCTGCATCTCCACACTGTCCCCCGAGCCAGCCAGGCCCTTCCCAGAGGGCCACCGGGTTTCTGGAAGCTGCAGGAGCCTCCAGACTGCAAAAGCGTTTGCGGGGCTAATCCTGCTCCTGGTGGAGCCTCCCTGCCCATCCCTGCGCGAAAGGATTGGGCCCCGGGCCATCTGGGCAGGTGCCTGCCTCCCTGGCAGCCTGGCCTGGGGCTAGGTGGCCACAGAGACTTGCATCGGGCCCGTGGCTGTGTTTGCAAGCCAGCAGCTCCCACTCCAGCAGCTTGCCCCCCAACCCCAGGACAGATGGGGAGGCTACGCTAGGAGCCAGATCAGGCCCACAGCCACTTTTCTCCTCCAGAAGTTTCTGCAGCTTGCCCGGCCTTCTTGCACCTTGGGCCAGGTTCCTGGTGGCTCGTGGTGGCCTCGGGCGGCCCCCCTGTGTTGTCCCCAAAGTTGGCCAGAAACTTCCCCAGGGTCCCTGGGCTCCTCACAGCCGCAGGAACTTCTGGAGCAGAAAAGTGGCCACAGCCCCACTATGGCTCCTGATGCAGCCTCCCTGTCCATTCTGGGGCCAGGGGGCGAGATGCCAGTAGGATGACACGCCCCGGGGGGGGGCCTTCCCCCGCAATGGGGCTGGCCATGGGGGAGGGGCAGCTGGGCCACTGTCACCCCAAGCCTCAGACACGCGATGCAACTTCCGCGCTGCCTCCCCGTGCTTCCCAGGCCCCGGGCCTTGTCCCTGCCGGTCCATGCCACCCCCAGCAGCTCTGGGCACCCCCTACACTGCCACCAGGGCTGGACAGGCCCTTCCCCAGCAGCCCCCCAGTATCCTGGCAGTGGCAGGAGCTGCCGGGGTGCAAACACAGCCACAGGCCAAATGCAAGTGTCCACGGCCACCTAGCCCCAGGCCAGACAGCCAGGGAGGCAGGTGCCTGCCCAGGTGGCCCAGGGCTCGATTCTTTCACTCAGATGGATAAGCACAAGGCACATGGGGTTGGGAGTGCGCATGCTAGTCCCCGCCTGTACCAGGGGGCTTGGGCTGGGAGTGAGTGGGAACCAGCTACAGCCCAGCAGTGCTCCAAGGACAGTGCCAGAGTGGGGTGGCAGGAGCCCGTGGTGTGGCTGGCTGGGCTGCGCCAGCAGGGAGAGAGGGAAGCCACCCCGCTCTGGGCCCCACCAGCGCTCCTGTGCTCCCACTCACTTTCTCCCACCCGTGGTGAGCCGGGGACCAGAGCATGCAGCCCTGACTTAACGTGCCCCATGCTCACTCATCTGAGTGAAAGGATCCCAGCTGTTGCTGGCTCCTGCGCACCCACGCTCACTCCCAGTTGCCTTGGCAGACCATGGGACTCAGCAGGAGCCAGCCCAACCCCCAAGGACTGGGGCGATCACCCGCGGTCCTCTCCTGCCTCCCTGACCCCTACTCTTACCTGATTTTCCCACTCCAGCGCAGGCACGAGCAGCCCCACGGTCTCAGGCCAGAAGCCACTGCTAGGCAGGGGCTTCCGGCTGGGGGTGGAGCACAGGGCTGGAGTGGAACCTGGTGGGCCCTGCAGTTCCAGAGACCTGCCGTGGCTTCCCCTGGGTCCTACTGCCCCGGCTCCTGTTCTTTTTGACAGGAGCCAGGGGCAGATAAATATGAATTTTAAAAAAATTTTAGGGGCCCCACAGGCTTGGAGGGCCAGATCTGGCCTGCAGGCCGTATTTTGTACACCCCTGGTTTATGTCCATCTTAAAGAGATCTGGAAAACAAAGACAATGGCTACTCTTCTGGTTTGTGTTCTCATCAAAAATAAACCTTCCCCCACAAATATATAAGGTCATGTATACCTTTCTGCAATTTAACATAGCACAACCCATTCTTTCAGCTGTATTTACTGCAGTGACTAAACTTTCTGATTCAGGACTCTTTTTAGTTAATGGGGAAAAATGGAACTCTATCTCCACTAAACAGACATCCCAATCCAGAAAATGTCAAACACTGCAGCAAGCCATAATAAACTTTGTGGGAGTCACCAGACAGTTTCAGAAACTCTGGGCTACTGAATAAGCTTTATTTATATATGGAGTCAGTAGAACATTGCTTAATTAGTGCTAATGATGAGAAAGCCTTAGGGGAACTACAGAATTTTATAAGCAACTAAACATAAAATGTATTGATAAAAAGCCACTTTGCTGCCAGTCAATGCTCATTTTGCGTGCAGGAGAGGAGGATGACAGTCCCAGGGTTTGTGTGTGCCAGATATACAGAAGTACACTGAGCCAAAGTCACTGCAAATGACTACCATGCAAGTTAATGAGGATTTGCTTCAGGGGTTTTTTCCCCCCTTAAATAAGCTTACAGCAGACAAAAATGTTAACTAAAAATGCCAACAGTTAAACGTAGGAAATTTCTTCTGACAATATTTGAAGTCAATGCCAAATCAGACCGTCTGCTGTAATATTTTGGATGCACATACACTGTATCTTCTCTCTCTCAAAAACAGCTCTTCTGGAGACAGTTATCAACAGCTATGGAAATGGAGCAGTTTTGCCTTAAAGGAGGAATACAGAGACAGCGAGGAAGAGATGGATCCATCCCCAAATGTGTTCGACTCTTCTTTATATATTAATTTGGGGAACATTTTCAGGGAAGGGAAATGCTGCCAATCTTCTACCAAATCCTGGTGTTTTAAGGAGACAGTTTGAGGGGAGGGTCACCCCAAAACAAAAATTGTTCCAGAAGCCTTTCAGGGTTGCATGGCAGAAGCAGGATGATTCTTGCAGAGCTGTAGGATGGCAGGACTACTGTGATAACAGATACAGGCTTAAACATTCTAAATTTAAATCACTGAAAAGTTTCAAATCAATTTTGTAAACTGTCACATTTATTATTGGGCCAACAAGGTTTTCACCACAGCTGGCAGACTCTGCTCAAAAGAAAGCTCAGATTGGAATAGCAGGAGGGCAAAGATAGAGACACATAAAAGGAGCGCTGCGTGGGAAGCCTCCAGAATGCCAGCTGTAACGAGTACAGCCAGTCTATCCTAGGTAAGAGCCAAAATTGAGAGAAATTTAAGAGCTTATACTGTAGTTGTGTAGTCTAAGAGAGGTACAACATTTAACTTGAAACTGTTGCTTCTGATTCTACTGGTTGGCATTGACTAAATTAAGTTAAAATGACACTTGAAACATTTTAGTCCTAATGCCATATCTGTTAAATGAGATTATTTTGATGGCCTTTATTTTGAACATTTTGGTGTAGCACCTTACATGCTGTACACACTTAAAGGTGTATTAAAAAGACTTTCAAGCCACTGACTGTTGTCCTTTGTTCCACCCACCAGTTTCAGCTAAATATATAAGGAATCTTTGACTTAACACCTCTGTTATTCAAATAAACTTAACTGCTCTCCCTAAGTTAGGGAGTGTAAAACTGTCACCTAACAGTTATGTGACATGTAAAACAAACTGGCCGTATTCAAGAATCTCACTTTAATACAAAAACCAAATAAAAATGATCAGTTCAAGCTCTCACCTCCAGATTATCTCCTCCTAGGGTCCCTGCCTTGCAGCTGTCCAACCCAGACCTCAGATCTTCTCTCACCCAAGAATGCTACTTCAGTTCCTCAGGATCCCAGAGAGGTAACAAACTGACTGTCCTAATGAATGGGAAGAATCCATTTTATCCTTTTCCAAAAGAATCAATATCTACTAGAAGGATGGGGGATTATGGGTATATATTGCCAGACGGTTACAAAGAGCTGAAACAATTTGACTAATACCCAAAGAAGCAAAGACATCTTCTCATGATGGGCTTTGTTTCTTCATGGCATTATATATTGAGAGAATTTCCTACACTAGCACTGAACATTAAAAAAAATTGTAGAGTTGAGAGAGATGCAAAGTCACTCCTGCCTTTTGCCAGTACCCTCCTTTCCTTTCCTTCTTTGCAATCTGTGTATTAAGTGCATTGTCAGAGTCTGATTTCTTTGTCTAGATATCAAAAGGAACCATTTGTGAAATCAAAGATGATGATACTACTGTTCCTCTTAAGCTACAAAGTTATAGTATGCTGATTTGTGGAGAAGCTGTATGGAACAGTTTGCAGTCATATAGTGAAGATTCTGCTTCTGACCCATCAGTAGGTTAACTCTACTCTGCTTTTATCAATATATATCTCAACAATAAGGTTAAGCCAGTCATGTCTATACAGGCAAACAGAAATTTCCAGAAGAAAGAAGATACCTCAGATAAAAAACAATCGTTCTCGCAAAATTATGAGATATGTTTTGTATCTCTGCACCTTTTACAAAGCTTCTCTTCAAAAGTAAATATAATAATTCCAATTAATACAATACTTTGGATGTACATTCCACCATAAGAACTCAAAGAGTTTTGCAAACAAAGTTGGCCTCAGGTCCCTGTGACTTATGTTAACCCCAGTTTTACAGATGAGGATCCAGGAGTGGCTTACCCAAGTTCACGTGACAACTTTGGCAGAGACTTGGGAACATAACTTGGATCTTCTGCAACCCACTCTTCAAGTGCCTTAACCACAAGAACACAAATGACTAATTTGGAGGAAAAAGGTAGGAAGAAAATTTTCAAAGATCATTTTAAAACTTCTTTCTAATTGTACTTAAGTACAAATATCTACCATGACACACCATCATGTGCCTTGACCAGTTAATATTAAATCAGAATCTCTTCTACCAGTTTCTTATGCATCACCATGTGCAGCAACTCTATGGTTACATACAAGAAAAGCAACCTTATCCATTTGGGCAAAAAAGCTGACCCCCACAATAACTGATATAGTATTCATCAATACTTTCATAACCATTTTAAAATGAATCCACAACTTAGCTTCAAATTAGAAAACACATCTAATTATCTGCAGATGGAGACAGCTTTGAAGTATTAAGAGTTTAATAGGAAAAAAATCCCAGTACTACCACAGTCTGAAATTGCAAGGAAAAAAGGTCCCAACGGCATCTCTACAGCTTTTGTTTATTAACTTCCCAATTTCAAATTATGTAAATGTTATCCCTAAAAGTTTAAGTTCTTGTGTAGATATAAGAACAATTCTCTGACCTCTATATGCAACGTCAACAAAACCATTCTATGATTTAATTTTTTCCAGTCAACAGTAGAAATACCAGCCAAAATGTTCTTTGCAGTTCTTAGAGCAATTGCTGGTACTGCAGGATTAATCCTGGAACCCTAAGTTTCAGGCACTGAGACTGCCCTAAATTCAGAGTTCTGGGAATGTCTCACACACTCTGGTTGCAGACAGTCCTTTGTCTCTGCCCAGGGGCACTAGAGCACATTTATATTTTAGGATATGTATCAGCTCGGCACTCAAACAGGACCCAATTAAACAAAACCCATTTCAACTTTAAATAACCAGTATACTTTATAAGCCCTAGCTTCATAGTAAAATGAATAACATTTTAAACTTGAAGTCATTCTAGTTATACCCATCTCAGTGTCCCAACCAATTTTGATACCCCCTTAATCTAGCTTAGCTGTTTTTCTTTTCCCTATTTGGGTAATCTGCACCACAACAGAGAAAATGCATTTAAGTTTTAAAACAATTATATCAATAAAAAAAAAAAAAATACTGTTTTAAAATTTTAAATTATTGCTTTAACAGCAAAAATCCATATTCCCTCATTTCTCATCTTCCCAGGAAGAGAAATCCACTTGCCAAGACACATCAGTCGTGGGAAAGAAGTCCATCCATAGAGGGTTTTTTTATTTTTAACACAAAGTCAAATATATTGCGAAGTCACAAATCCTTGATATAACAGCTCAGCATAACTGGGCTGCCATGCTAAATGAAGGCTGCTGTGAGGGTCAACACAATACCACAAACTACCTTACTGAGATGGAAGTATGATCACCTGAACTTAATAGAAAGGGAATTCTAATCCAAAATATAAAAGGTGAAAAAAGGAAAGAAATAAAGAAATGGGGAAATATTCTTAATGGATATGTTCTTTTTAAAGGGGGCTTCAATACGTTATGCAGAAGGGGTGAAAACTGGGCCAAAATATGCCCATAAAATAACAGTTTGATTATATTACCTGAATGCTAAAACACATCTCATGTCCCAAACCTCCTTTTCACTTTGTCTAGACTTACCGAACAAACACATAGGGTTTCAGAAGCAAGAGACAACTCTTTAGACTCCTGCTTTTACAGTCAGTCATTAAATCTTCAGTAACTGTAACTTCAGTTATCAGGAAGTATCAAAAAGTACCCAAAACCTTTGAGACAGCCCAGAAGGCTTCAAATCAGCAAATTCTAGGGCATGTCACAGGTTCCTAAAGGCCTCTTGTTCAGTAGAACTAAAAACACCAGACTCACAAGTAAGTTAACCATAAGTCTCTCCCCCCCCACCTTTGTTTAAAAAAAAAAAAAAGGCTTTAGACAACTGGGGTGCCTACACATAAGTGCGGAGGCAGCCCGGAAGCATTGGAATTCCAGCACGTCAGAGCAGACTCGATAAATCTGCAATTACCATGCTCCTACAACCACCTGCATCTCAAACAAGCTTTAGTTTAAGCACCCCCACGCCATTTCTAAGTGCAGGGACACGGATGCAAGAGATGCAGCCATGCTTTAATTAGAGCAGCTCCGAGAGCCGCTCTAATTAAAAAAGCGTCACCCCCTTCGCCCCGGAGCATAGGTAAAAGTGCCCCTGGAGTGTGACTCAGGTAGGCTTCTCAGATTTTCTGTACATTTTTTTAAAAAATTATGGAAGCCTTGGCCATGTTATTCTTTCAAGGGCTCTGACAATGCTAAAGCAATTTTCTACATAAATCACTGTAATGCTAACACTGCAGTTTATATTCTCAGCTTAAAAATAAAGCTTTCCACTATTTATTGCCAGGGTAGGTGGGGGGGAAGCTGAGCTACAATGACTGATCTACCAGAAGTGGGTGGCATAATATAATGAAAATTTACTGCTCAGCCAAAATTTTAGAAAACTTTATATATTTGCGAAGACTGTACAATCAACGCCTGTGAGCTAGAAGAAAAAGGCATGAATGCGTGAATGTAGCTCTATGCATACCATATATTGCAAACATAAAAGCTATTGACTATTATTGTTCTGTGCCAGTACATGGGCATATACATTGAAAATTTCTCAAAGACTACCTGCTCTAATGCCTTGAGCAGGTTTTGGTTATACATTCCTCTCTATGAACCTTCATAACTGTATTTCTTTGAAACAAACTAGCAGAAGCTATAATTCTCAATTGAGAAAGATTATTGCTTCAGAGAGAAGTACCCAAATTTTCTCATCTTTGTTAAATAAAGATAATTACTAAGCCTACACAGTCGTTAGAAACATTTTCATCACGGAATATAGATACAGCCTCCTGAACACGATTAATATTGCAGCCAAAGCAAACAAAGGCTGCCACCTTGTGGATTGGTGGGTAACTACAAAACTGGCTTATCACAGATCAGCGTGTGTCAACCAGGAACACAAAACCTGTAATTGTACAGCCAAGAATTATCTTATTTCATATGGAGAGAAAATAGGTATTTTAAGCTTTTAGCATCAACCATAAATTATACAAACAGCATTAAAATGTCTGTTATGTTAATTATATACTTAAAAATGCACTACCCTTTTACTAAAAGAAGTCAAAAGTATTTATAGTTGGGCTTCGTTGTTTTTGTTAACAGTGATTTGAGCTTTTATTATTACTACTAGCAAACTGCCCATCAAGAATGATGGGGGGTGGCAGGGACAGACTGCTGCCACCCACCACCCCATGCTGCCACCACCACCTCCCAGGAGCAGGGGGGGAGGGGGGTTGCCCCACAATCCCCCTCCACCAACACTGCATGCTGCCTCTAGGGCCAAAGCGAACAGCAGGGATGGAGTGGGAAGGTGAAGTGCTCCACCATCCCACTCCATCTCTGCTATTCCCTCCGCCCTCCCCTGTCAGCACCCCATGCCACCACCGCCTCCAGGAAGCAGGGCTAGACATGCTTGCCTTTGCCGACACACACACACACACACACACACACACACACACACACACACACACACACACAGAAAATTATCATCATTTTAATCTTTTCTCCAAAACGGACTTCTACAAGACTGGTGCTCCTTTTCCGTTCTGCTTCATGTCTACAACTACATACTCCCAGCAGGCTTTGCTTTCCTCCACTGCCAGCTCCTTAAATACTACCACTTTCTATCCTGCTACCAAATGTAATTTTATGAACTTGAAGGTATTTCCAGGGTTGAAAATACTGGAAACACTGTATTATCTTCTCTGGAAACAGAAAACTAACTCTTCTTGAAGAACTTTTTGTTTTAGAACAGGGAGTTCTACAAACATCTGATTTCTGAAAGTCCTCTGGAAATATGCACAGAAAAGTTTTGCCAACTTGTAACAAAATAATTTATGTCAGTATCTATTATTAATTATATAAGTCTTAAAACAAAAACAAAAAAATGAACAGGTCACACCTAGATGTTAAAATGATTGTTCCTGTAGCAAAATGAAATTTTAACCATGATTTTAGATCCTCCTTAAAGAAAAATGTGAACAAACAAAAAAACCCCTGAGTATTTTACCAGTGAGGATTCCTTTTAGTTTCAGTATTGAAAATGACTTGTTTTATAGCAACATGCTTTACAACTCATCTCTTAAAACAAGTACACTGATGATATTTATTTAAAAATGTGCGTTTCAGAAGATTTGATTTTTAACAACCTTTATTAGCAGCATGACTATAATGTAGCACACTGAATCAATACAACTACACTTTTCTGTAACTCTTTTTGCATTACCCTCTATTAGAGGTGCACCGATATATCTGATAAAAGGAAAATTAACATTATTGGCCATTGGCTTTTTTGGCTGGTGGAGCCACTAATGTCATTGATAAATATAATATACCTTCTGGCTGAGGCCCCCAGATGCCATGTGCATGCACTCAGCTGTACATATGCACGTGGCCAGGAATGCAGCTGGGCAGCATGGAGAGCAGTGCCCTGCAGGCATGTCTGTGGAGGGGAAGGAGTATGGGGGAGGGAAGGGGTGTAGGAGTGTCACAGCTTGAGGCCCCTATGGTGAGGGAGGGAGTAGGGTAGGGGCTTGAGGGGGCTGCCCAGACAGGGTGATGAATGGGACCCTGGAACGGAGAGAGGGATGGATCCACAGGCAGCTCATCCACCGGGGGGGTGGGGGGAGGGGAGGGGGGGAAGGCAGGCAGCTCCTGCTGCTGCATGTGCCCCCCCAGATTTGTGCACAGTGCAGATGCAGGATGCCCACTGTGAGCTCGGAGCTCTTCACTCTGCTGCTTTTGCCCTGGGGGCTCTGTATAGGCCACATCCCCTGCCTGCCTAGCAACAGTGGGTGTGGCAAGTTGTGCCTCCTACAGCCAAGCAAGCAGGGGACACATGGCTGACATGGGGCTCCTTGGGCAAAGGCAGCAGAGCATAGAGCCCTGAGCCCACACTGAGCAGCCTGCATTCACCCTCACCCCACTCAGCTCCGCTCCGGTTAAAAGCATTCCCACACTTAAAAGTGGTGGTGGCGGTGCTTGAACTAAAGCTCATTTGATTAGCTTTAGTTCAAGCACCCCTGCCATCATTTTTAAGTGCCAGGACACTGATCCCATGGATGCTGCCCGCAGTTGTCCCTGGCCCAGGTCCCTTTCACTGTCCTGGCTGGGCAGCACCCCCAGCTCCAGCCCCTGCCACACTCCCTCCCTCACCCTGGGGGCCCCAATCTACCCTCCCGCCCATACCCCTTTCCTCTACCAGGCCCCTTCCCCTCTACAGAATTACTTGCAAGGGAGCTGCTCTCCACACTGCTCAGATGCATTCCTGTAAAATCAGTTATCAGATCAGCATAGGCCAATATGGCTGGTTAATAACTGGCAATCAGTATCAGCCAAGAAAAATCTTTATCAGTGCACCCCTACCCTGTTTTAATTTAAAAATAAAAAGTGTTTGGGTTTTTTTCTTTCTTAAGAAAGCCCTTCACCATCCATTACTTTCACACATCCAAATTTGTCACTTTTCTACTACCTTGCCCACATTTACATCATGCTAATCCCTTTTAAGCATATACTTAATTGCTTTGTTGATTTTAGGTACAAAAAAGTCCTAAACAGCTGACAAATGAAAAGTGAGCGCCTATTCAAATACTTCGGCTCAAATCAGGGTTTATCATGGAAACATCAGAAATAGTAGTTTTACACAAACAGAAGCTGACCTACTAAGAACAGAATTGGATTTAAGAGCCCTAGACTGACACAGGTAGAAAGGGACCACAAGATTCCAGAATTTTAACAGCTGTAGAAGTATTCTTTTCACCCAAACATCTTTTTCTGCCATCTTCAAAAAAAGGTGGATTTATTGCCCTTCCAACATTTTCTAACAAAATACCACAATAAAGCTGTTCTTGCAATAAGTCAAAAGGAGGAAGGGAAAAAGAGAACAAGATACCATCCAAGCCAAACACAGCAGCTAAATAATCTTGTCTACACTGCAGGGTGATTCCCATCTGTATTTCATTGCAATCACTGTGAACTCAATCAGTGCAGGTTAAATCATGTCATGTGGGTGAACTGATCATCATAGTTTGACCTCCATGGCTAATCTGGCCATTACATATTCTAGCTATATAATGCCACAGTTAAGAAATCAATGTTGGCATCTCTCCCTCTCTCCACACAAACATCATTGTGAAAATACACCAAGATTTCTTCACACAATACCTAAATATATTTGGGATTTCAACACATTCAGGAGGCCCTAACAATCTCTGCATGGTCCAATGCTTGGGGCACTAGCCTGGGACTTGGGAAACCCAAACTTGATTAATTATCCCCCTACAGAATTCCTGAGTGATGCTATAGCATGCAAGCATCTTTGTAACAGTTCTCCATGTATTAAAAGGTAATGAAGGTATCTCTCTACCTTGCAAGGATAATTAAAATGGGAAGTACTCAGTTACTATGGTAATGGGACCTATATATTAAGTATGATGAAAGATTTCCCAACTGACATGGTACAAAATTGACAGACAAAAATTTTTTTTTATCTTCCGATCATAGCAAAGCAATTATGTCCTTCAGCAGCACCACATCATTTTAAAGATTTTAACTAGAACCTCTCCAGGCTTGGAAAAAATTCAGACTTGGTAAACCTACAACAACTTTGCTATATATTTTTGGTTATCAAAGCTGAAAGCTCCAGTGATGTTTAACTGAACAGATTTTTTGGCAAAACTGCTGATGTCAACTGAAATAGGAGCTTCAATACAAAAAGTTCACTGATGGATACTTCATAAACACTTCTTTAAAGTTCTATCAAATATATTAATGCAGAGAATAAACAGCCTTTGAAAGCCTTCTGCTTTTTGTTTTCTGCATGGAGATTACAGAATGTCACTGGTACCTCAAGAGGTTTGGATCTCATGTCTTGACAGGTGCCTGTTAAGATAAAAATTACAGATGTACCAGTCTACTTTTATAGGTCAGAAGCAACCAATGAATTTATAAAACCTTTTGGGGAAACCCATCACTATGGTGTCAGAGATAAAACAAGCTTCTACAGCTTTTTGCACCTTATCCAATTCATTGTATTTAAAAGAAAAGAGTTCAGTATTCTCAAAGCTAAATAACTGTCAGCCTCTTGTGATCACCTACAACATATTTCTTACCTGGATACTATGCTGGAACCATTATAGAGGTCACTAGCATAAGACAGTGTTGCCAAGGGTCGGACGGAATTGTAGCGAGTAAACTTGGATAGGCACTCCTGAAATTCATCCAGCTGGCTTGTAGTTCTACTGTCATCTAGAGAAAGGCAGCAAAATTGCAGATGGAAAAGACAGCATAAAGTAAAGGTAAACAAAAGTTCAACAGCAAAAAAAAAAAAAAAAGAATACCGAGTTCTAAACAGTCATATGACATTGTTTAAGCAAGACGTTTGGGAATGATTCCTTTTCACAACTAAAATTTGTTCATTTCTTTCACCCCCAACATGCACTTCTAGAATTTAATGCAAATTCACTCTCTTGATTCAGTCCTTGCAATACTACATTGGTGAAGCGATTATACTTCTTTAAAAACCATGAACATACCCTTCCCTTGTGTAGAAAATATTCCCCAATTTTAGATAAAGGAAGACCTCCTAAGCCACAGGGATTACTAATATTTAAAACTGAAAACCTACCTTAAATGTACAAAATGTGTATGGTTCCAATATTCAGTAGGGGTGAATACATATTACTCTCCCTTCTCCCAATACAGTATACTTATAAGAGTCAGTTACACCCAAAAAAGACTTGAAAAAAGTTTCCCTGTCTCTTCAGAAATCATAAGAGATAATTAAATTGTGGGGCATAAGAAACTGAAAGGTACCTGATTTATTAACTCAGAGAAAGATATGACCTTCTGTAAAGGAGGAAAAAATGTAATTTTAAAAAGCAATGACAAATATATTGTGGACAAATGAAACAACTGCAAAAGAAGATAAAAAAAAGTGCTGCAAAAAAGAATTAAAATAATTTCCAAATTTCTCACGAGTCACAGCTTTTGTCATTTAAAATGTATTTTAGCAGTTTGTTTTTTAATATTTGCTATAGAAGAAATTACTTATTGCAGTGCAATATAAGTGACTCAACTTCAAAATATGATTGGGACCAAAAATGCTGAGAATACATATAGCTTTCAGTGTTGCAATATACACTTGACTCTACCTTCCTAAACATGCCCAAAAGGAATATCTTGTTTTTTCTTTCTGCATCAAACAGATGCAAAAACATTTCAGCTACACACCCTCTCCACCCCCAAGAATAAACATTCCATGAACCATTTACTAGCGATGGATTCAGGGTTTAAAGATGAAGTCAGGCTCATTTTCTCAGAACTTTCCAAACGGCTTATGCGTAAAGAGATCAGGAATATGCCGTATCTATTTTGTATAAGAAAGGAAGGAAGAAAGGAAGAACCCCCACACCACGCTGCCTTTCACCCTCCCAAATTCTGTTCCCTAGAAATCAAGTATTTCACAAGATCTTCACCTGCACTGCATTGCTAATAAGTGAAATTTTAGTATTTGTTTCTATAAGAGGGAAATCAAGACAAATAGTCAAGGCATTTGAGGAGACAGGCATATAAATCTCCTATCTCCTTCAGTGCTCATTTCACCTTCTGATTTAAAAAAATACCTTCCTTTTATTTAAAGTAGATCCATACCAAACTGTTTTAGAGAAAGCTTTGGAAAGGCAAAAGCATGTGAACACCAACAGGTCTTCTTCAAAAGAAAATTCTATTCAAATACCAGACAATAGAGCAAGCAGAGAAAGTAGCTACTACTCTTCTTTCTAATCTAGAGATCAAGCATGTCATCCTTCTTTCATATATTTCATGACTGGAAAATGGAAAGCTATTTCTCAAGATTTTCTGTCTATCAAAGTGCAAGGCATTTTATAATTAAAATTATATTTCTTCACCACTCATTTGAAGCAAACACTTTAAGCACTGCATAAAGCATCCATGTCCATTTTAAATGCCAGTTATGACACCATTTCTTTCTATTAAAAATGCTTAAAATAATCAACAGCAGAACTTCAAGGAGAGTGCTGAGTTTTTGTTTAAAAGAGGATTGTTCTGCCTAATGAGATATCACACTCTACTCTGCCTTGACCTCTGGGGAAAAAAGTACTGCACTGTACGTGTATTCTTCTACATCAGTCCTCCCTCCCTAGGAGCATTAACACATACTGCCAATACTACAGATGAATCAAACACCAAATCACAGCTCTGACCATGTTGCCAGCTGCTTTAATTTATTTAGGGAAATCATGGATTTAACAAACATCCACCAGTCATCAGCCAAAGTAGCCAGAGGCCCCAATAACCACATCAGATAGCAGAAGTTTCTAGGCACGGAGCTACAGTGCACAACTCCTCCCTTGTTTGAGTGCAGCAGCAACAAGAGTTAAAATAATACACCTTCCACTGAAGCAAGGAATAATTTAAACACAAATGTTGGTAACTTCCTATTATGTAAATTTTCGGATCGGCCTGCCATTTCAATAGAGACCATTACAAAAATCAAAAACAAAATCTAAACAGAAAAGTGAAACAGTTCTGGCACTCTAAGTGCACTGAAGAGCATAAGGGAACCTTAAGAGGTGGGAGAAGGGAGGGAGGAAGGACATGGAAGTTTTCAGAGGATTTTTTTTTATATGTTTGGAAGAAACTGACATTTTTCTCTCTCAAATCCTCTACAGCAAGTGTGCCAGCCTTACACCTGGAACAGCTGTAGATTTTCAGCTTACCAGATAAAACACTTGTAACTTCAAATTTGAAGAGAAGGGACCTCACTTCATCAGTACTGCTGGAGAGACTGGGGGGGAAGGCAGCCAGGCTGCACAGTCTCCGCCATACTTAGTAGCCAGTTCACTATGTGCAGGAATATGCCAAGTTACCTTCCCACCCTTGTCGTCAGTAGCTTTTGGGTTGGAATTTACATGTACTAGTGAGAGTGGGAAAAACAAATAAACAAAAAACCCCACTCATCCAAAGTTTCTCAAACATTTTTATGTCTCAATACTGTATGTTACTAAAAGAATATATTGGAGAGAAACAACTACATCTTATCGTTCATTAATAGAAATGCTGTTTCTTCCATGCACTGCCTTGTATATACATACACCCCTTGTGTATTTTCTGACACTAGGATTCTATTTCCTACATTTAAAACACAGCTGAGATTGAATGAGAAACTTTGTTATCAGCCAACCTAGGTGCGTAAGCATGTAAGAGAACTTGGAGAAGAAAGTAAAACATACTCTCAAGGGCAAGTCAATTTATGATCCTTGGATTATAGAAACGTAACTGGAAGCACCTCAAAGATTAGGCACCGTACGTGTTACTGCAAAATAAATTTACCTGTTACACGAGTCATCCTGGTAGAAAAATAGCACTGCTCCAGGTCCTCAAAATGAGCCGTGAGCCTCTTCCGCCTCGAAGCCAATGTACTATTATACCATGGTTGCTTTTTGGTCTGAGTAGAGAACAGAAAAACAACACTTATTAAAAAAAAAAAAAAAGGGGGCCTGGACCTGATTTTATCCCCCTTGGTAGGTTTGTACAAAACACAAACAGTTTATAGACGCAACCTTTTATTTTAAGAGGTTTATTGTTCTGAAAAATCACTAAAAAAAAAAAAAATTATCACACCTTATTACGACATGCAACTTGTTAAGTCTTACGCCCCAAAACTGACAAGAACAAGTCAGTCTAATCAGGTCATTCTGGATCCTATCCCTACACTCCAGAAACCTGGTGTCATCCACAAATTTGTTAAGTATGCACTCAGTCCAATCATCCAAATCATTAATGAAAATGTTGCATAAGATCAGAGTCACACAGACCCCTGGGGAATCTCACTTGATACCTCCTCCCAACTAGATATTGAGCCACTGTGAACTACTTGCTGACTATTGATTCAATCAGTTATCTTACAATGATTCAACCAGTGACCTTCCATCACTTTCATCAAGTTTGTATTTCCTTAACTTGTTAATGAGAATGTTGTGGGAGACAGTGTCAAAAGCCTTGCTAAAAATCAAGGTATACCACATCCACTGCCCTCCCCTCATCCACAGAGACTGTCACCTAGTTACAGAAATAAACTAGATTGGTCAGGCATGACTTGCTCTTACTGAATCTATGCTGACTGCTCCTGATCACCTTCTCATCTAAGTGTTTCGCAACAGATTCCCTGAGGACCTGCATCATCCATAACTAGATTGCCTTCTGCAGTCTGTAAGGGACCAATGGAATTCCTGGTCTTGCTCTTACTTCTGAAATCCCTACAGAACCCCTTTTTATTGCCTTATGTCCTCTGCCAGCTGCATCCCAAATTGTACCTTGTTCTTCCTAAATGTTCTTCTTCCATGCTCAAGTGATAGTCTTATACTCTCCCCTAGTACTATAACCAATTTTATACTTTTTATAGTATTCCTTTTTGTGTTTCAGCTCCTTGAAGAAACTGTTGTCTAGCCAGACTGACCTCCTCCTGCACTTCCCATTCTTTCAACTCATTGGAACAGGGCTGCAATTCATGGGCCGAAGCCTCAGGCACAAGACTCAGAAACCAACTCGCTAATGAAAACAACTAGGAATCCTTGGGGGGGGTGTCACAGGATTACACTACTCAAGGGTACAGATACTGCAATATCATCGCCTTGCCTCACCTATCACTTCTCTCTCAAACAAAAGAAAACATACAGAATAATACCATGCAGTTCTCCAGGCAAGAACTCTCAGAAAGAATGGATTTTGTTATAAACACTTTCTTCAAAGAACAAAAATTGTTAGAAGTATTCCTGTTCTTTATGAAATTGCCAATCAGATAAAAGAAAAAGCAGAGGTCTATTATGACATTTCTAAGTTCCAGGGAAGGCTTCAATATATAGAATTAAATTTATCTAAAGTTTAGAAATATTGCAGCTGAGGTCTGGAAAAATCATCAACCCTGTAGAATCAATAAAAATTGTGAGGGGACAACTTCATAAAACAAAATGAATGTTTTGAACAAGTTTACCACTGAAGTAATAGAAAAAAAAAAAATTAATAGTTCTTTCTTTCCTCATATTTATATTACTGGTAAAAATCGGAAACATAGTCTTCTTCCAGCAGAGACAACTCATTCCTTTAGCTTTTATATAAAAGAAAAATGTATACATTAAAAAACTTCATTTCATTATCTCTGAATACACACATACAAAACTTAATTAAAAGTTCCCTCATTCCTTCATGAATCATTTCATAACAGTATCACTGGTCATAGGCAAATAAGGTTCTATTACACAGGAATGTGCAAACCATGAAGACTGAAATCTTGGCTCCACTGAAGTCAATGGGAGCACTACAAAAAAATTACAATATTAATTCATATGCATAAACACACCCTTGATTTAGAGAAAGCAGCAAAAACTCCAGATGTAACCTATCATATAAGAGCTATGGCTGTAAGCTAACTGTATAAATGACATGTTCAGGATTTCAACTTCACACTGATTGCATGTATGCCCAAAATAACTGGTATCATATTGAAAGCAATATAGACTTAAAAGACATCCAACATACTGTAAGTGTCTCTACTTTACTGCAGTCTTGACAACAATAGAAACATGGTGACTTTATCCTAGTAGCATCTTCATGTTACTAACATGATCTGGACTGCAAGAGTTTCAGCATTAAACAACCAGGCTCAAAATGGCTGCAAGTATCATACAACAATCACTTCAGTCTCAAGGTGAGAAGCTGCCTGGAATAAGACGAGCTAATAATAAACTAATCCTGAATTTGCTAGGTGGCTCCAGTCCATACAGAGATTAAATCAATTATGTTAGGTAGTTCACCTAATAAGCAGTACACACCTACTTGATCTTACGAGGCAAAATTCCACTCCAAAAAGGTCTCAGACTGGTTCACAACTGCTCCACTGTGCTAACAATCAATCTGCAGAAACTCTTGATCAGAAGCAGAACAGCAAAATACTCTCAGCTGCTCCTATTCTAACCAAGCATCCATCAGCTTCAAGGCAAGAAACCTGCTTTATGGCTACTCAATTAGTTACCAAGCTATGCTGGAAATGATGACAAGGAGAAGGATCGGGGAAAGGCAGTTGTAATGAATAAGCAGCTGGCGAAAAGGCTTGGCTAGGTGGAAGGGAGGAGGATGCAAAATGATACCCTCTCACCAACTTGAAAAACCAATGATTAGGGGGAAGGCTCTGCAGTCCAAAATCCAAACAGTCTAAGGAGTAAGGAGAAGCTGTTTAATTCTAGGGAGAGCTATGCTGTACATAATCCGCAAGCAAGAGACAGCACCTTGTGCCAGAAAACAAGTTTCTCTGTCCTGTTTGAGATGATTAAAGAAAGCTGAGGACCCTGGTGATTTTCAAAAGGCATCTTGACACCCAGCTTGCTGGGGTCATCTGACTCCAGCAGTCTTTCTTGCCCAAGTGCAGGGGGGCTGGACAGGATGATTTGTAAGGTCCTTTTCAGCCCCTAACATCTATGAAACTATGAAAGCCATTATCAGGGCAGGCAAAATGGTAGATCTGGCCAGTGGCCAGACTCCATTTCCCAGCAGCCCCTGTCCACATCACTGAGGCCAGTCTCCATGGAGACCACAGCAGCAGTGGGGCTGTTGACAGTGAGGGCCCAGGGTTTCCATGGAGACAGGCCCCAGCAGCACTGGCAGGGTGCATGGCTGGGCAGGGAGCTGCTCCGGGGTTGGGGCTGGGATCTTGCAGCAAGACGATCTCTGCACCCCTGCCTGGGGCACGGAGGCAACAGATCACAGTTCTGCCCTGGCTCTGGGCCACGCTGTCATTGCTGCAAGAGCCTGGCCCCAGAGCGGCTGCTCGCCCAACCACGCACCCCGCCAGCCCCATCTGTCAGACTGGCCATGCCGCTGCTGGGTCTCCATGGAAACCAGCTACAGCAATGCAGACAGATGCCCCTGGGAAATGAAGCCCGCTAAAACCTGAAGTAGGACTACAACCTGTTATAACAGGCATAGGATAGTTTGGACTTAGAGAGTCTCCTTGTTGTTCCTGAAGCCCATGCAAGTGTTTTGAACTTTAATTAGCTGCTGGCTAGGTTATGAAAAACTGAGAAAGCATTTTGAATCCTCTAGATGAGGGTATTTGTTTGGAGCACCAAGCTAGCAAGAATCATGTCACTACCTAGACTCAAACAAGCCACTGTAGAGAAAGTTGCGGTGTTTCAGTGACCAATATCCCATGGGATCTCCCATTTACAGAAAGCATAGCAAAGCACTACAATTACTTCAAATACCTGGAGTGATTCACTGCATTTTTAGAGTTTGCTGCATGTATTCATCATTTTTAGCCTCACTTATTAATGCAAGAACTACAAGAAAGAATTGGGAAGAAAAAGGCAGAACTGTTTTTTTTTATTTAAAATTTTATAGCTTGAACAGAAACTTCCAACAAGGAAAAATGCATCAGTTCTGCATACAACCTCATCATTTCCATCTTGAAAATGAAAGGTATTAGAGGCTAAAATATTCCATCTAAGCCCTCAGATCATAGATAACGCACACACACACACACACGGCTTTTGAATACTGTATGACTATAAAAAACCAGTTATCCTTGAAGAACAAGTTTCTACATTTGTCAACAGAGCAATGCCCATTGAGGTGTGAAAAAGAAAGCCATGTTGTCCATTTCAGTATAGTACTGTATCTTACTTCCAGCAGTGCCCAACATGATTTTACCAAGACTGATCATTAACAAAACAGGCAGTCTGGTTTTCTACCTTCATTTTCACCATAGATTTCTTTTTAAGATTAAAAATACCTTTAAACTAAATATTTCTTCGCATTTAAAATTATTTCCAGATTTCCAATCCAAAAATACATTAGAGTTTAATTAGCAATTTACATTCCAGAGAAAGAAGATCTTAATATATTCAGGGACACAAACTTATGCTCTTGTTAATAGACTGTCATGCATAACAGCTGAAAAATAAAGAATTATTTTGAGGGGGAAGGGTATAAGCAGGCAGCTCCTTTCTGCTTCAGAAGGCAAAATTAAACTATTAAGATGAGTAGCATTAATGCAAAAAAGAAATCCCAACAAATAAAAATCAACCTAGGTTAAAACTCTGAAGATAAACTCTGCACTCACATTTTGCATAACCTTTAGAAAACAGGAGATACAAGGTATTTATAAAAAGCCAATCACCATGGTATCTAGGTATCATGAATGACAGGCGTACATGGACCAGAAAGAGAATATCCTCCACTCAATTACAAAAACTGATAGCTGGTTTTACACTTTAAAAGTTCTACAAGAATGCCAGTTCATGATTTATTTCAGAATGCATTATTTACGCTAATTTATTCTTTAGCTTATTTTCCCCAACATTTAAGATTCAAACCCATTGTTATCTGTACATTTGACCAAAACACATTAACAATACAAGTGTGATGAGATGCCCAATCACAGGGTAAGGACACCTAGTGAGTTAGCCAAGGACTTGCCTATATTAGAGGTTTTACCTCAATAAATAAATCAATTAAATTTGAAGCCTTAAAAGGACAGATGTCCAAAAAGATATCCGTTGTGTCCTAGATGTTATCCAAAACCGACCAGCATATCTGAGTCAGCTTAGGTGGTTCGGTAAGTCATGTCTCCCCTCCCAAATGCTTCTAGTAAAGAGGAATTAAGCCTCAAACAAACTGCACCTCCCTCCATTTAAAATGGCCATAAAAAAGAAAAATTAGCCTTGAAAACAACAACAAAAAAATCAGATATTTAAATTTATTGCATCAGTTCTCCTGTGCAAAGAATATGTCCTTGACTGAATCTGGATTCATGACCATATGCAGTCATTACTTTAGTTTCTGCCCTGAATAAGCATGTGACTTTTTAAAGATTCAGATTTATAAGAATGTGTTTGATCAATGTTCTGGATATTGAAAACATTATTTTTGGCCTTTTTGCAGAGATCTATGCATCACCTTACCTGAGAACTGCCACTGAACCCTGGAGGCTGGCTGTATTCCGTGGAATCAATAATACTACTGTAAAACCAAGAGAAACAGAAAATCTGCTTAAAAATCACTGTGCACTTATCCTCTATCATTTTCAACCTGTTTATTTTCCCCATTACATCCAGGAACAGACTTGTTTAGAAATTCATCTTACAGGCACGAAATATCAAGTTTGTTTGTTTTTTTTTAAATACAGAATAATTAAATGTCTGCTAGAGACGAAGGGGGGATTATCCTTATGCCTACAAGAAATTCTACCTTTTTGTTAAACTATACTCTTTATTTTAAACACTGTGCATATGGCATGGTTGGTTGTTTGTTTGTTTTTTAAATACATGCTATTACAAAATAATTGTGTAAGAAAACCTGCCATCCAAGAAAGAGTTAGTACTATTTCATGGAGCCCAGTATAACAGCATGAAAGTAGGAGTCAGAGAAACTGGCTGGGGAGGTGGGGGGAAATGAAGTGATTTCTGTTTCAAATACCTTAGCATTACCACTGACTCGCAACCTTTTTGAACTTGAGGCACTCCTCACTGGGTTCGAGACACCCCTCCATAACTTTTGCTAATTGCGTAGCCTGCAGTTTCAAAATCTAATTTATATATTATGGTGCTTGCTTCCTTGCAGAGGAGATGGGCTGTGGGGGTGAGCAAGCAGAGACAAGCCTAAGCCTACACTTATCTACTTATCTCCTCACACCTCAGGGCACCTAAGGTCCATGATCACTGCATTAAAGTACACTGAGAAATCATTTCTCCAACTCTGTAGTAGACTGGGGTACAAGTTGTGAAGTACAGCTTTAAGCTTGAAAATATTCAAACCCAGAGGTACAGCTCAGGCATATTTCACTGCATATTTTCCCGGCTTTTCTTGCATACAATTTCAGTAAAGTACCAAGTTGCTTTCTTTCAGAATTTTATTAAGAAAACAAGGCTAGAGAACGATAACCATGTCTTTAAAAAAGAGCTTTTAGTGCCCAAGTTCAGGAACTAAAGCAGAGGCGTAATGGGATGTCTGATCAGTCTGGGTGGTAGCAGCGCATGGAGCAGCAGCATTGGTTGCAGTGCTGGCAGCACAGTGGCAGCTGGTCTGACAGCACAACTGACACTATTTTTGCACCCCCACCACGGCAAAGGTTGGTCTCTTGCTGACCCTCCCTTCATTATGCCACTGTGCTGAAGTATGCATTCTTTAGCTTAAGTGGCCCAATTCTGAAAATTACTAACTCCCATTCCCCTCTGCAGCATCTGACAACTTGAGTAGGAGTTACTGGATTTTCAACACTTTTGCATATGGGAACAATTAATTGGTCATCTAAAAAACATATTTAGAAACTGAGCTTTAAATAGCCCTACTTGAAAATCCTGCCTAGAGTATTTAAAACAATATGCAAATCCTTCCATCTCTTAATTGTCAGCCTTTACTTGTTTACTTAATACAGGGTAGCATTTTGAATGTTAAATCTTAAAATACTTGCATATTTTGCACACAAAAGAATGGCATCAGAAAAAATTATTACAAAACTTCTCTTGCAAATGCCACCGCTATTCACATTTTTTGAAAGTCTTGTTTTCACGTAATTATTCTATGACTTATTTACTTTTGGCATGTCATTTACCTTGGACTAAAAAGAGACTGTTATATAACAGTTTTTGTCAGCTTCATTTTTATGTTCTGATGTACAGCATACGGCTAGATATAAACAATGTTACTAGTGAAGGCTGCAGGATTTTTTGTTACTATTTATTATTGTTATAGGAAACATTTATTTGACTTGATTTGGTTAAAATAGAGCTCTGTACAGACACATGTCCTTGTCTTGGTTGCAAAAATTGATCAGTCATGTTGACATTTTGTGCGTGATAAGACTACCGATTACTAGAACAAGCATTTCAGCCATCTGTAATGCCAGGAAGACAAAATACTAGTAACTAATATTTTAGTCCTCAACTTAAATATTAAATTTAAGAATGTATTGGAGATAAGTGGGCACTCATGACAGCAGTGGAATTATTTTTACACACCACTATAATTAACTTCTAAAGAAGTCCAAGTGATGAGTTCTTAACAATTACTGCATTGAAACTATAAATAATAAAGATATACATGAAAAAAAAAATCTTCCAGGAAGATACTCATTTTGTACTATATCTTTGGGGAGGGAAAAGTAATGGGCTGTTTCAAGCACATTCAGGGACAATAAACTTTAATCAGGACAGAGCCAGAAAAAGAAAAGAAGTAATGAAACAGCAGTTCTTGTAGATGGCAATGAGATGCATGGCTGGAAAATAATGAAAGATACGCTGCTGCGAGAGAAAGGTAGAGAGACAATTAACAGCAACACATGCAGATTTAAAGTGTCTAGTATCATTTTGTCACAAGTCTTCGAGATGAAAGGCTTCCAGAAATGCAGAAATAATTCCCCTAGCCACAGACAGATAAACCAGTTCTGCACTATACTCAAAGGTGAAGCTGAAGATTTTGTTTGTTTGTTTTTTAAACAAACAGACTTAAAGGAAACTTAAAATGAAGGTCCTATTTACAAGCCTTCCTAATATTTAGAAAAAACAACTGTGATCAACAAATGCTGCTACTTTCATTAATAAAGCATGTTATAAAGTCTGAGAGTAAAAACAAAAAAGGCAACAGGTATATTGGCCTGCAGGTGGCAAATAAAGAAAGAACAAACAGATATGAAGACAAGGAATTAGAGTAAATAGGTAAAAAACATTGTTTGAACAAGTGAACATCAGGATAATATTAGGGCTGTGCGAAGCTTTGGTCCCCGATTTGATTCAGTGGGGATTTGGCCCGATTCAGTGGCCGAATCTCAGAATCCAAATTTAATCGGATGACCCTTTAATCTCTCCGTATCAAATCGGAGCCCTTCAAATTGATTTGGAGAGATTCATAGATTCGGACAGAGACAGCTTTAAATGTTTTTTCTACGTACTTCTAGGTACCAGGGGCTTGTGAATGATGCGATGCTGGAGTGAGAGGCGTGTCCCACAGGAGTGTGGGGGGGGACTCCCCAATGCGCTTGGCAACAGACCCAGAAGTACTTCCAATCCACTTCTGGATCTGCCAGGGAGCTCACTGGGCCCCCCCCGCACCTCTCCAGCTCGGTGACTGGTGCCTCCTCGGTCTGTTTGGGGGTGGGGGGGCACCCAGGGTCCCCCAGCAGCCAAATCGCCAAGCCAGGGAGGCACAGGGGAGGGAGGGGGATTGTCAGCATGCTCCCTGGCAGTCCCAGAAGTACTTCCAGGTTCGCCGTCAAGCACGTGGAGGGCACACTCCTGTGGAATGCTCCATGCGCTCCAGCATTGCAGCAATCACAAGCTGCGCCTGCTACCTCAAGGTATGTAGAAAAACATTTAAAGCTGTGTCTGTGTCCAAATTGCTGATTCTACGAATCTTCAGATTCAGATTCGGACGAATCGAATCCGGGACAGCGATCCGAATCAACAAATCAAATTACTGTCCCCGATTCGGGCTGAATCTGAATCGAATAGGGCCCACTTCACACACCCCCTAGATAAAATTATTTTTTAGTTGGCCATCTTTCCCAGGAACTCGGGTTAGAATGATAACATTTATTTGAAAAACTAAAGCTACAAGAAAACGTTAGCTATGCATTTCTTCCATGCACCTACTCACCACCCAAGAGGCACACTGTGTTGGTTGGTTAGGAAAAAAATTTCTTTCTGAGAAACATTTGTTCTCTTAGCCCTTAATAATCCCACTCATCACCAATTCTATTTCCCTTCATTAATACATAAAAAACAGGAACCCTTAGGTCAGTAAACAAGTATTGTACTATTACACCACTTGATGTTCCATCATTTCTGGTAGAAAAGCATTTTACATATTTGGTTTCTTTTTGGCACATACTGAGTACAAAGCAAGCAGTTAAGTTACAACAATGTGCCTTCTGTAGTTATAGCTACAGAAAATTCAAGGCCCCATTTCCATGTTAGAAAGCATGGTTATGAATACAAGATAGAAAGAACCACTTTTTGGCTAGGTGTGCTTATATGCTTGTGCTGAAAGGGGATAGGGCTGAAGGGGACGGGGGGGGGGAAGGAAGTGAGGAATGTGTAAAACTAAGGAATAACGTTGTTATTCAAGCAGAAAACAATTTTAAAAAGGAGGCTTGGTGGAGAAAGCCAGTGATTCAGAGGTAGACGCAAATTAAAGGATATATCAGACAGGAACTAGACAAGGAACTGGTGGATCTAAAAGTTCAAGCAGAGGGAATACTGCAAACATACATACAAAATAGATTTTTCCATCAAAAGCAAATATTTATGGTAACCTCGTACTGTTTTATAAAATACATTAGTAAGGAATTCTCACCAGATGAAGTTATAACAAAAAATTAAGTATGTGAACAAGATATGTCCTGGTTTAAAACATCATTTTAATTCATATGGAGATGTTCAACTTCCCTATAATTAAATAACACATTTGAACATGGAAATGATTATAAGTACACTTTAAAATGAGATAATATATTTCATTCTTACTGGTTCATTGCATCTCTAAAAGTGTGCTTTAATATGAAATATTTCACTTAACATGGAACCAGAAGAGTCAGCAAATTTTAAAACTCCCATCAATTATTCTGTAGCATTCTTTCCAAGGAAACATCAAGATTACAATTTTTGAGCTGTTCACTAAAACAAGTTTAATATTGGAAACCAAATTAATTTTAGGAAGTTGAGAGCTACTGGAATTGGAATACAAATAATTTAGGTCTTTGGTCATATGAAAACAGACTCAATACCAGCATGTGGCATAGTCATAGGCTTCAGAAATCACTAGACAAGTGAAGTCCCTTAAGAATCTTTCCTTTACATATTACTTGTTTTAGCAAAAAAGCTATACTTTCTTTGACACTGGCAATATCACACTACAAGGTAAAGAAGGGATACTTAGAGGCTTGAAACAGGGATCGGCAACATAAGGCCCCATGGGCCAGATCTAACCGGCAGGCTTCCAAGCCTCCATAGCTAAGCAACAGGGGGAAACAGCAGCTGGGTAAGAAGCACAGGCCTGGCTCAGACCTGACCTGGATTTATCTGACCTGCCTCTTGGAAACCTCACCAACTGCTAATTTAGAGAGAAATTATCCCATATGCATTCTGGAAATGCCCTTACTCATTTATTCTACCAGGTTCGTATAATGCTATACATAAAACAATGGTTTTGTCAGATTATGTATTCTAGAATGAACAGGGCAGCAGTAAGCAGATCATGTTTACAGAAAAAAAAATGCAGGGTCACAGCAATGCAATTGCCAGATTTTTAAGCCAAGAAACCCATTACTGTGACCTGTCTCTCTTCAGTATGAAAGGTTAAAAGATGCTTCTTTTGCTGTACTGTAGTGACTAAAATAATGGAGTTTTACCAACATACCTACTAACAATTTCAGTAGAGTACAAGATGAGAACTACTGACCCTAGAATGCAAGTCATATGGGGACCTGAACAAATGTCAGAGAAGCACTGCTAAAGTGAAACCAATGTGGGACAAAGAAAGAAGATTTTACCAATATTTTGCCAATAGTCCGAGCTATAAAATGTTAATCCAGGTTTGCAGTGGTATACAACATGGGTGCTTAATTTCCAGTCCAGATGCGACCCCCAGCGCCTTGCCATCCAGCCCACAGAGCTCCCCACAGATCTATGACCCTGTGTCCTAGAGCTGACATGTAGGTCAGCAAGAGGCTTGATCCCAGGACACAGAGTAGGTAGTGGCAGCACAGGGTCTCCAGGCCCTAGATCCTGGCATATGGGGCTGGACAGAGGCAGCATGAGCCAAATCCAGGCACATGGACATAATCCTGGGGCACAGAATCCCGTTTAGCCTGTGCACTGGCCCTACACCACTCTGTTGGCCCATGGGGCCTCAAAAGGCTGAGCACCACTGGTATAAACCAATGCTTGAAAAAAAATAATTTGCTGATTTGTCTCAAGTGAGAGGTAATCTCATCCACTTCTATAGAAGCTAAGGTTTCAGTTTAAGGAAAGCCTTTCTGTTTTGAAAGACAAGGCGTGTCTACACATGTGCCTTTAATGAGCATTAAAAATGGTGAAATTAGTTTAATCATGCCAAAATTAATACCTACAAATGAAGGTATTACATTTAGGCGTGGTTAGCTAAAGTGCATTAACACAGGTGTAGATGCAACCTGGCACTAATTTTAGTGCCGGGTCTGCCCAGCCACTGGGGGCATATGGCAGGACTGCAGGGACCTGGCACTAACTTTAGTTTAGTACCAAGTGCCTGCATGTGTAAACACCTACCAAAAAAAAAAAAAACTGCTTAAAGCACTACTAAATTTAATGTGCATAAATGCTTGTCCTAAGTATGTGAAGTGTGTAAAATGGCATCAATTGTGGGGTCAATTTACTGAGCCTGATGTCAGTCTCAGACTTCCCGAACTGTAGTAGCATTAAGTTATCGAAGAACAATCAAATCAATCATTTTCACTGGTGATGCTCAGAACCTTGAGCACAAGAGTGAAATTGTTCAGTCAGCCTAACTTCATTAAGCCACTGCTTAGAGAAACCTTACCAAGAGCTGGGAAAAAAGACACTGAAGTTATTCACTAATCAAAAAGACCCCAAAACAATGATACAGCAGAAGATGCTTCTTATCACTCTCTCTAACACTTTACAACCCAGAATTTAACATGAATATGAAACATTACATCCCCAAGCAAGATCTAGGGACTTTATCCAGATGTTTGCTGGGCTTGTCACCATTACACTGCCCTGAAAATCTCCAGTGAATGACCTCCCAACCACTTTAATATCCATCTCTGGGCTATTATGTTCAGTTCTGCAATAAACGGGGTGTTTGCTGATGTAACAAAACCAAACAATATTGACCATGGTAAATACTGTCCTAGAAGACTATATCATTAAGAGAAATACAGCCACAAGAAATGGAATAAAGTTCTTATACATTCAATGTGTGAAATATCACCTTGATGGCATAATAGATAATTCATGATTGAACTACTATAAAAATGTATACACTGTAAAAAACACTTTAAACTATAATCATGAGCAAATGCAAAGCCAGGCATACACGTCATTTAGAATTTTATCAGTAATCCGGAATATAATATCCCAGATTAAAATTCACTCAACAATGCAATCCCAGCAACATAATTTGGGTTTAACCAAAGACAGAAGGCAGGTGGGCAGAACCAATGAGCATTTAAGTTTAAAACCTGGCCATGTGAACATGTAAATTTAACCTTTCATACTGATCAGAGAGTCAAAGGACAGTGACTTACTTAATGTGAAATTGCTTTAGACTGTACATGTGCCAAATACAAGAATTGCATAATGTTCAAAGCACAGATGGTACTTATTAAATATTAGCTTTTCATACCCAGCAATTCAGACTGTCTATGCCAACTAATCCATCCAGTATTTAAGGCAATCAGCTTTTGAAGGCACCCGACAAAAAACAGGTCTTTAATCCAGCTGTGGAGTTGCAACAATACTCTTTGCTAACGTATTGACAGAAAGATGCATACCACTGAGAAAACAGATGGACCCTATACATGATATTTTTTATTATATCCAAAAAAGTAAGTCTACTGGAGTTCCATGCATGACACAAAGAAGACTACTGAGGACTAGAGCCACATGTGGACTTTGCAGTCCAAATTCTGAGCAGCTGTGAACTCTGTACCTGTGTGACGGTGAGGGAGTTTCACACTGAGGCACAGTACTATCCTCGCTGACTGGGGAGTACAAGCCACTCATTTCCTGAAACAGAGAGCCAAGTTACAACATATTAGAGGCACACAAAATCAATGGATGGATTTTAAATATACAATATTGATGTATATACTTATTTTTGTGGCATGTAATCAAAGGCATATCATTTATTCAATTTCTACAACAGATTCTCTCCTCTGCCACAGTAACCAAATACATAGGTTTGGTTTTTTCCATTTTAAGACCTACTTGCAGCCAGGAGGCTGTGCCTTCAGAAATGGGCAAACTTTGTAGCTATCATGCACACCTTAGTCACCCCCAGCCCAAACAACCTTACTGCATGCAACGTGGTGATACACCTTAAGTATGTCCAGAACTTTAACCTGAAGCAGAATGCTGCATCTTATTAGTCATGGAATACCTGTTCTGAGAAGGCTCTGCAAGATCATAGATTGAAATATGTTTGTATGAATTGAGCTATACTTTGTTAGTTACTCGGTGAAGGAGAAATCCTGAAGTTGTCAATTTTTATAATGCATCAAAAAGTGTCTAGAACAAAGAATTAATGCATTTTTATGACGTATGAAATCCCTAAAAAGCATTTTATAAACTCAAAGTAAATAACAAAAATTTAGATACTAGGCTTATGGGTACTAGGTGGAAAGCTGGTGATGGTTGTTGGGTAGTAGGGGGGAGAGACTGCAGAAGCTTGGCTGATACCTGGGCAGTACAATTTCAAGAGGCTGCTGAGTCTGATGCAGTCTCTTCAAATATTAATTCCTCACTCCTGGAGTCAAACACAGTCCCATGAGAACATGCAGAAAGCTCGAGCAGCCTAAGAATTGATTAGGGATGGAAGGAGATAGCTAGTAGATTTAGAAATATCTAGAATAAACCCTAGCAACACTAAAGCATGCCTTATGACAATCAGATTACCATAAAAGAAGGAACAGAATGTTATCAGGAGATAGCACATTGTTCCTCATTTTATATATAGCAGTGGTTCTACTTCTGCTCCTTCCCAGCACTCTCCTGACCTCTACATACACTACTTTCCAAGAGCAGGGAAACAAGAGAAGCATGGATAGTTAATGAGTGCTGTCTGAATACTCAGCCATCATTGGAGCTTGAAAGCAGGAATCTCTGGGGCCCTCTACACATGCAGGTAAAGGTGTGATGGGATCTAATGCACGATTCACACAATCGCACCTCCTGCCATGCCACACATGTATGGCAGAAGGTGTGATTGTGGGGTCCTGCACTAGATCCCATCATGCCTTATTGCTGGTCCAGGGGGACACTCCTAGCAAGAAACAAAATTCCTGTAGCTGGGAGCCTCCTCAGATGTGGGGCTCCCAACAACAGGGATTTCATACACTTCTGGGGCAGCCATGCCCCCTGAATGCCAGGACCAAGCTGAGTTCTGGCACTTAGTATCAGCAGCTGCAGGACTCTGGGTCCCTATAATCTGCATATGTAGCATCATCTGTACAGCTGGGAGACCTTCAACTGAGGGAGGGACCCTGCTATACGTGCAAATTAAACCTTGATAGCAACCAGTTCTAAAGTTTGTACACATTTTCAAGGTCTACCTTTATAGCCGGTTGGAACTGATGGTACAATAGCTACTTTGCACATGTAGTTGTTCTCAAGGTAATTGTGCAATTAACCAGTTAACTGCATGATACATGCAGCATGTAGAGAAGGCTCCTGTGACATCGGCAGGCTGTAACAGAGCACACTGCAGCCCTGGGTCTCCCTAGTGTTGGTGGACAGGGCAGAGCAGAGATGGAGAGGCAAGCAATCATGTCCCTTGACTGAAGGCCATGCCACTGCATCCCTTCCTCGTGTTTTGGCATAACTCCAACTGGGAGGCTCAGCAAGGAAGCATTACATCTGTCTGCACCTGGTGTGCTACGTTTTTGTAGTGCTTCAAAGTGCTGCAGCCTTGCATGTTACGTTACATCTACCCACAGCCTGGGCTCTAACTAGTTGAATAATTAAACTAAAAGCAGCAACTAATTTAGTAATTTTATGATCAATACATCAACCAATAAAATTATGCCAATCTGCTCACTACCAAAGTAAAGGATTTGGGAAAATCTGAGTAGCAGGATGAATGGCCCCCCCTTCCACCAAGGTGCAGCTTGCATGCATTCACTAAATGGACAAGTTAAAGAAAGAGCTTTGTCTGTTCAATTTTCCTGTGAATGAAACAAATGACATAAATATAACACAGCAACCTAGAGACAAGCAGACAGCTGGATGAAAATATCAAATTGTCAGAGTTACAACAATGTCTGGGCTCCTCACCTCTACTCGTTTAATATCCTCTTCCAAAACACTTAGCTCCTTCTGGATCTGTTCCAGTTGCTGTGAATAAAAGAATAAAAGAAATCTAAACCAATTTGCACTGGCACCACTGCCATCATAAATTAAGTCCTTTTCATGTGGAAATCTTAACTAAGTTAGCAAACTACAAATTTCAAAAGTCACTGCACATAAATAGTGTGTGTTCATAGATTAATGTACATGGGCACACAAAAGACATAAAAAGAAAGTTATGGTTGTGAAATAAATAGTACAAAACAAGAACATTATGTTCTTCAACACTAGTCATAAAAGGACACTGCATTATTAAATGTAATATGCTGCTCTTCTCCAACACCTTCTATCCAAAGTACTTTATGAACATTAATTATGGCTTGAATCTCCTGTAAGAGCTTCAGCAATCACTTCATCTTGCAATGAAATGCTGCCACTTGTTTCATATAACAGCAAGCATACAAACTTCTCTATGAAGAGAGAACAGTTAGTACTTACATTTTATAGCAATGTAACAAAGTTAACTGTAGCCAGCTGAAATAGCAACCAACCTATCTGAAAATCTACCAATAATTTCCAGAACAGAGATGTGTGCGTGTCTAACACCAATGTTAAAACTTCATGACCCTTTCATGGGAGTGGACCATTTAGTCATGATACCTCATCATGGTTTTGAATTCACACCTCACTGACAGATGGTACCTTAATAATCTGCAGCCCTACAACTACATGAGACAGTATATTCCACAGCTTACTTAGATGCAAGATCACAGTCTACAGAACAACCAAAACTACTTCCATCGACTCCACCCTTACCTCCAGCATCCTTTTTATGTTTTCCATGCAGTTATTCACATAGGCTATAAACAGTTTGAGGAATTCTGCAGGAATCCAGCATAGCACTGTCATTGTGGAAATTAGAACTTTGTCAATGGACTGTTATAACTACTTTATTAATAAGAGACAAAAAGGTTCAGACGCACAGGACTATCAGATGACTAGAGACGGCTGCTTGCCTGATCAAACAATACTTCAGTGTCAGCATAATTTTCTTAGTTTAATGCAAATAGTAGCCAGTTGGAATGGGGGCCTTTAAAAATTGTTATTAAATGGGCAGGTTCTTGGCAAGTGTCAAACACAATGCATTTTTACATGCAGATAGATAAGCAGTAGTTTTCCTAGAATTTATAAAAGAATCTCAAGTTGCCTATGTCCAAGGCACCTATGTGGATAATAATAAACTCGGGGGGGGGGGGGAAAATCAGTAAACTGCTCCAAGAATGCTCAATCAAGTTCTTCAGAATAGTCTTGCAAGCTATGAAATGTTTTGCAGAAAAACGGCCCTTTTCTGCATGCCATTGATTACACAGGAACAATATACGGGCTCTGCAACAGATAGACATCTCATTAAGACCTAGAAATGTTTAACATTAACCAGGCTTCTCCCCATGAAAAGCATGAAAAGAAAGGATTTTGGGGTCTATACTGATTTTTGGAACTGGATGACATGCACCAATACAGTAACCTCCTTATTCTGGAGTTCTGGGTCTATATGTAATATTGGTCACAAATGCTGTATGTGGCTTAAAACTACACTGCAACAGATAATTTACAAACCTAGTATGGCCAACATAATACAAATGGAAGAACCAGCTTGAAAAAACCTGTAACTAAAATAGCAGGTGGTAGGGTCAGTCTTGTTAGAGATAATACTAGCAAACTTTTGTGCAAGTAAAATTTGCATAGCATATATACTAGCTGTGCTCTGCTTTATTTACACAATGTTATTAGTGTCTTACTTTCATAAATTCTTTTAATACCTCATCTCACAAAAATTTAAGTTCCAAAATTGTAGCAAGGAGATGAATCAAAAGGAAATCTGCTCTAAAATTATGATTCTACATCTTTCCTGCCACAGCCAAAAAATAGAAAAGGTAAAAATAACTACCTACCTACCTACCTGCCTGCCTGCCTGCTGGTTGTTGCAGTTGCATTAAAAATACAAAAAATAACAGGTTCCTCTGTACATACAGAAGCAGAGTTGGATACAGAGGGGGTGCAGCAGTGCAGCTGCACCCCCTTTGGCTAGGTGTTGCTTGTGCAGTGAACTCTCGGATCTCACCATAACATCAGCGGAGTTCCTGCTGGAAGTGCTGCACATGTTGTCAGCTCTATGAGCTCACTATCGCAGCTTCTACCCAGTATTGCTTTCAAGCCACTGTGGACCCTGCTACTATTTGCTCTTCCTTACCCTCCCCCCCCTTACCATTTATCAGCAAGGGAAAGGGGAGGAAAGCAGCAGTGAGGCTCAGTCCTTGCCTGTCCCCTCCTTTCCCTTGCTGCTGAATTGGAGGGCCTGGAGAAGCAGGCTTTAGAGATGAAAGGAGGAATTTTCAAGGAAGTTTCAAGGAACTATAGAAAGACAAATATTTAAATCTAGTACAGCTACATTTGAACATTAAGTCCATCAGTCAGCTAAAATGGACCACTAACTGGCTATTAGCCAATTGTCTGAATGTACAACTAAACCAGTAGTTCTCCATCTTTTGGAATCGTGTCCCCCTTTCTATATTTGTTAAATTGACAGGTGCACCCCTGCGGTTCTGACTTATGGGTAATATAAATAGCATTATGTTACTACAAATCACACCATTACTTCTTTAAAAACTGAAGTATATTGTAGATTTTTCCTTTTTCCCCTGCTTTTTCTTTCTTTTCCTTATTCTGCTTTCCTAGTCTTCCTTTACATATACCCAGCCCCCCAGGAGTTCACTCCACATCTTAATTCAAATCTCAAGTTTTTATCTGGTAATTCTCTATGTGGAGCAAGAACAATGGAGAGATGTTATCTTCAGTACTGATTTTCCCCTTTTGTTGTATATGCAAAGCAAGAAAGATCAGTCAATAATTAGGTCAGGACTTGGTTTTACCTATCCTGATACAGACCTAAAAATGCTTTTAGAGCTGAAATAAGTTGATATTAAAATCCAAGCATATACCAGTAATCCTATGCCAAAGGAAAAGCTTAAGACACAAATATTATCAGAGGTAGTGTGTATGAAAAATTTTCCTTCTGTGGTCATAAAACAGTGAGCCTAGCCAGACTAGCAAGCAAGAACACACTTTATTCACAACACCTGTTCTACAGGTCCTAGTATGAGTAATTAATAAAGAAATCTCCAGGACAGAAAACAAAGACTACACTTCCATGAAATAAGGGAATATTCCTATATAGTGCCTCTACTGGCTCAAAGCTGTCCTTACAGAAGCTTCAACTTCCAGAATGCAGTGTCAGCTATAGCAAGGATGCCAAACTCCACGGCAAGATAAGGATTGCTGAGCCAGTCTGAAGGCCAAAACGGGAACAAACGCATGTGCTAAGTGCAGTGCCAAGTCCAGCCCACATGCCACATGAAGCCTGGACCAGGCCCACTCCAGGACTTGTGCTACAAGTGGCAAGCAAGCTGGATTGGGCTGTGCAGGCAGTACAGGAGACCAGTGCAGCCTACATTTCTAACCAAATCAAAAGCATGTGGGATCTCCAGTTCCTTGTAATAGAAGGAGTTTACTCTCGGATGTCAGAGGCCTGCTGCTTCCGACACCAAAAACACTCCACCAAACCAAAAAACACACAACCTCAATGATTTAGCATTATTCCATCTACAAAATTTCCCAGTAAAAAGTCTCTAAGGATAACAGGTACAGCCAGTAAACTAAACACAGAAATACAAGTAGTCCTCAGGAAGCATCTGGCAACTTCTTGTTCTTACCCAAGAGTGTCAAGAAACTCTTAAATAAGAATTACAGGGGAATTTTCCTTCCTCCAGGTTGTTCCTTTCAGAGGTGATCTCTATAACCAAGGAACAAGACATGAGGAATAAGAGGTGGTAAAATAATCCTCTTCCTCTTGTTCATTAAAGGCAGAGACTGGGTAGAAATAATTTTTTTTTACAGTATTTAAAGAACAGATCTGAAACAAAGGCATCTCCATGGAAAGCAGGTTTTCCAAAGATGTTTTGGATGTCAGGCATGAAGCAGTTGGGAAATATATCCAAGAGAGCCCTCCACATACAGCCTTTTCTTTATAAAATTTATCCATGGAAAGTTAGTTCCACAATTTCTTCCACATAGAAAATCTGGGCCCAACAGATTACAAAACCACTGGACTCATATACAGTCAAAGTATTAAATGCAACAGCATAACCTGTGAATTCACAAGATCTAAAGTAGTACCTACACCACTGCATTTGCCACAGTTAGTTACAGCTGAATCTAGGAGATTCAGAGATGCAGGGCATATCATCGGTAAAAAAAAAAAAAAAAAAAATCTTCTGTTGTATCTGCATATTATCACATAACATAAAAGTGTCTTCATCCCAACTGAGGCCCCTTGGTGCTAATTTTAAATAATTGTGAAAAATAAAAAGCAGCTGGAACATTTTTATCACTTCTGGAGTCTCCTCACTTTTAGAAGATTCTGGCTACTCTATTCAAAAGCAAGAGACTCAAAAGATCTGTGTGTTCTGAGGAACGCAAAACACTTTACTAGTTAGACCTAAACCATGAAGTGCCTCTTGATACCACATACCTGGTCATGGAGATAACTTTCCAGGGATGTTTTGGCAGGGCAAAAAGTCCCATAAACTGACTACCTTCCCCCAGAATCCAGGAATCCCAACTGATATTAGTTTACTCCTAATGGGAAAATACTGTAAAACCATCTTAACACAAACCTCATTTATGAAAAGAATGAAGTAAAGAAGTCTGTGTGTGTGTTAACAAAAAAAAAAAATTGCCATGACTTCCATTGTCTGCACTTTCCACAACTTTATTCAAAATCATTTTACACTTCCCACAATGTAAGCTATGGTTCTTTGAGCAAAACTTCAAGTCTTACAACTACTTATGCGGCAACTCCAATACTGACAATCTATAAGCATAGATGCCCCTCTCCCATGGTCCCTGTCCATCTTTCGCAGATTAAATCCTTTGGTTCTACCCATAATCACATCACGCATCCAAAAAAAAATCTTCTCCTTCTACCTGTCAGCTTGCTATTAAACTTGCCTTCCAGTGCGTATAAATGTGCGACACCAACTGAATCTCAAGATATACAAAGCAAAATGCGTCTCTCCTCTGTAAATATGTTTAATCCTTAAACAGAGTATTATATACACACACACACCAGAAAACAACATTTGTGCTACTAAAATTTGATGAAGTAGAGTTCAGATATTTTCCTCTTTTGGAATGCATCCCAGGGGATCACTCTAGAGCAGTGATTCTCAAATCAGGGTGCACTAAGACCCTTTCAAGAGTGCTACATGGTGCCACATGATATTAGTGATATTACTGAAGGCCTCTGTCAGGCCTTCAGTCAGTGCAGATGTAGTTAGGGATCTTGTGGAAAGGCTAGACATTTTTAAATCTGCAGGTCCAGATGCCCTCCACCCAAGGGTGTTGAGGGAGCTGGCAGGGGTCATCGCAGAGCCCTTGGCCCGGCTGTATAAGCATTCGTGGTCATCTGGTCAGGTGCTGGGGGACTGGAAGCTGGCTAATGTGGTCCCAATTTTCAAGAAAGGGAGGAAGGAGGACCCAAGTAACTATAGGCCTGTAAGCCTCACCTCGGTGCTCGGGAAGATCTTAGAGAGAATCATCAAGGAGCACATCTGTGGGGGGCCTGCAGGGGAGATCATACTCAGGGGCAATCAGTATGGGTTCAAAGGCAGGTCCTGCCTGACCAACCCAATTGCCTTTTATGACCAGGTAACTAAATCTTTGGATGATGGTGTCACCATGAATGTAGTCTTTCTAGACTTTAAGAAGGCCTTTGACACTGTCTCTCACCCCATTCTCATTAATAAATTAAGCGACCGTGGCACTGATGCCTACACAGTTGGATGGGTAAAAAATTGGCTGATGAGACGCACCCAGAGAGTAGTGGTGGACAGGTTGTACCCAACCTGGCGAGATATGAGCAGTGAGGTACCCCAAGGCTCAGTCCTCAGGCCCACACTGTTTAACATCTTCATCAGTGACTTGGATGAGGGGGTGGAAAGCACGCTGTGCAAGTTTGCTGATGACACTAAGATGTAGGGCGAGGTGAGCACACTCGAAGGGAGAGAGAGGCTGCAACTGGATTTAGACAGACTACAAAAGTGGGCAGACAAGAATAGGATGGGGTTCAACATAGATGAATGCAGGGTGCTGCACCTTGGGAGAAGGAATCCACGGCATACATACAGGCTGGGTAGTTCCCTTCTTGAAGGCACAGAGGCGGAAAGGGATCTTGGAGTCATTATTGACTCCAAGATGAACACGAGCCGCTAATGCCAGACTGCAGCCAGCAAGGCCAGCCATACCTTGTCATGCATCCAAAGGTGCATCTCAAGCTGGTCCAGAGAGGTGATACTCCCCCTCTATGCGACTTTGGTCAGACCGCAGTTGGAGTACTGCGTCCAGTACTGGGCGCCACACTTCAAAAGGGATGTGACCAGCCTGGAAAGGGTTTGGGGAGGGCCACCCGCTTGGTGAGAGGGCAGCAGGACAGGCCCTATGGAGGAGAGACTGAGGGACCTGAACCTGTTCAGCCTCGGCAAGAGGAGGCTGAGGGGGGACCTGGTGCCTGCCTACAAGCTCATCAGGGGGGATCAACAGCAAACAGGCAGAGCCCTTTCCTCCCCAGCACCACCTGGGGTGACAAGGAACAATGGTAATAAGCTGATGAAGAATAGGTTTAGGTTAGAGATCAGAAGGCAATATTTTACAATTAGGGTGGCCAAAATCTGGAACCAACTTCCCAGGGAAGTGGTCCTTGCCCCTACCTTGGGCAAATTCAAGAGGAGGTTGGATGATCACCTGTCTGGGGTCTTGTGAACCCAGCATTCATTCCTGCCTGTGGCAGGGAGTCAGGCTAGATGATGTTCAGGTCCCTCCTGATCCTAGCTACTATGAAACTATATTAGCACTGTTTGGCATGCAAACATTATTCAACAAGATAAACCCAAAGATTTCAAATAGAAATCCAGTGTTAAAAATATTCTGATCTGATGTGATCTTTCTGTGTTCTTTGCAACAGAAAAATTGCTCTATTATCTTTTTCAATAGTGTGTAAAAAAAAAAAAAAAGTGTGAAAATTAAAAACTAGCATTTTCTGAGGGGTACCTCAAGTCTACTGAGGGGTGCCTTGAGTCTACAAAGGTTTACAAGAACTGCTACAGAGAAAACCTGAGCAATACTTTTGATGTCTTGAAAGCCCTAACACGCATTCTATTGCTGTATCCAAAAGATACAGTAATTAAGTCAACATTAAAGTCTAGGTTGTTAAAGATTTTTCTAGTGTCCTACATATACTGGCAAATCTCACTTACATTTTACCATCATTATATCTCAGATATTATGAAAACTCTGAATACATGAAAAGGAACGCAGGGCTTCTTTTTGGATAAGGACATGAAGTACAACCCAATGGCCTTACTACTGATTTAATCCAGTTGGTCAAAACCGAAATCTCAAGGTTCCAGCCAGATGTTAGCTGATGAATTTGGAGTAATCTGCACAAGCAGAACAGATTACCTTTCTCTGCAGAGAAATAATTTTTCGCCTTCCTGAATTATTCGGATTCCTTCAAGGGGGAGAAAATTTTCTTCTTTATTACTTTGTGAATGATTTTAAGGATCAAAACCTATATTTAAAAATATCCAGTGTAGACAGGAAGCAGAACTCCAGAGGGAGGGAGGGAAGAGAAAAACACCCACTGAATCTTTAAGAACGTTAATTTCTCTTTCTGATTTGTTTGCTTTTTTTAAACTGCAGCTTTGATCAAGAAAGTGATTTGGGGGGCTCTTGGATAGGGCTAGTGACAGAGGAGCAATAATACTTCTTTAAGCTTGTCTAGGAAAAAAGCTGGCAAGAAACAGCAACTTTACTCACTACAAGATCCCTAATTCTTTACATTCACTCTTTGCCATTGTGAAATAGAAGATACTGGGCCACATAGATCTATAGCAGGGGTCTCCAACCTTTTTAAAGAAGTGTACCCTTCGGCCAAACAGAGCGGTGGGGGTGGCCAGACATGGAAGAGGTGGGGCTTGCACGTGGTGGCACAGGGTGTTGAATGGCGATGGCTGCCACCATGTGTGAGCTCTGTCCCCCCTCCTTGCATCCGACCAGCCAGGCAGTGCCTGTGAGCCCTACAGAGGGGAGTTGCTGCCCTCTGTCCCCACCCACCCGCCCACGCATACCCCCTAGCACCTTTCCAAGTACCCCAGATGTACACGTACCCCCAACTGACAACCTCTGATCTATAGTCCTAGCCAGTATAGTGTTTCTTACATTCTTAGGCTATTACTTATATGTTTAGGCAAAAAGAAGAATTTGAGTCAGGACATAAAAGCAACATTACTGATTGCTCAAAGATTAGTGCCACTGAAATAGCAGAGGAAAAAAGGTTTGTTAAGTGACAGATCTTTTCCCCAAGTATCTCAAGAACTGAGACTAAATTATACTGAAATGAGGCTAGATGGTAGAATTCCTCACCAGCTATTACAAAGAAAAGGAGCCAGGGCAAAGACTGCAAGAAAAAAAGATTCTTGCAGGTACTTGACTCGGAAAAATTGGAGCCCCTTCAGCTTTTCCCACCCTAGGAAAGAACACAGAATAGTCCCTTATCAGGAATGAGGCAGTGGCAGTATTGTAACAGGAAAAAAACGAGAAGGGGCTAGAAAGAAAGGAACTACATAGGAGGAAGAAGGACGTGTCTTTTTTGGTCACATGAGAGATGCTCGTTCCTTCCTCAATTCTGCTAGCTTATCTTCATGACATGCTTGTCTTCCATTTTATCTTCTCTAAGAGGGGAAAACTACTGAAGACTGCAGAAAAACAATCCCAAACCCATCCTTAAAGCCTAGAAGGGAAATAAATCAAGTATGTAAAAATATCAAGGCAGCCCACAAGAGAAGATCCCTTACACTCTGCAGGAAACAATTCCCCCTCTACCCCGGGAGGTCAGGAAAAAAAAAAGACCAAAAAAAACAAACCCCAAATGGACATACTCTACAGAGACTATTCTTGAGTCTCCCAGAACAGAACTGAGTGGATCCTTATTCCATTGATTAAGGAGTATTGCCTCCAAAACTATGCAGCAATTAGAAAGTCATAGCAAAAAGAAGTTATTGGATTTTTTAACTGTGATGTTTCAACTAGTACTAATATAAAATAAGTTTCTTCATTTTATTATAGAGGTATTGAATAGGTATGCACTGATAAAGATTTTTTGGGCCAATACCGATAGCCAATTTTTAAGGCATAGCAGCCGATACCAATCCAATTTCTGGTACGCAGCCCAGTAGCTTGAAGAGCAGTGTCCAGCTGGTAAGTCTGTTCTGGTGGAAGGTGAGGGGGAAGGAAAGGGGTGGCAGATCAAGGCCCCTGCAGTGAGGGAGGGAGTAGGGCTGGGGCTGAGGCAGGGACTGGGGCAGACACTGTCCCGCCACAGAGGGGCAGAAGTGGGATGGAGCTGCAGCTTGTCCAGGGGTGGGTTGTTGTTGCTCCCATCGCTGTGCATACCCCAGAAGGACACAGGTGGGGGGGAGGCGTGTGCCCCTGGATCTGCGCAGGGTGGGGTGGGCCAAGCTGTCACTGCAGGCTGGGGTGGCACCGGGCTCTTCCCAGTTGGGGCTGGGCCAAGCTGCACTCAGGGCAGGCGGTGGCAGGGCTGGGAAGGGGGCTGCAGCCACCCCAACGTTCACCACAGCCCCCCAGCCTGCTTCCCAGTGCCGCCGCCACCCACCCCGAGCAGAGCCCAGCCCAGCCCCACCAGGAAGAGCACTGGGAAGGGCTCAGGGCAGCCCCGACCCCAGCCCACAGCAGCAGCCCACCCCACTCCGCACACATCCAGGGGAACACGCCCCCGCCCCCCCCCATGCCCTCCCAGGGTGTGCGCAGCAGTGGGAGCCACCCCCCACAAACAAGACAAGGCTCCATCCCACATCCACCTTGTCCCAGCTGAATAGCACCTACCCCAGCCCCACTCCCTCCCACACCGCAGGGGCCTTGATCTGCCCCCCATCCTTGCCCCTTCCTTCCCCGCTCCCCTTCTACCACAACAGACTTACCAGCTGGATGCAGCTCTCCAAGCTGCTGGGCCATGCTCCTCACCACCTACGTGCTGTGCTGTGGCTGCGCACGTGCACAGGGCATTTATCAGACAAATTATTGGCCGTATCAGGCAAAAAAGCCGATTTCCAATACAGTCAATTTTCTTCATATCCGTGCCAATCCGATATCGGACCAATGCACTTTTAGTATTGAACTCTGAAGCACTTAAGACTTGTTTTAGTACAATATTGTAAATTGCTCTTCATTTGAGGGAAAGCTACAAAAAATAAGGAGAATCAAATATATATCAATCAATATATTATAAATGAAAATCTCTACATTTTATTGTCCATATACTAGTAATTTACTTGGCATACTGTCAAGAAATTCAGTCCTAACAGCTCATATTGAAAAGCTTGAAATGCAAATAGGTTTAAAACCTCAGGTATTTAAGCACAGTGGATAGAAAAAAAGATTACACAGTTATAAATACATCTCAAGAGTCTTGGAATGTAATAAACAACGTATGACATAATCATAAGAGCACGATTGATTTCTAGTTTTGTCATCTCCCCTTGCCTACTCATTAGCTCATCCACATGTGTAACTACTGAACAATAAGGTTTAACAGGTAAAGTGATTAGCAAGAGCTAATCACAGCCCTAGAGAATTCATGATTCTAATTCCCTGTAATTATCCCTCAATAACTAATAGGGACTCTTATTTCTATTATTTAATATCTTCATTATGTGGAAGGGGAAAAAAAAGACCTTTGTAGGTAGATATAATTTGAAGGTTAGAGAAAGATGATGATGATGATCCTTAAATTCCAAACAGATGCTGTTTCAGCCCAGCAAAACTGTGCAACACTTCAAGATTAATCTTTTTCTCTGGGATATTCACTTGAAAATACCATACTTTTCATATGTCTACTTATGTAAGAGGACTCATTCATTACATACAAGATACTAAATGCAGCACTACTAGAAAAATTCACAAAATATATTAAAATGCAAATTTCCAACAGCTATATTAATACTAATTTATAGCGCTACTTATTAAAATTAATATTAGTTTCCTATGCACAACTGAGATGCTTCAAACATTTACAAGTCCTACACTGGGTCATCTATCACCCAATTGGTTGGCTGGTTTTGTTTTGGGGTTGTTTTTTTTGCGGGGGGGGAGGGGTGTTGCAAATGACATTACTTTGGACATTGATGTTCCTAAGTTAAGTGACCTTCAAAGCATGGTTAAAAAAAATTAAAGCTGTTTACTTTGGTGTTTGTCCTACAGGCAACAAGTTATTTTTATAGCTGAATGCAAAATTGAGGGGTAAATGTATGGTTTTATTTCAACTGATACAAGACAACTACATTTTAAAATGTTTCAAATTAAATACAAATATGCAATGAGACTGCATGATCACTAAAAAACAACAATAATATAAAGGCCAAACAAATATAAAAACTATATTAGTGCAATGTAGCTAAATTAATGATGCTGCTGTGAAATCGTAGCTTTTAATAAAGTGATTTTAACTGTACAACTCCAGATTTTCGCATTTGGTTTCCCTTAACAAAAAGGAGAGAAAGGAAAAAAAAGCTTACTATTCCAGAGTTATTTAGTTTGACCTTCCAAGCTCCTTGATCTACAACTATGACTTCAGCAGATGAGATTGCTGGATCAAAGAACTTGGAAATATGCACTTAATTAACCATGCACACATATGGACAGCACATATCCATGCTGAATTTGCATTACAGACATGTAGATTTTCTATTATGGATGATCAATACAAAGCTTTTCAATCAGTTTTATCCTTTGTTTAAACCGTTAGTCTCATTTCAAAGCTATTAGCCTGCCATCAATGTCAAGCTTCAACCATTTCTGTTTATAGTCTTTTCCAAGAAAAGAAGAATATTTTCTTCTTATAGTAAGGAAGACTTAACTTTTCCTTACCACCCTTCCATAACTTAAGAGAATAGGAAAGAGAAGCAATAAGGTACACTTCGAAAAAAGACAATCCTCTTTGTACTGAGAGCATGCAGGGACAATTTCAGCTCCAAAGAATGTTTAGATGATAAGGAGCACGTCAAGATAGAAATTCTAATGGAAATTCTGGTAAAACTGTTGTAACTCATTTCACTTCTGGGAAATTAATAAACATACAACACAGAGAAGTTTGTGATAACTTACAAGTTGAGCATAACTCTAAAAAGTGAATATGCAAAAATGGAATCCTGTTCTACAGCTACAGACCCTCCCACCAAGTGTTGTGGGACTTATTTGCTGATTCTCCAGACTAACCTGTGCCTTTATTATTCCTCTTTCCATTTCAGAACCAACCCAACTAAGACAGATAATGACCCAGCATCTATGCCAGTTCTCTCATAATCAGAGTTATCACATGATCCAGAATTTTTATTGGATACTTTGGGCCCCATATTTAACCAGCTTGAGATCCCAATTTCAGGCCAAATGCATAATCTTGGAGAAAACCTTTATTTTTAAAAATGAACTAAGTAAATCTATTATGGCGCTACTGCAAGACCCTAAAGAGTCTCAAGAACCTATTTTTGCATAGAGAACAGAGTAGAAAGTCATCAAAAGACCCTCAAAGTTGACAGCTTTTTAAGTTATGTATCTAACATTTCCAGGCTTACAATATATTTTATTCAACCTATCCAACATCTGCATACATCTTCTCCCAGTCTTTTAAAAGGACAACCACAACTGATATATTAGTACTCTTTGAATATATTACCAAAGTATCCAAATTACAGTCAGATAAGCTGACTGTACAGCAACAACAATTATACCATATCAACTGAGGAATTACCTAGTTTTCTACCTAGGAATCTGTAATATATAACCAACCACTTAATATCACCCTGCATCAATAGTGTACAAGGAGATAAGATTAGAAAATGCAGCCACTAACAAACAATACAGAATCTTAAAGGAATGTCATATTAATGTTGAAAATCTGAAACAGACACTTGCAACACTACATGAAAGAAGCTTTTTTATCCCAAGGTTCCAAATTATTCTTTGTTAGAGTCAAGTTACAAGTATCCTTCAGTCATTTTGACCATAATCAGGTTTGAATTAGGAAGAAGGTAGTGACATTCTTCCAAACTTTATCCACAAAGAAAGTTTTTCCTTTATGAATCATCAAAATGAGACGGTGCTCAAGAATATACTGTACAGACATTTTAAATAAGACTGCATGTCCTTCAAGCCCCAGTAGGCACTTTGAAAACTCAACTTAATCAGCCACAGGGTTCTGCTAGCCTTCTTGGGCTTTGTTCCCCTTAACTAGAGAAAACAGGCATGCATCTTCCCAACCATCCATCCACTTGCATCCAAATATCCATTGTCGCTCTCTTATACAAATGAGATATTCACCGTAAATTCAGCAGACCTTTGATCCTCCTTCTCCTTTACTATACAAGGAATAATATATTTATCTATATGGAAATTCTGCTTTCAAAGTCAGCACCTCCCTTAGATGAACGGAGATGTTTCCACTTCACACAGCAATTGTCTCATGCTCTTCGTAGACATTTTTGTGTTTGTTACATCTGGTGCATCTCCACTACAAAATTACTTGGACACTTGCTAAGTTTTAACCCAAGCCCTTTACAGAAAAAAAAAAAAATTAAATATTAGCATATGTGCTTTGAACCCATGATCACTTCCCAGATTTGAAGTGAACACAATTAAACCCACCTACTTTACAGCATGGATATGGCAAGAGCCTAGTTCTCCAAAGCCATTTTCTCCACAATTTTCTGGGCCTGTATTTTCCGGTCTTCTAATCTACTTATTTCCAACTTGTCTCATACAGGGAACTATCTACCTACCAGAATATGACTGGTCAGACCTTAGCTGTGCTACATGGACTGCTCCAATTCTATGCTATTTAACTTGGTCATTTTTTCCACCAGTCTGAAGGATCCCAACTCAGCAAGCTGTAAGCTGGCTATAGGACCACATCATGGGTTCAGCTGCCCTCTGGCATGATTACAGCAAGGAACTTGATTTTGAAAATGCAAGAGCTGCTCTAAAAGCCTAAGGGAAGGGAGAACCAGGCAGGCCACTGGCTGCTATCCAGCATTTGGGGGGAATTGGAAAACTCAAGAGCATCTACTACAAGGCAGAGGGTACTAATAGCAAGGCCAGTAATTCTTCACCTAGCTTCCCCTTATTACAAAGAGTTTGACTGAGCACTACAACCCATCTCAAATGGAGGGCACAAAGTCCTGCACAAAGGTTTTACAGGTGAAACTACTTGGTTTGGTGGTGACAGCAATTGAACAGAGATGGCACAAAAGACTCTGGCAGTGGAAGGAACACAGGATCAGGAACTGAAAACAGAGTATTAGGAGGTGTTCTGCAGCTTGTGGTGTGCTAAAAGGGCATTCTGTTGGATGTCCTTGGGAACCCTTCTGCACTTCATTTTTACTTGGTTGTCCAGAACCTTAGAGGACTGGATTCAATGATCCAAGTAGTCCTTTCCAGTTTTTAGGGAATCTCAAGTTAATGAAAATCCCTGGGATGTGCCCCCCAAAGTTTTACCCCCCTGTGCAAATCTACATACATGGGTATTAAAAAGAAGATACGGCACTAGAGTCTGGACACTACAGGCAAGCTTTGCCTATCTGGGTGCCAAGACCTGGGTCAGCAATGTAGGGAGGGTGCTTTATGCAGTCAGATGATCAGTATCCTATTCTGAATATCTGCATAAACTTATCCAAGGTGTGAACAGTCACATGAAAAGCTACAATGAACTATTTCTCCCTCCCTGCTGCAGTAGTGATTCACATGCACTAGGATTTCTGGGACCATATCACAGGATATGTGGTGCAGCAAACTGAGCTGTTTTGTGATTCTTTCCCTAATGAAATAAGGAAGAACCAGTTTGTCCTTGGGCACATCAAAAAAAATTAAGCAAGGCAGCAGAGGCCTACAAGCATGTAAGTACCATATTTTCCTCACATATAACGCATCTATTTTCTGAAAGGTACCATGGGCAAGCAATTGAGTAACAGCAGCCACAGAGCCAAGACTCCTTCTCAGCCTGTTGCCAGCCTTTGCATGGGCTCATGAACTGACCCAGCACACCAGCCCAACCCAGTGTGCTGGAGCTGAAGCTCAGTACAGGGCTCAATCTGGCATGTCAGATCTAAGGCTGAGTGCAGGGCCCACGTATCCGTTTGATGCAGCACGCAGGGCTCCCTAGCAATCTGGAGATTTGGCAGCAAGGAAGTTCTCCTTGTCCTGGCTCCCAGAGCTGCTCAGTCCCTCTGGGGATCCATATTCCTCACATAATGCACACCCTAATTTCCCCCCCAACTGGTTTGGAGGAAAACCATCAATATTTTTATGCGAGAAAAATATGATTGTTTGCATCCCATATACCTTAACTGGGAAATGAGCAAGTAAGTTCAGATGAAAGCCATGCTTTGGGGCTATAGCTAAAACCTAATTATTCTGTTGGCTGGAAGCACTAGATTCAGTGAGCAGGTTCTGTTGTCAAAGACAGGAGGAGTCAGGAGCTGGAGTGTAAGTTAAACACTGCCATGAAGACCTATGTTTGATTCAAACTTTGAAGTTTTCTTCACAACCATAACAGCTAGACGGTGAAGCTGGAAGAGAATCTAGGAACTAACAGCACCTTCAGAGAGGTGCCAATAAATAATTCTGTCATGTTAAAGCAGCCCAGTTCAAATTTTTGCCACCAGAAAGGAAGCCAACATGTAGAATCCTGACCAAAATATTTTCCCTTCCCTATCTTACAAACTTCATTTCAATGTTTCAGAGCAGCAAGTGACATGCTTCATAAGTTACAGAAATCAAAGAAGGAAAAGACCCATTCCCTGACTGACCATCTACCAGTCAATACACACTTGTACCCTATGAAACTAGTTTGGGAAATGTACTGGGTTAAGTGCTAGTGCTTTCACCATTTCTAATGCAAGACTATTCCTAGTCTACTCAGTCTCATACTTTAGAAATTAATCCTGATACTGAGCCTAAATTTTTCTTTGCTCAATACCATCCCATTGCTCTTAATTAAGAGACTGATGCAAACAAAAAAATTAATAAATAAATCACTGAAGTCAGCAGAAAGGCTGCCATCAACCTCAGTAGGTTTTTGGATCACCCACTATTCCTCCTCAAATCACTCTGAACAATTCCTATTGCTGATGTTTACACTCTGCAAATATTTTAGACCTATATCTTGCTTAATAGTTGGATGGAAAAGGACTCCAATTTCCTCTAATCCTTTCATTAGAAGACAAGCACAGGGTATCCCTTTTCATTTAGTTGCTATGTGTTTCTTTGTGTACTTTCTTCCATCTTTTGTGTATTTTTTGGATGAGGTTGTACAACATATGATCTTCCAGATGTGGTTTCACTACTGCTATAACAAAAAATAATAATAATAATTTCCATGGTTTGAATCATAACACCTCTCTTTCACTTAAGAGCTAGTCATATGAAACAAGTGTGCTATGCTCATTGTTTGTGAAAGAGCCAGTTCTGTCCATCACCTCTTCTCCTGTTTCCTTTTGGCACTACTGAGTTCCAAGTCTCTCCCCCCGAACTTTTGAATGTCTGTGTTTATAGATCTCTTCCCTGATGCATCAGCTTCCTTGTATGGCTTCCCATTTTGATCTCACTCATTTCCTGGCCATGGTTTTTTGTTTTTTGGGTTTTTTTGTTTGTTTTGTTTTTTTTGTTTTTTTAATATCCTTGGGACCTTCACATTATTTCTTTGTTCTCAGTAATCTTTGTAACTTGTCCCAACTTGGTATCATGCCTTAATGGAATTAACATCCTGGTTTCATATCTCTTTCAGATCACAGATATGAATTTAACATAACCCTAATGTTTACAAGTGTCAAAAACAAGAACATTCTGACCTTGTTTGCAGACAAACTAGGACCAATTAAACTGATTCATACAAGCATCAGTGTGGACACATCAATTTAAACGGTGCTTAATTTGGGTTAGCGTAAATCTGTTAAGAGAATTAAACTAAGTCAAAATAAAAATGGCCTACATAGTATTTTGCACTGGTTCAACTAAATATATCTACATTCTCACATTAAGTTTCACAGCTACACTATTTTGGTTACGTAAAGCATCAGATTCTACATTAAAGGTATTTTGAAAGAGAACTGCTCTCTCTTACATCATGAGGCATCTATCACATATCTGATCAAGAGGAAGCTAAAGTTTAGGAAAAGTAACTACCTGCTTCCTTCTCCTTTTCCAGTATTCCCTCATCCTCTCATGCTGCTTCAATAATTTGGTGCAAGCTGCCACATGGATACTCTTTCCCCTCCCCCACATGTATTTAACAAACTACTGAAACAAAAAAGCAAGGTAGGTTAAAAATTGAAGCTGTCATACTTAAACAGATAGTCTCCTTGAAATCCATGTGTTCTAAATATCCCTCTGCACCAAAGATTTTTTTCTCCTTGAGCAGATAATGTCAGCCTGACACATCAGATAAAAAATGAAGTAATAGAATGCTGTGGGAAAAACCTCAACTCTGTAAAAGTCAAAAACAAAATAAAGCTACCTCTCTCTTATTTCTCCTGGCAACCTTCAGAAATTCCATAAGGATCTGCAGCTGCGCAGCATGGGACTCCTGCAGCAAAAAAATTAAAGAGAAAAAAATATTCATTTTATGCACAAGCATTCAGAACAGTCATAAAAACAAGTCACTTTTATTTGGGACAAGGGAAGAGTAGCATATTAGCAAGGCAGTTCTCTTTCTCTCCTCAGATTTTAGAAGTTCTGTTTAGCATGTAGCAATTTTTATATATCAGAATATTTTACATAAATAATTTTTTTTAATGAATTACAAGGAACCAGCTAATAAACCAAGTATATTTTTCATTCTTCTCTGATGCTGGGTCTGAAATCACTTTTGGAACCCAGGTTCTTCAAGGGCTCATCTTCCACAACGGAAAGATCTTTAGAATTCATTTCTGTAATTAACACGTTTAACAGAATAATTTGGTTAAAAAAACAGAAATGTTTTCTCCAAGTGAACATTCTGCAGGAATCTCCATCTATGGATGCACAAATAGATCCTTTCATAATAGAATAAACACAGACAAAAGAAACCTCTAACATTTTGGAAACAGAAAGATAATTTTGTAAAAGAATATATATTTTTACCATTTTCCCCCTGCAATGGCCAGAAACTTGGGGAAAAGGATATGGGAGAAGGGAAAGAAAAAAAAAAATATTCCTAGTATTGTCATAGCCCTAATTGTAGCCTGGTCTATAGAAGAACAACAGTTTTGGGAGCCTGAGTTCAGAAAGGGTAATGGCAAGTAGACCACAGGTGCTCATTAAAAGAAAAAACTTCCAAGACTAAGCATACAGAGAAAGTGAGAGAATTAGCCACTTTCTTGACTAGGTAGTATATGGTTTTAACATTTTATGATCGTTAATAGAAAAGGTGGTAACTGAAGAGTAATAGGTTAGTATGTAATCTAAATCTGATGGATAACTCTTAGAGGTGCACCGATACATCAGTCCCATATCCAATTGGCACCAATATAAGGAAAATTGACACTATTGGCAAATCAGCTTTTTTTTGGCTGATGTAGCCAATAAGGTCATCGATAAATGCCCCCATGCATGTGCACAGCTGCAGCACAGCATGCATGCAGCCAGGAGCACAGCTCAGCAGCGTCCAGCTGGTAAATCTGCTGTGGGGGGGAAGGGCTCTGGGGCAGTGGGGCAGATAGAGTCCCCCATGGTGAGGGAGTGGGGCAGGGACCGCCCAACTGGGGCAAAGCATAGGACAGAACTGCGAGCAGCTCATGCAGGAGCTGGAGGTGAGGGGCAGATCCCACCACTACAAGCACCCCAGAAGGGCGTGGGGGCAGGGGGCACATGCCTCCGGATCTGTGTGCGGGTGAGGGCAGGCTGCCACTGTGAGCTGGGGCCGGGGTGCACTAGGTCTTCCCAGCAGGGGGCTGGGCTAGGCTATGCTTGGGGTGGGCAGCAATCATGCTGGGACAGGGGGGTTGCAGCCACTCCAACATTTGCCATAGCCCCCGCTCCCAGCACCGCCGCCACCTGCCCCAAGTGCAGCCCAGCCCAGCCCAGGCCCCTCCCCACTCAGGGAAGAGCCCAGTGCCACCCCAGCCCGCTGCAGTGGCCCACCCCTGCACAGATCCAGGATACATACCCCTCATGCCCACCCAGGGTACATGCAGTGACAGAAGCCACTCCCCCCACGAGGCACTCACAGCTGTCCCATGCCCCGTGCTGGCTGAGCACTGCCTACCCCAGCCCCACTCCCTCCCTCACCATGGGGACCTCAATCTGTCCTCTTTTAGCCACAGAAGGCTAAGCACATGAGTCTCACAGGTGCATCTACACACAAAATTAAGGCAACACAACTCCAGCACAGTTTGCGCCAGAGTCAACTGCTCCTGGGCACAGTGCCTACGTGTGTTCCTGGGACAGCAGCAATTTGAGCCGGGGCAGAGGAAGGCCCCAGCTGGCTGCAATGACCAGGCACAATTTATGCCCCCAGTCACCATGTAGACACAGTACTCTGCCATAACAAAGTACTGACAGTACTATCCAATGGTGGAGTTAATTAGTTTTCTGCACCCTAATACCAGCACACATGTAAACTGTGACTTTTTACTGCAGAGGTAATTAGTCAACTATGCAGTAAAACGCACATGTAGATGCACCCACAGACGAGCACTCAAGTTCTGCTAACTACAACCAAAGCTGAAAGCCTCAACATTCATGTGTTTCTCCAAAATATTTGTAAGTATGGATACATCAGGAACTCTTTAAAGGAAATCCACCATACCTATTATCTATAGGGGTCCTCAATTTACGTATCTCAAAGTCAAACACTAAATTACGAAGGTCTTTGTAATAATCTAGGAATTAAACTTTAATCTAAAAAGTCATTATTCTGGTCAATCATTTTCAGTATCCTTTTCCACACTGCGATGTCTTTCCTCTTAGCTTTTTCTTCTATATGAGCCTGCCAAGTGACATACATGCCTGTGCTTAATGCCATCACATTCCAACAGTTCACAAAGTTTGTTGTAATAAAAGTCAGGGATATGGCAAATTATTCAAAAAAGTGATAGGGTTTTACACGGGGAGGGGAGAGTCTGATATACCAGTATTCCTGGTCAAAGGCCTTTGACTGATCATAAACATATTCATTTATTAGTAAATTAATTGTGATAGGAAAAAATGTCTTACTGCCTCAAGCTGCTTCTTCTTTTGCACTAGCAGCTCTAACATCAGGTTAACATTGGCTAAATCAAGGTTGTCTTGATCAGTTCCCAATAAATCTTGAAATATCTGCCATCTGTGGCCATTCTAAAAACAAAAAGGGAGAAATAGAAAATATGGTAAATAGAAGTCAGCCAGAGTTATGTTTGATATAACATATTTAAAGCAGTACTGAAACATCCCCTATTTTGTAAAGTACATGAAGGAGTTTCCAGAAGAAAAAATTCCAAATCCTCGTAAATTTATAGGAAACATCTCTTTATCCTACGTTGTATACAACCCTTCAACAACCTATTTTATTGGAGAGGCATTTTGAGGGCCTGTCCTATGCTAGGATGCAGCCATTGCTGCAAAAAGATTTTCACAGCTACTCAGGGGGCGCATCTACACATGCGATTAATGCAACTGAATATATTCCAACTCAATCTGAGCCAGAATACACTAATCCCGACATCACTGACTACACATGTGTCTAAGTGCAGCAATTTATTGCACTGCCGGATAACACTTGTATCTGACGGGACTATCCAGCAGCACAGAGTATTAGCCTACTGTCCCATAACTGCCATGCATGCGTAGTTGATGACACTTTACTACGCTGCACATTAATCTGCTGTGTAGTAAAAATTGTCTCATGTAGACACGCCCAGTCATATCTAATTTGTGCTGTAGTTAGTAAAGGCAACTCTCACACCAATTCAAGATACCATTTCTTAACCATGCAAGATTGAGAAGTCATCCAAACCCTCCAGCCATCTTGATTTAACAAGCGCTTGAAGCAAAAACGTGCGTGAACGTTTGAATAAGTAGGTAGGTCTGAAAGTTGTCAAAAAAAACAGAAAGCCACATTCTTTTTCCACAGTAGGGAATTTTGCTGTGGTTTATTTGTCATAGCTCTAGGCATATGAGACCCAACAATAATATTGTTGATAGTAAATTTATCAGGTTAAGAGAAAAATAAAATATGGTAGATTTTCATTTCAAGAACTCCATCTCTAAAATTGGCACGTTCAAGTTCTCCTGTCTCAATTTTCTCAAATTATTAGATTTTAACTTAACAGGAAAAGTGAAAAGAGCTTCTGAAAATATGACTTGTGGCATCTGGGGGCCAACAAGTGAATGTGTGTGTAAAATTTTTTCAGTATTTGTAAAGCCCCATATTGGGACATTGTCAGATATTTTATAGAAATAGTTTAAAGGTCATGAAAATAAACAAGCATTTCTGGGTTTCAAAGATCCACTTTTCAAATAAAAAAAACAAACAAACAATTTTTGTCAGACTGGTATTAAGTAATCGGGGGGTGGGGGGATAAATAGTGCTTCACATTCTAGTCCCATCAAAACCACCACCACAAACACTAGTTTAGAAATAAACTGACTATATTCTTTAGCATTCAGGAAAGACAAAATAAACCAAATTTAATTTCAAAGTCTTCAAAAATCAACCTTAAAATACTTGCATAAGAAAAATCCATATATAAAACTATTTCTTTTTCCAAAATGGATAAAAAAAATTGTTTAGGAAATAATGAGAAAAAGATCACAATTTTAATCTTTATCAAGATACATATTGAATTGTTTTAAAATTATGGATCCTGAGATAAAGTGATATAATTTAAAATATATTTTAGACTGCATCTGATTTCAACAAGAATTAAAAACAAACAAGCAAACAAACCAAGAACAATAAAGGGGAAATATTCTGATCTGCTTTGGGATTACCCAAATGTTTACTTACCCAGATGTTTATTTTGGACAAAAACAGGTCACAAAGTAACTGAATTTAAAATAGTATTTTTTTTTTAATCTTTGAAATTAAGTTTATTTATGGAACCCTACTAAATGGCATAGTATTTCTAGACACTGGTCTTACAAGACTACGACGTTCAGCAAAAATCGTAAATAATTGACCTTGTCAACTCTCATCTGGAGTAAGGAAGATTGGAGGTAGGGGAAGGGAGGAGGAAAGAGTTATAAAACAAATTCATCTTTGGAGGTATGCGATTCACATACAGCATGGATAAAGATGCCATGTTTGTTTATTGTATATTATGACTACTGCCTTAAGCAATCATAAAGGACCTGTTAAAATCTGCTAGGTGACCTTGAATTAAAAACACCTGTCAAATTGAACTATATAGAAATGCTTTCATCCCAGGAACTTTAAATTAAGTAAAAGGTTCACTTGTAGAAGAGAGACCACTTTGTGAGGTTTCATTGGAGATGTGACATTACTTTGTGCTCTTTTCTCTGTTGTAATACAGAAAAAAATAGAACACAATTTCTGTTTACTAGTTGCCATTTTTTGGAAAAAAATGCTACCCTGGCATGTTCCCTAATAGGCCTGTGAGAGTCGACGGCAATCCAATCCAGCTTCAGATCCGGCCGCTTTGGATGGCAGTGATCCAATCCGGAGCTCTGGACCAGGTTTCCACCTCGATCCAGCCAAAGCAGCTCCGAAGCTTCAGAGCTGCCTCGGAGATCCGGCCATAGGGTATAATGGGGGGGGGAGAAATCAATTAAATATCTGTAACTTTGTTGTTTTTTGTCCGATTTGGATTAAACTTGCAGGGATCGTAGCCTCTGCTAAGAGCATGAAACCTGCCAAGTGTAAACAAGATTGGTGCAGGGGTTTGGGGGGAACTGTACCCCAAATTCTTGAAAGCAAAAAACTCATGTCACGGCTGTGTGTTACACCACTGGGGGGTCAAAACTGCAGGGGTAGTACCGCTGAGGCCACAAAGTCTGCCAAGTTTCAAGGAGATCGGTGCAGGGGTTTGAGGGGGAACTGCACCTCAAGCTGCGGACAAGCAAAACTCATGACATGGGTGACACTGTGTTAAGGCACAGCAGGGTAAAAGCTGCAGGGATGGTGGCCCCTGCCGAGGCCACAATGCCTGCCAGCTGTCAAGGAGATCGGTCCAGGTGTTCTGGGGCCCTGCACCCCTAGCTGCTGACAAGCAAAACTCATACCATGAGTGCTTGTGGGATTGTCTGTATTGATTCTTTCCTCTCCTTAAGTCTGATTTTGTAGGTGCTAATTGATGGCAATTAATTGGCTACATTAGCTAGGTCCTGTGTATTGAGCTGGTCCCTGAGTGAATTATGATTGATCAGTAACTGGTAACACAGTAACTTAGAAGCCAGGCCTGAAGTCATGTTTCCCACACCCCAAGACAGACACAGTCAGTCCCACAAGCACCCATGTCACGAGTTTGCCCTGTCAGCAGCTAGAGGTGCAGGGCCCCAGAACCCCTACACCTATCTGCTTGACAGCTGGCAGGCTTCGTGGCTGCAGCCGGGGCTACCATCCCTGCAGCTTTCATCCCGCCGCAACTTAACTCATGCAGTGTCACCCATATTACGAGTTTTGCTTGTCCACAGTTTGAGAGGCAGTTCCCCTCAAACCCCTACACCGATCTTCTTGAAACTTGGCAGGCTTTGTGGCCTCAGCAAGAGCTACCAGCCCTGCAGTTTTGACCCCCCCCCCCCCCCAATGTTGTAACGACTAGACATGATAGGAGTTTTGTTTTCGAGAATTTGAGGTGCATTCTCCCCAAACCCCTGTACCGGTCTTCTTGAAACTTGGCAGGCTTCATGCTCTCTGTAGAGTCTACCACCCCTGAAAATTTCATCCAAATCAGACCAAAAACAACGAAGTTATAGATATTTTATTGTTTCCCCATTATACCCTATGGCCGGATCTTTGAGGCAGCTCTGAAGTGCTTTGGAAGCTCCAAACCACTTTGGGAAGCCTAACAAGACCAGAGCTTTGATCCGGACATGCTGCTTCGGACCCCAAACTATCCAAAGCTTCCCTGGATCTGAAGCCTCGCACAGCCCTACTGCATAAGCCACTTGGGTCTCTCCGAGTTCCCCCAGACACAGAATGTCTCAGCACCACAGACCATAGTGCCTGGCCTACCCTGGAGACTTCAGCCAGCAATGGTGGCAGCAGCAGAAACAGTGCAAACAGTACTGCCCAGAATGGATTCTGGGGGCTGGAGGTTAACCCTGCTGGGATACATATAGCCACCAATTTGACAGTCCTGCTTTAACCCAGTGTTTCCCAAACAGTGTGCCGTGGCATTTTGGGCTGGAGCCAGGCCCCACACCTGCTGCTGCTGTGGGCAGCCAGACAAATGGGGGGGCATGGCTCCAGCCAGTGATTCAAACACCATGCCATCTGCTTCCCACCGCTCGCTACCCCACCCCACCATCCCCGATCTGCGGCATTCAGCTGCTTGCCACCCGATTCCCCCTTCACACCCCCCACCCCGCTCTGTAGCATTTAGCCATTTTCTTCCCCTCCCCTGCAGGCTGTGGCATTCTGCTGCTCACCACCCCCGCGCCCCCCTGCTCAGCCAGTGTGCCGTGGGGTGGGGGAGGTCATGTAAGTGTGCACAGGGTGAAAAAAGCTGGAAAATGTTGCTTTAACTTAACTTTTATTTAAATGTTACCACTGCAGCCCAGAGGCTTTCTTCAGCCACATTACAAATTACAGTAAATTGCATTCTGGTTTTGTAACGTGAATAAAATCTAGAACAATACCAGGTAATTTCACCTGGGAGAAGAGCCACGATTTCAGTGCTCCAAGCAATTCCTTTTTCCTGCTATGGTTGACATGATCCTTATTTCAGTTTGCCTAGAGAACCAGCATCCGCAAGATTTTACAAATTTGTAGGCCCCACTAATCATCTCAGTCTGACCGTAGTTACAATTTCCATTACTGAATGCAAGCACTCTAGACAAGTAAGTTTTTTTTCCCCCCCATTAAGTTCCCAGCCTTCATTCATCACTTCAAGAGTAAAATTTGTCCTAGATTAAAGCTATGATATGGAACAAATCACCTTCAATTGCTTTAATAAAAACCAAAGTAAAGAGTGGGAACATACGGTGCTACTCACTGAATGGTCCAATTTAAACCGCTTTTCTTCATACCTTTGCTTCTGTTTAAGGATCAGCTCATTTACTAAACAGCAGAAAGAAAACAGCATGTGAAACAGAGGGTAGGCTTTTGATTTAAAAGTTAATAAAAATGCCTTTTCTTGCCTCAAGTCTTTTACCCACTAGTGGTGAAGAGAAAATTAACATCCTTGAAAAATGAGAAAAATATTTTACCACATTACTTTAAACACGTTAAAAAAATAAAAAAAATAAAAAAGCGTTTTTTCTTTCTTTCAAGGAGGTACATATCATTATATATCTCCCCAAAAATGTAAAGAATCAGCCAGAGCAGGACTTAGCTATTGGTGCAATTCCCAAAGCTGATGTAGCATATTTTTCTAAATTAGTACAACCCTTTAATTAGACAAATTCTTCTAACTCTGGGACAGAAGGGAAGTCTCTACTCTAGGGAAGTCTAGAGTAAATAAAATGGTAAGTAATTCACTATGGCTTGATTGGAGTCAGCAGGCCATACGTCTATAAAAATTACTTTTTCCACTTTTTTACACTGATGTAACCTCTCACTACTCACTCCTAGACTAACTTTTCCCTACATGCACTCCAGTTCTTATGGGCGCCTTTTAACATTGTTTGGGTGCATAAATATTGCTCTAATAAAACACCAGAACAGGTCCATCTCACTTTAGTGGCAAAGAGCTGTACCTACATTTCTGACTAGTATTGCAACACAGGAAGTTCATGCATACAAAGAAGCATTCTATTATAGGAGTGCTTTCTAGCACATTCTTTCATCTCAGAAACATTATGTTCAAGTTGCAACTAGGGAGGTTTAGGTTGGATATTAAGAAAAACTCTCTCACTAGGAGGAACAGGTTATATATAGAGAAGTGGTGGAATCTCCATCCTTGCAGGTTTTTAAGACACAGATTGACAAAGCCCTGGCTGGAATGATCTCATTGGAGGTGGCCCTGCTTTAAGCAGGGGTAAGACTAAATGAGGTCCCTTCCAACCCTAATTTTCTATGATTCTATGTTTATATACAGAGCTAAAGTAGTACTGGACAGGCACAATGATTCAGGATGATAAATCAAAGAAGTGGGGGAGGAAAGACAGCCATAGAGAGATGTTCGGTAGGGCTGTGCGAAATTTCACTGGCCGTTTCATTTCAATGCTGTTTAGACTCATTTCAAGCTTGAAACAGCAAAATTGAAATGAAATAGCTTCGAAACAGCCTCGAAACAAAACAAGTCAAAACGTTTCAAGTTTCAAAGCTCAAACTGGGCTTGCCTGCAGGGAAACAGAAACTAAAGAAAGGAAAGGGAGGGAGAAGGAGTGCTCTCATTATTGACTATGTAGGTAGCCAGAGACCGTCATCCTTTTCTGAGGTCCCTTCCAATCCCAGTGTTCTGGGGGAGGGATAGAAAAGTTGCAAAGAAGGCAACAGTTTGAACTGTCCTGCTTCCTGCCTTGGTGTCAGTTGAGTGAGGGCACATCTTAACACACACACACACACGTCATGAGCTAGCTGCCGACAGGCAAAGAGGTGCAGGGCCCTAGAACCAGATGCTCCTGTACCTATCTCGACAGCTGGCAGGCTTCATGGCCTCAGCAGGAGCCAGCATACCTGCAGCTTTCACCCTGCTGTGCCTTAAGACACACACAGTGTCATCTGTGTCACAGGTTTTGCTTGTCAGCAGCTTGAGGTGAAGTTTCCCCAAAACCCCTGCACCTATCTCCTTGAAACTTGTCAGGGATGTCGTACTCTTACTTGTCCTGACCCATCTCCTTGAAACTTGGCAGGCATCATGCCCTCAGAAAGGGCTACCATTCCTGCAAGTTCCATCCAAATCAGGCCAGAAATGACAAAGTTATAGGCTGTTTCAAAATCCCCCATAATGGCCTATGGACAAAACGTTGAAACAGCGTCAAAATAGCAAAACCATTTTGATGAAACGAAACGGAACAGCTGTTTCAAATCAAAACAAAATTTGAAACAAAACGCTGTTCCGTCAAAACGAAACAGTGCCATTTTGCACAGCCCTAATGTTCAGTACTCCCCAAGGCCCTGCTATTGCAACCATTACATATTTTCTACAAAAGTCCAGCAGAGTTTTTCAGGCACACAGCAGTCCATCCACCCAAAATAAGTTTGCAGGATCAGAGCCTCATATTACATTTTCCATCCAAATCTAAACACACTTCAGAAATAGGCAGCATTATGAAAATCTATTTCATTTTCTCTCCTCAAGTGAATTAGTGCTCTCAAATTTTGTGGTTAAGGATATACAGCACCAATATTCTTGGTTCCAATCTTTACAGAGGTAGGTTAGGAACTGTATTTTTAGCATAATTACTTAATGTTTTTTGGACTAGTTGAGGTATTTCCTTTTGAAATACTCCCTAAGAACTGTGACCTTTCATTTGTTTACTGAAGCTAGTAATGTTTCAGCATATAAAATTAAGTTTGCATTATATCTTGACAGTTTATATTCCAATTGACCAGCTTGGATCTACTTTTCTTCCTCCTGCAGGAACTTTTAACACTATCTTTCCTGTTAGGACACTACACAAGGAGAAAGTTAAGACATACAAGCAACATGTTTCTCACTGTGTAGGCAACTGAAGTTTAAACTCTCAAGTAAAAAATAAATCGCATGTAACTTGAGTTTGTGTTGATGACTGTGCCTTGGCTTTTAGTTACAAGACAAAGGGTAGGCTATGAAGATTTAGTCCACTGCCCAGTAGGAAACTGCCTTCATTTTGATTTTTTGTAGAACACCAACAGTAATCAGCCAGATCCTCACTAACATTAAGTCACTGAAGCAATGCTTTAATAATTTGCAGTGCCATAGTTAATTATAATGGAAAAAACACCTAGCTGATAAAGAGCTAACTGGCAGATTTTCTTTTTAACCAGAACATTTCCAACATATATGAACAAGGTTTCGTATGTCATATTTACCACTGCAAATTTCTTATACAAACAAACCTAAGACTCACCTAAAAAGTTGGGATAAAGATGATCTATGTTATCAACAACATAGTTACATTTGGGGCATCTGTTGTTGTCCTCCAAGCTTTGATGAATACATTTATAGCTGTTCAAAGCAATAAGAAAGAAAAACAAATTAGAGGCCACAAGAGAAAAAGGCTAATTCAAGTGTTGCATAGATAATAGCAGGGAAACAATATTACCATTAGGCAAGGAGCTAGCAGAACATACAGTGCAAAGAAAAGGGAGTGGTACAAAGAGTTTCATAATTAACTAGTAAAGCCCTAAAACCTAAAAAAAACATTTTCCCTGGTTGGGATAGAACCAAAAGTCTCAGTTCCAATCTTTCCTGAGACAGGTTATAAGCTGCATTTTGTTCCATAATTATTTAATACATTTGGATAATCAGTTTGGATAATCTCAGTCACATTTCTGTTTTCTGGGTTAAAGAAGCACTTGTGTGTGTGTGTATATATATATATAACACACACACACACACACACACACACACCTGATGGACAGCATGTAGCACACAGTAATATCTGAACTTAGTATGAAGCAAATACTTAGTGAGTGACATTACCTTTAAACTAGAAGATTTGGCACCCATAATAATTTTTAATGGTGCAGACACAAAGCACTTTTGATCTCAGCTTTTCCCACCTCCTTCCGGCACAGCGGATTAATAATAAATCATTTCATAAGGGGCCTGCTGTTCCACCGTTAGCAACTCCAGGGACAAACTAATTACACAATGCACCTTACTGTCTAGGGCAAGCATCTCTCTCAGTGACACTATCACTGGGCAGACAGACATCTTGCATCATAGATCAGTCATTGGAACAATGGAGGGTGATACTTTGGATGCTGATGCATCACAGAACTGCAACAAGCTACAAGGGGCAAGACGACACTACACAGGACATGCAGTTACAGAAATTAACAGCTATTTTGCCTGGAAACATAACATGCAAGGGAAAAAGATAACTCCAAAAATCCCCCAATTTATTGAATAAGTCTGTTAAACATGTCTAAAAGAGCAGTTTTAATATATGAGGAACTCACAAGAGTTATTTTTGTTCAAGCTGCCTACAAAATGCATAGCATATGCACATGGGGTATTAAACCTTATGTTTCACCAATCTCTCACTATTATAGATCAAAAGAAGAACTAATATGGGAAACAGATTATCCCACATCTGTCTACTGCAGGGTTTTTTATACCTTTTTCTGTAATAACTGTGCTGGTGACATCTAGAATAGATGGGAAACTATAGCAGATGAACCTTGGGTCTGATGCATTACAGCAATTTCTAATACCAATTTGCAAAAAACTCCAAGTATTTACAGCCCAAGAGAGAAGAAATTGAACAATAGGTAAAACCTCCCTCAGCAAGGAGAATTTTAACAGAAATGTAGCTTAAATAAGAAGCTGGCTGACATTTTACATTTAAGTATTGCAAGTCACAAGTACTAAGCAAGTCCTTTATTCCTTTCTACAGTAACTGATATGGGGGGAAATGGGTATTTTTCAAGTAGATTAGCTCTCTGACTACTAAATGTCACTCATTTTAGTCTTAACCTATTCCTTCAGTCATAATTAAAATAGTAGGAAAGGAAAACAAAAACACGAAAAAAAGTGAAAAAAATTCAGTTCCAAGTGATAATTCAAATCAATTTCTTATCACACTATAATGAATATCCTTAAAAGGATGCCTGATGGATATTTTGCTTAACAAAATCTTACCAGAAGCTGTGTCCACATTTCGTCATGTATGCTTCTTCAATCATATCAAAACAGATGGGGCTAAAAATTAAAAAAAAGAAAAAGTTAAAGATATGTTTTCACTATAAGAAAAACAAAGAAGGAAAAAACTAATCGTAGCAAAGTTCAAAACCAACATCCAATCACTGAGAAGAAATATTTCCCATTTGTAAAAAGGGAAAAGATAAATAGCAAATAGCACCTAGGCATTTTAAGATCAAAAGGACAGTCAACAATTCAAAGAAAAGATACTGCAAAATCTCCATGATTTGCTACAATTAGAAAACAGAGAAATATCAGGTTTCAACAGTTGCGTCAAAATCCAAATTATGTAATCTTTATCAAAAGCCATTTTAAATTTAAAAAGAACCTCTTAACAATCAGTGTTAAGTCTCAAACTTAAAGAAAAAAAAACCCTGCTTCTTTACAAATGGCAGAGATCTTTAACAAGGTGTGTAAAGCTGACTCCAAGATTATGGGTAGGGAAAACAAGGAGAATTAGTGTTATTTATTATAGTGGAGGAAAACCTGTTTCTCCAAAATCCAAGACATCCAGAAGGTGTCAGAAACAACCGTAGCTGTGAGACTAGGAAGAGGGTAATAGAAATAACATTGGGAGTCATCAGAACAGAGGAGGTAACAACCCCATGAGAATAGGAACAAATAAGGTGTGCAAGAAGAATGAGGAAAAATGGAATCTTGTAGGAAACTAGGAGACAGAAGAAACTGACTGAAGTCACTATTAACTTGAATGAAAAAACAGTACAAGAGGTAAAGTAATCAGCACTAGTCAAGCATGAGGTGATGCAAAAACCCAAGAGGAGGAGAAATTAAAGAGAGTTCTTGGGGTTCAGAGCAGAGGAAAGAATAATGGAGATGTTGTCAGAAAGGTCATCAGTGAACTTAGCAAGCGCACAGTCTCATCCCAGGCATAGAAACAGATTGCAAAGTATCAAGCAAACAAACAGTTGAAGGTGAGAAACTAAAAAAGATGTGTACTAAAGATGGTACTCATCAGGAACTTGAACATAAAAGGTAGTAAGATCAAGAGGACTTGATGGCCCAGGAAGGTCCAATTCCACACCTATGTAAGCAAGTGGATGGCAAGACAAGGAAAGCCTTGGCCTTTGAAGATAAGGGAGACCACAACTTGTTTGAAAGCAGTGAAAGAAGTCAGACCAAAGATGAAAGTGAAAGGAGCACCTGCTATGGATGTACCAATAAAAGATTGTTTTGGCTGATACTGATGGTTAATTATTAACTACCCATAAAAATCAGCCAATACCAATCCAATAGCCAATATGCAGCCTGGCAGCTTGGAGAACAGCATCTGGTGGGTAAGTCTGTGGAGGTAGGGACATGGCAGGGGGACAGATTAAGGCCCCCACAGTGAGGGAAGGCTGGGACAGGGGCAGGTGCTGCCCAGCTGGGGTGTAGTGGGGCATAGGACAGAGCTACCAGCGGCTCATCCAGGAAGTATGAGGAATGGGCGGCTCAGCACCACTGCATGCACTCCGGGGAGGGCATGTGCCCCATCAGATTCATGCGCGGGGTGAGGGTGGGCTGCCCACTGCGGTCTCGGAGCCAGGGGCTGTGCTGGCCTCTTCCCAGCAGGGGGACTGGGCTACGCTCCAGGCAGGGAGTGGCAGCGCTGGGAAGGGAACTACAGGGAATTTTGTGGTGGCCATAGTCCCCCGTAACTCCTCTCCCAGTGCCACCGTCACCCACTCCACCCCTGCTGGGAACAAGCCAGCACAGCCCCTGCCCCCAAGCCCACAGCAGGCAGCCCACCATCAACCCATGCACAAATCCGGGGGCCACATGTCCCCCATGCTTCCCCTAGGGGTGCACACAGTGGTGGGGAGCTGCCTCCCTCCCTGCCCCCAGATGAGCCACACACAGCCCTGTCCCATGGCCCACCCTGCCCCAGCTGGGAAGACCTGTCCCTGCACCTGCCCCACTCCCTCTCTTACCACTGGGGCCACAATCTGCACCCTCTCCCCAAGCTCCTCCTCCCCAGACTTACCAGCCAGATGCTGCTATCCAAGCTGCCAGGCTGCACGCGTGGTGCAGCTGCGTACTTGAACATGGCATTTATCAGCGACACTAGCCAACTGCCCATCAAGAATGACAGGGGGCAGCAGGGCTGGGACAGAGTGCTGCCACTTAATGTCCCATGCTGCTGCTCTTCTGCCTCTTGCAGGAAGCGGGGTGGGGGAATCCAAGGCCAACAGCTCCCCCACCCCCATTCTGTCCAGTCCTTGGCACAGCTTAGGAATCATGGTGGCGTTCCCCCACACTTGGAGAACTCCAAATGGCTGTCTGAATGACAGGGGGGCAGCTGGTGGGGACAGAGGCCTGCGTCCCACAACCCCGCTTCCAGCCGCAGCTGGAGCCAAAGCCATTCCCCCTCTCCCCCCCTCCTCCCCCACCCCCTTCGGGCCATAACCACCTAAGCCTTTGCAGTCTTTCAACCAAAAAATTAATTATGTGATAGCATGCACCCACACACACCTGGCTGTCTAATAAAGTACATTACATAGCAAAAATACAACAAATCTATATCCAAAAGACATGGGTCAATGGCATAGAATTCCAAGGGTAAATTACACTAATGTACCTCAACACATTTTCACAAAAAGTACGCCTCAATAGAAAATAAAATATACTAATCTCCAACCAGAGACCTTTAAACCGGAATTTTCTTTCTTCAGAATAATCCTTTTTCCAATGAAGCAAGTTTTTTGCAAGATATACATACATACACACACACACACACACACACACACACGCGCGCACGCACACGAGACGTATACATGTACCATATGATGATGACAGGTATTTGATGGGGAAAAAAAGAAAGATACTGGCTTTAGGGTGAAGTGGACAGGACGTGACAGAATAGACTATGTGAAAGAAACAAGAATGTTACCAATCTTATTTCAACTCCATCCTTCCCTTTTGCACAGACATGACTGATCATTTCCAACATGTTCCTCCACCTAATCACCATTCTCTCAAGAAGAGGCAAAACATTTCTCTTGGACTTATCTGCACATTTTGAAGTAGAGGAGTTAGCCAAATCAATACCAAACTCCATCAACCCATTGTTCCTCAGTTCCATCAAGGAAGTACAGGCACTCCTCGACTTGCAATGTTTCAAGTTACAACATTTCACACTTGCAATATTTATAAATTGACACCCTGTTTTACAACGCTGAATCCAACACCATGCCAGCAAACAAGTTCGCTGCCTCACCCATCTCCCTGGAAAACATCTGTCCAAACTTCCTTGGACACTTTCTTTAAGAAAACAGATAAGACTCCCAAAAAACCTGCAGCCAAGGCTTCTGAGAAGAACTCCAGCCAAGAACCCTTCAAAAAAGTCCAAAATCACCTCAAAGAAGTCCTTCCAAATCAATATGATTGCTCTTTACAATATAAATGCATTAATGTAGCTATATTACTCACCTATAATTGACCAAGTACAAAATTCTGAGTTATTTTTGGTGAAAATAGGGTATCGGGCCTTGGTTCAGGAACCAATCCTCCATTTATAACATTGTGTCCTACGGGAAAATCAGTTCTGGGTTACAACGTTTCGACTTAAGACGCAGTTTTCTGGAACCAATTGTGTTCTAAGTCCGAGGACTGCCTGTGGAAACAACATCTCACTTATCTGCACTCATAACAGGACAGTCATCACAGCAGAAGATAAATGAAATATGGAATAATAATCAACATTATGCCTACATATTTGGCTTCACATTCATACAGTGAACATTATTTGAGGGCCATGACATTTTAAAATATAATGTCATGCATATTGTTTTTCCATTTTGATTAGCATTCAACTTCAATTTGAAACCATCGTCTCCCAGCTAAGTCATTTAAGTTCCAGGCATTTTTATACTAGAATGAAACCAACAAGTACAGTTTAGGAGGAAAAAGGGGAAATATTCTTAACTGCAAATTAAATAATCCATACAAATAATATTAAATCAAAATGTTGTGGCAATTTGAGGATCCCAGATTGGTTGCTACACATTGATTAAAAACTGGCTTCCACTTGTCCACTTCCTTCCTACTGCCATATGGCTTAAAACAATATCAAGAGACTGTCACTGAAATGTCTAAAAGGGACATTCCAAAAACATATTTAAAAGCCATTTCTTCCACAAGACTGAACAGCTTATTTCAAACATTCTCCTGGTTTCCAGAGTTTAGGATGCACAGTATGTCAACTGGGACACAATGCTCTTTGGTCTGTCTCATGACACTGCAGAGTTGAACCAACTCAGGTTGAGTTTCTTCTAACATGCTGACTAGCCAGACTGCATTGATGTTATGGTCATTCTTCTTCATACTGGTGCGATTGGGCAGTGGCAGAGCCAAAATAGTTAAGAAAAAAAAAAAAAAGTCAGACCCTGCAAACACACACACTAGATGTCAGGGTCATCCTTAATGAAGCCTGAAGTTTCCATTACAAAGAAGAGCGATTCCCAGCAGTATTTACTGTTATACAAGTTCTAACAAAATGAATGCCTTCTCATACTTATATTGTATATAGCCTGTAGTGATTGTGATAAGTGGTTAGGCACCCGCTTCTTATTAAAGCCAAGTCCTGACTGGTACCAAATTATTCCGCCAGCTGACCTTATAAGGAGAAGCTGGCCTTCCCAACTTAATGACTTCAGTGGGGCCAAAAGAATCACAGAGGCAAGGGGACAAAAAGCTTAAAAACTTCCATGCCCACAAAATCATTCATTTTATGCAATATCCAAAACCATATATAAATTATAAAAAGTAGGTTTGGAAAGTGCTGCTCCCTCAAATGTCAAGTTACCCAGGTGTTCAACTGCATAAGCAATAAAAGAGTTACTTGACAAAGCGTTTAGGGAAATATGTTACCCCAAGAGATTCCTAGCAACAAAAATTGTGTCTCTATTTTCAACTAGTTATAAAAGTATTATAAAAGTACTCTGACAGACATCTTGTAAATATCCAAGAGATTTACAGGTCAAAAAAATAAGACAATCATGCATAGAGAGGAATGAACAGCTAGAGAGAATCCAAACTGGGAGGAAAATGCTCTGTTACAACATAAATTTTGCTCAGGGGGGAGGGGAAAGCAATCATCCGGGGTGGGAAGTGGTCTGATCAACAAAAGTGACGAATTTCATATAGAACTGTTACAAAAAGCCTACACAATTCTGAAACAGGCAGTCTTAACATTGAGATGTGGAAAATTATGGTCAGGTGCTTCCTTGGGGAGAAGGGATGAGTGAGATCGCACAAGAGATAAAGGACAGTTGCAAGAGAGGTAGCTGAGAAATCTTCTGGCTTGCCTGCATGGGGAAAGCTATTATTCTACCATAGTTATGTTTTGTGTAGATGAGGCCTCATTCCCTAACTTCTTGCCTTAAACACTGATCAAAGAATCATAGAAAAATAGGGTTAGAAGAAATCTCAGCAAATCATTGAATTCAACCCTCTGCTCAAGGATCACCCCTGACCAAACCCACTCATTCAAGTGTTTCAACTCACAAAAGAGGATTTAACTTGAAAAGGCAACTCCTCATTGGCTGCAGATTTAGTATTACAAAAAGGATGTCTGTCTCACAAAAGAAGTCTTTTGGACTATTAAAGAGGCCTTTAATGAATATTCTACTCCTTTCTGACTGAGATTTTTCAAAGCAAATCTCCCTTGTGCACTCATTCCAATGGAACATGCATCTTAACATTTTCAAAGTTGTCTAAGGCCTCTGCCATATACTACACAATTAACTGGTTAATCACACAATGAATTTAGACTGACCACACGTGCAAAATAAGACCAGCCACAAATACAAAGTAATTATCACACAACTAACTTATTAATCACGCAAGAAATTTAGACTAGCCAAACATGCAAAGTAATTATCAAAAGATAAAGATAACAGTCCAGCTATAAAGAGTCAACCAGCTATAAAGTTAGTGCTTAAAAATATGGAACAACTCTTTAGCTGGTTTCTATCCAGTTTTAATTTGAATATGTAGTAAGGCCCCAAAGGTGCCTGTAGACATGTGGAACATCTGCTCCAATAACCTGTAATTACAGTGAATCGGAGCAGGCTCTATCAATTGATTAATTAGAACACTCCAGCAGCCTCAGCACCTCATGTATTCAGCCTCCCTGTGTTTCAAAATGGCAACAAAGGCACTTTAACTAAAACTCATTCAACAAGCTTTCATTAAAGAGCCCCCACCACCATTTTGATGCATGGGATGCTGAATACATGAGACCCTGTGGGTGCTTTAGTTAGAATGGGTCCTGAGAACAGCTCTAATTAAAGCCATGCCCCCATCACCACTGGAGGATATTTAAAGATGCCCTAAGATGCAATGTAAAACACTGTAAGATTAGTTCCATCTATCACAGTGATATTTGAACACCTTATGAATTGTTTGTGTTCTACATGAACAGGTGCAAAATCCATTCTTCTGCTGTTTCTCCTATATGACAGTAAAATCTACTTGTCACAGGCGGAGTCCTCCAGGAGGGCTGTGATCTCCTTAAGGCCCCTTCCTCCATGCCAAGTTGGCCCAAGGGCACCCTCTGATTCTCGCCCGCCATGTCTTTGCTGTTCCAATATATTAGGGAGGCTGCCTTACGTCTTCTTGGACACAGTTACTTCTGACCCCATGAACTCCCGGACTCTTCGTGGCTCCCACTCTACAAAGGGTGCTTTGAGGGCACCCTAGCCTTAGGGGCTATGCATGGCTCCAACCACCCCTTATACCACGCCCCAAGCCTCACAGCTGGAATAGATGTTGTTCGGTCTCTCTGTCTACACTCACGCCTGTCTCTCGGGCCTTCTCGGTACTGCCGCCCCCCTCCTGGCAGCATTCTTGAGAGGGCCGAGAGTGGCTCTCTGTGGCCACTCTGGGCCCTCTCAAGAATGCCGCCCCCCTCCTGGGGCTCTCTGTGCCCACTCTGGGCCCTCTCAAGAATGCCGCCCCTCTCCTGGGGCTCTCCATGGCCGCACTGGGCCTTCTCAGTCAAATCGCCCACTCCTAGAGCTCTTCGTGCCCCCTTCTCTGGGGTCTTGCGCAGTGCTGCCCCCTTCTCTGGGGCTGGCCATGCCCACACTAGGGCTTCTCCATAATGCCCCCTCTCTGGGGCTCACCACGCCCACACTAGGGCTTCTCAACCGCCCCTCTCTAGGGCTGGGGTCTATGCACCCCATACGCCGCGCCCTTACTAGGGCTGGGGCCCCCGCGCTGCTGTGGGTCCCCTATGCGGCCTCCTCCAACCCCTAATAGCCTCACCCAAACCACCGGTGCAATAAATAACAACAAAGCAAAACACAAGCCTCTTGGTTTTAGCTGGGTGGCTTATGTTTAAGTTGTAGCCACGTTGCTCAGACATCTTAGAGCTGCCATCCTTCACTCTGCTTGAGTAGTACCTGCAGTTCTCGCATCTTAGATCCAGAAGCTCCTCTGTCTGGCTGCTGGCAGGGAACCCTGGCCTCAGCTCCTGGGCTTTATAAGAGCCAGGCCTTGCCCCTTACAGCCAGCTGACCGCTGGCAGGTGTGGGTCATTTGCTGCCTCCAGTTGCCCTGGTAACCCACAGGTGGGCTCCTTATTCCCTGCTAGGGCTCTTTCCCCAGCAGTTTCCCCTCTCTAGGAGCAGGGCACCTCAGTGCTCTGCAACACTACTATAAAAATTCTCTTTTCTTGCCCTACTATTCTTTTCTGACTCATTCTAAGAGCAGTGCGTTTCCCTAAAAAAATAGTGCAGGCAATTGCCTTTACAGGGAAGACATGCAACACACTGGAGCCTTAAACTGTATCCTAGACATAGCTGGATTCAGGTACACTGATAATCTCAAATACGCCAGACAGAAGTTCCAGTGCAGAAACAGATTATGGGACTTGAGCAACCTGTGTGTGTCAGTAGATGGGCTGTTGTGTTTTATACCACAAAAGTTAAAAGTTGCAGATGGATTAATTCCAACAAATAAAACACCAGGCAAACTGAGCTTCAAGGTCACAAATGCATGAATTACTGTCCATGTCTAATGCATCTTTAACGCATATTAACACCTCTAGGTAGAGCTTACATTTTCATATCCCTTTAAGAAATCCAGCATTCTGCAGTCCTGACTTTCTAATTGGAGGGAGACTAAACTCAGAAAAAAGAGCTTCCAACATTTCTGTTTGTAAACAGAAGACAGTGAATCTGCCAACAGCAGTAATGCCTTGCTGTCTGCCTTCTAAAAAAGCACTACTATGAAACACGAGTCTTGAAAAAGGGCAACACCCTATGCCCAAGAAGAGGAAGAGATTCTGCCCAGGAAGCAAATGCAAGTGCTGCCTGACCTGACCATTTGTCCAACTTCCTGTTGGGGAGGGCTGATGTATGGCCTGGAGAGCAGCAGTGAAAAACTCTGTAGGATCAGGAAAGATCCTCTGATGAGAGCCTTCCTTCTCTGAGAAAAGAAAGAGATTCCTCCTCACAGACAAGCTAGTATCCTGCACACAAATATCTCAACTTTGGAAAGTACTCTAGATTGCATGCATTTGAGAGTTCTTGGTTGCCAGACCACCAATGCAGGCCAAAATTTTTGCACTGAAGCACAATTTTTCTGCTGCTGAGCAAGCATTTTCCAAGTGATGCACAGAAGCTATGGGCATAAACACCACTTAAACGTATTACCAGATTTAAACACTATTTCTTCATCCACACTGGTATACCTTACTCATCCAAACTTACGCGATTTCCCAGCCTCCACCTGGTATATGTGGAACTTGTCAGAGTCCCTACAAACGTGCCCTAGCAACATTTCATAGTCCAAGGGTCAAGGAACACCAAACACTTTCTGTAGCAGAGCAGTGTTCTGGAAGATTTAATTTAGGTAGGAAATTTTTGTTTCTCAGACTAAGTGTGTAACGCAACCAAATTGAAAGCTAGGGCTCTGACACCCACACACGTATCTTTTCAGACCAGGTATGAAACTCCAAAAATCTCCCAATTTAGTGGTCCCACACAAAATAGAGGTCAGTTAGCGACAAAACCAAGGTAACATCGAGGCTGCAATAATTTAAAACAAATAAAATAAAAATAACCATTGTATGTTAAAGCAAGCAAGAATAAGCCTAGAAACCTAGACAAGTTCAAGTAATCACTATCTGCCCTTCAAGTTGCTAACCAGCCTTTAGAAATCCCCAATATGGTTTCTTTATAAATACCACAGAATAGCAAAAGAAAGTTTTCTGCACAGATTGTTGAATTTTTCCTTTCACTCTGCTCAGCCTGCGGCCTTCCTCACTGCATTCCTCAAAGAGAGAATGTGGCTAATTATGCGCGTTCTAGAAGTGAACATGAGATTCAACCAAGAAAAATGTAAACTAAAGTTGGCTTAAAGTCTTTTGAAAAAGACATTTTAAATATTTAGCTAAACCATTTAAGAAATGCACATTACAAGCCATCAACCACATGAATTTACTGTTGTATCCTTGACATTCCTCCCCTCTAATCTCTTCTCTCCTTCTTCATTTAGCTTTGTATGATATACAGCCTGATGTAGGGTTAGGCTGCAGTAATTTAGAAGAGGACCCAGAGGTTATAGTAGACTGAAAGCTGAATAAGTCGATAGCATAATATCACAGCAAAAATCCCAAACATTAACAGCAATATCAACATGATGCCCTCCATTATTCCCCAAGTGACATCCATCATTGTGCAATTTGCACAATGCAAATTGTTGGTGTCCCTCACTCCCCACTCGCAACCCCCCAGCCCTGCTGGTATCCCTCACTGCAGACCCGCAGCCCCCTACCCCACCCCCAGCTGCCCCCATCCCGCCTGGGCCAGAGCATGGCAGCTGTGATGGCTCATACAGGCAGCAACAGAGCAGATCCAGCCCTGGCGCACACTGTAGGAAAGAAGAGGAGAGGCCTGTGGTAACCCCCCCACACCCCTACCACCCCTCTGGGCTGGGGCTCCCACGCCACACCAGGTGGCCTGGTCACAGCTCATCCCCTTCCCCCTGCCTGGCAGCATATCCTGGCCACCCTGCCCCTGTGAGCATGGGCACTGGACCCGGCACCACCAGACAGCCACACAGCTCCCTACCACCCCTGAAGGGCACCCCCACCCTCTTTGCCCTCTGAAGGGGCAGGCACCTGAACCCCACCCCTCCCTGCCCTGCCACAGCCCCAGCCCCAGCCCGCCAGACAGTCCCCAAGCGCTGGCCCTCCAACCCCCACTCCCCATAGACTTACCTGCATCCAGCTGCCAGGGCTGCTCCCACCACCTTGCCTGGCCGTATGCCAGCTACGTGCGTATGTGCATGCAGATGCCCTTGCCAACCCCTACATCCAACTGCCCCAAGCATCTCCTTGCAGGCTCAAAAGCTGCCAGCCTACAAAGGGAAACCTGCACTTCGGTCACAAAGTCACAGAAAAATGCAGCGTTTCAAATATTCTTATGACCCCCTTTTGGGTCACAACCCACAGATATAGAAACAATGAACCTGGTGACCTCTAAAGGTCTTTCAGCCCCACTTTTCTACACTCAAGAAAGGTAGCCATTTCCCCTTCCCAACTATCTATCCTACAGCCGGACCTTCTAGCTAACTCCCCTCACAAAGATGCACCCCAACAGTATCATCTTCCATCAAGCCACCACTCTCCTTACCAGAAGCTATCGTCCAACTGACCAAATCTCCTTAAGTCTCATGGTATCTTTTAGTATTTATAATGGGTAGGGAGGCAGTACACCTGGATTCTAGTCCAACCCTAACTCTGCCCTACCATACTTGACAAAGTACTCCAACTCTTTATCTGCTTCTCTTAAGTTACAAGCTCACTCACTCGCTAGCTTCAGTTTTTCATTCATACAATGTGGAAAAAGAAAAAAAACAAACGAACAAACAAACAAACATCACACTTCCTTTTTCAGACTCTTTGCCAGTCTTTTCTAGGAAGGTAGCAAAAAAGCACCCGAGCCAAGAAGCTTACAATGTGTGTGTTACAGTAACTTCTAAAGATCTTAATATATTACTACAAGTAACCATATAACCTACAACTCAAAAGCCAGTACCCAAGCAGGACAGTCCTGTAAGAAATCTTATCAAAAAACCTAACACACCACCAGTCATGGCATTCAGTGAAGAACCCGGGCTTCAATTAATATAGCATCAATATCCCACAATCAGTACTACACAAGGCCCCTTCTTTTGCAGCTACATTTTATTGTTAGATCTTAACAAAAGGTCTGGCGCTTCAAGCATCAACCTCTCTTGAAAGTAGCAGCCCCTAAGCTAGCGATCATGAGGCCTTGGCTCAGGAAACAGCTTGTGGTATTAAACAACAAGTTAACTCACTATTTGGGGAAACATTGAAAAGACAGCATCAAACATCTAAACAATTCCAAGTACATGGTCAACTCATCACTGTTCACATTTCCTACTTATCTTTCAGTAGCTGGTTTGACATAAGTGAAATTATCATTTATGGTTAATCATTTCTTCCCAGCACTGGGCAGCAATTCATGCCCATTCTGTTAGATCCATCAGCCGCCTTCAACACCAGTAACTCAACTTCAGAGTCCCAGAGGAAACCCCTTCATGAGTTCACCATCTCTTAGGACCACTCAAAAAGAAGGTTAAGAGGTTTTACTCTTCCTCCATAAAGGTCATCTCATATATGCAGTCCCATTCAATACTTAAAAAGATTTGGAAAGCTAGGCATATAAGTTTGCAACATTAGTGTTAAAAAGATAATACTCAAGATCTCGTTTTGTTAAGTGCAAATGCTATAGTCTCAGAGTTGTCTCTCCACGTTGTCAAAGAGGGAGATACCCGTGAGTGATATGACTTTGACTCAACATAGATAAGATGAAAGCTACTGATGGGTAGGGTGAAGAATATACGGAACAGACAACAGCTGCAAAAGCACTCTCTGGTAGATGTGTAAAACTGAACTTTAACAATGCTGTACAACTTCTAACTGTCAGAAGCCATTAGGAAACAGCTACCCAATCTAATTTCCCCATTTAAAGCTGCTATAAACATTCTTCCCACATGTGGGTCTCACCATAGTGATCCCTGCTATTTTAATTTCAGGTTGGTTTATTGAAGCACGTTATACTTGAGGATACCCCTGAAGGCCACTTTTTAAAGTTTTTGCTACATGGAATACAACCGTTTGTTGCTACTGGGACAAGACACTGAGAATACCTACTTGATGCAAGGCAGTGCTGTGCAGATATGTGACCTAGCACAGATGCAGGGTCTATCAGACTGGGTACAGCGTCATGTAAACAAGGTGACACTACTTCTGGTTCCAGAACTAGCTTGTGTACAGTGCTGCCTCATGTTGTACAGACGCCTTTGCTATTAGCCAGTATAGAACACAGAGTTGGCTGTAAATGCTATCTCCTTGCTTTTAACCAGAAGATTGGACTGGAGCCAATCTAAAAATGCCCCACAACTCTGCTATTTTAGGGCCTATGTATACAATATTAGCCAGTTAAGATGGCTAAAAACACCAGGGACAGCCATTTAAAACTAAACAAATGGCACTAACCACTTGCCAAATCCCATTAGTTTCAATACTAAAGACACTACTTTAACATGCCAACAAATTCAGGTAAGAACAGCTCTTTGAACCTCTTCAAGACCCCTTCCTTACCTTAACCCCTTACGCCTGAAACTGGCAGGACCTAGTCAAGCTCACAACTGCTGAAAGTGCCCAGCTGACAGCCACTGACAAGGGCTGGTAGCATTAACCTAGTGCAGGGGTTGTCAGGGTACTTGAGAAGGCCCTAGAGGGTATGGGCGGGCAGGCAGGGAGGGATGGAGCACCACCACCATGCACCGTCCCTCGCTGCCGCCGCCTGCCCAACTGGATGCAGGGGGTGGGGGAAGCTCACACATGGCGGGTGCTGCTGCTCTGCGTTCGGCTGCACACCCCCAGCTCCGTGTCCAGCTGCCAGGGGTCTGCTGATCCAAAGAGGTTGAAAACTCCTGACCTAGTGGTTCTCAACCTTTTTAGACTCCAGGCACCCATGGGCAGACTCGAGGCCTCCCTTGGAAAACATGACGTCTTCGTTTTCGCTTTTTTTTTTTTTCCTACCACAGAAAAGCAACAGAGCAGGTTTCCTGCTGCAAAGCCCTCAGAAAGAGAACAACTCCTGGCTTTCCATGTGAAACCTCGCGATTCACGCCTGTGTCCCCCACAGGGCACCCTACAAAGGGTCTTGGTTGAGAATCGCCCAACAGATGATTTCCTCGCCGCCGCGCACGCTACATGCTGTCCCATGACGATGGTGAAGTGCAGCTGCCCAGCAGAGAAGAGCAAAGTACTCGGGTTGGCAGCAAAGAAGCAGGCAAGGGCCCAGGCAAGAGTCAGCGGCTCCGGACCATGACCTCAGGACCCCACGGCGACAACTGCCACCCCTGAAAGCCGCGGGGGCCAGGCCTGACACGGGCCGGGCCCCGCGGCGCTGCCTCAAAGCGACTCGGCGACAGAACAAGGGGGCCGAGCCGGTCGGGGCCGCGGCCTCGGTGCCTCCCCCGGAGCCCGGCCGCACTCACCACACGAAATCGTTGCTCTTGTCCTCATAGGAGTTGAGGAGCCCGTTGCAGAGCGGAGTCAGCAGCGGCCTCTTCCTGCTGCCGCCGCCGCCCGAGGAGGAACCGCCGGCGCCGCCGCCAGGCCGGGCCGCCCCAGCCAGCCGCGAGGCCGCCGCCGCCGCGCCGGAGCCCGAGGCCGCCGCCACCAGCACAGGCCGCGCGGGGCCGGCCGTGCCGCCCGACGACGAGCCCGGCGCCGCGGCCGCCGCCGAGGACGAGGAGGAGGCCACCGTGACGGAGCTGGCGGCGCCCGCGGCGGCGCCGCCCGGCCCGCCCGGCGGGTGCGGCGGCTGCTGCCGGCTGCCCGACATGCCGAGGCCGGGCTGCGCAGCGAGCGCGGGCCTCAGCGCATCCTGCGCGCGCGCGGCGGAACAATAAAGTTTGTTCAAAAAAAAAAAACAACCCCCCCCCGCGGGGCAGGGGGAGCGGCCGCCGGGAGCGCCGCGAGCTGCCGCAAGCAAAACTTTATTGGCACACGGAGCACCGCGAACACACAGCCACTACTAGTACTCCTGCTCCCCCTCCCCCCGAGGGACAGACCGAACGTCTTGTTGAATCTTTATTGGCTCCCTGCAAGGCAGAGCGCTCCGTTGCACTGCGCATGCCCGCCTCAACAGCTGTCGGAGTTTCGGCCGCGGTAGCTGGGAGGGGGTTGTACATGCGCGCTGAGCGTGGGAGTTGGGGGGCGTGAAGCGGGCGGGGCGGGGCCGGGCGTCGGATGCAAGCAGCAGCTGTCCCGCAGGGCGCTGGATCCGGTGCTGCTGGTGTACCATCGTTATATTTGTACCGTAATGTCAACCCTTGTGTAATGTACAACCAATAACAGTGCTCAAAACATAGGATCATTTTGGAGGCAGCTATTTGGTGCAGCACATGCAAAACCCAAGTCACCCTCAGGCAGGGGTGACGCATAGGGCGTGCACAGACGTGGCAGTGCACCCCCTGCACGTGGCGGTGCACCCCCTGCAAAAAGGCGCCGCCAACACTGTCAGCAGCGTCTGTGGGCGGTTGCCGCTCGCCACACTGTCGCCGGTTGTCTGCGGGTGGTCCACGACCGCCCCCGGCTGCCGCTGCCGGCGGTGCCTGCAGGTGGTTACCGACTCCTGGTTGGCGCTCGCCAGCCCCCACCCTCGCCCACAGTGCCGGTAGCATCTGCAGGAGCTCCTCGCCACTGCCGGCACAACTGTGCCCCCAGCCGCCAGGGGCACGCGCCGTTCATGCGCTCAGAGAGCCTTAACTGAATGTTGGGTTTGCTGTCAGCACTTTCTTATGCCTGCTTGCCTCCAAATAAAGAAATGCTTCAGTTTTGACAACCCAGATCTCACTTACTCACCAGTGAGTTACAGAAAGCAATATTAAGTAAAGAAGAAGACTGAGTTACATGCTTATTTGCATACTTGTCCAGTGTTTAATAGTTTCTCAGCAAATATAAGAAGACTTCCTCAAGAACTGCACCATCAAACCCTTGCTATACTTAAGATATATCAATGACATCTTCATCATTTGGACTGAAAACCTACAATCTCTGAATGAGTTCCATCAGAAATTCAACAATCACCATCCCTCCATCCGACTTTCTCTACAATACTTCAGCACCAACATCTCCTTTTTAGACAGACCACGTTACACAAGAAACCCACAGACCAACATACATATCTGCACAGAACCAGCAATCACCCTAAACACATCAAAAAAGCTGTGATACACAGCCAAGCCCTCAGATACCACCAAAGTTGCACTGAAGAGAACACCCGGGATCGCCACCTCACCAATCTCAAAAAGGCTTTCACCCAACAAGGACACTCCTCCAGAGAGATAGATCACACATTTGAAAGAGCCACCCAGATACCACATGAAGAACTGCTGCAGTACAGAAGAAAACCCCCCAAAAGTCGCACACCGCTGGTTATGACGTATCACCCATCCCTTGAACCTGTACGGAAAATCCTCAAACAATTGCAACCCATACTAAAAAGAGACCTTATTCTTAAAAAGATCTTCCCAGAGCCACCCATCCTAGCCTTCCAACAAGCACTGAACCTCGCCAACCTCATCACCAGAAGCAAACTTCCTCAAGCCCAGAACACACTAAAAAGATCCAAACTGTGCCATGACAAGAAATGCAAAACCTGCCAACACATCTCCACCACCCCCACTATTACTACACCCCACAACAGAGCCATCAGCATTCCTGGATCTTACAGCTGCACCTCTAGAAATGTAATATATCTCATCTAATGCACCAAATGCCCTGATGGAAAATACATAGGAGAGACCAAACAACAACTGCGTACCAGAATGAATGCACACCAGAAATCTATCAAAGACAGAAATACCCAATTACCTGTGGGGGCACATTTCTCACAAGAACACCACTCTCTCTCCAGTCTCTCAGTCCTGATCCTCAAGGGAAACTTACACAACACTTCCCAGAGATGAGCCTATGAACTCCACTTCATCAACCTCCTGGATACTAAAAATCATGGACTAAATATAGACATCGGATTTATGACACATTATAGCCTGCCTGACATCTGACTCCCCAGGTATCTCTCCACTATTCATTCCCCCTGCTCTCTCTTCCCCCCCCCCCCCCCCGCCCCTCTAGCCTGTCTCTCACCCATTGACTCCTCAATCTACATTTTCACTGACTACCTGTCTTGTATGCATACCAGCCCAGCCTCTGGCTTCTTTACTTTCCATTCCATCCAGGAAGAGCACACACCAACTGCTAAAACTTCCTTAGCCTGATGAAGGGTTTTTGAACCCAAAAGCTTGCTTAATAATTGTTTTCCAACTATTTCAGTTGGTGTAATAAAAGATATCAGATTCACCCAAAGAACCTTGTCAGCAAATATGATAATTTTGAGCTTCCAATGTAATTTCATATTTAGGACTGGCAACAATGGCTGAACCCCCGCTCCCCCCAACCACCCCATGGCCCTCGGACAAGTAGCAGCCCTTGCAGTCCCCCAGGGTCTGGCCCCATCTCCAGGCTGGGTGATCCCCTGAGAGAAGTCACACACACCCTGAGTTTCATTGGGACTGAGCTCCCTGCCCCCACAGCAGCTTGCATTGATTGACTGCCTGGTTCCCTGTATCAGGCCATGCCTTGACTTCCCCACCTGCAAAACATGCAATGGCACTGGCTGCTTCCCTGGGGCATTGTATGTGTTCCCAGTTAGCAAAGCACCTTGCTTTTCAGCTGTGCCAGGTGCCCTATGCTTATTTGCTCACTGTTAGGACAGAGGAAACAGCTACTCCTCTGTAAATCACCCCCTAAATCTAAATCTGCCCTGGCCAATGATTAAGTCCCAAGGGTGTTACCAAAATGCTGTCAGGCTACAATATCAAAATCCAGCCTGAGTGTTCAAAAATGGCTAGTCAGGTCCCTCCAGAGCAAGGATGCTCACTTAAAAATCAGGATTTCTTCCTACTGACACATTCTGGGCCGCCCATTAAGCCTTTGGGTGCTTAGGGTTCATACTTTAAGGTTTTTCCTGCAGCCACCAGGATTCAAAAGAAAGTTGCTATTCATGATGCCACAAGCTGGAATAAAATCAAATATTGTGAGATTCCCCATTAAAGGCAAGGCTTGGCAATACTGAATATATGTTAACAATTTCTGAGCCCTTTATACAAGTTAATATATTTAACAAACAACATGAGAGAGGGAGGAATGAACATTGCTAGCTCTAGGGAGTCATATTCCTGAGTCAGACCAACCAAAATTCATGCAACTGGTTTAAAAGTCCTGGCAAACATTATTTTTGGTCCTTCTTGTGATTTTTGAGCCTTTTGGGGGAAACAGCAAACCCCTAAGCTAGAAGCATTGATTCACTTTTAAATACAAAGTAAAGGGCACCTCTTATCCTGGCTTTAAGAGGGGTCCTCTTACTTTCTCTCAAAATCTTGAAATGGGTACTGTCATTTTTAACCTATTTTTTCCCCCGTATCACTCTGCTGTTTCCCTCTCTGTCCCACCAGCCCCTCTCTCTCTTCTGCTGCCCTGTTCTCCCTGGTATCTTTTCTTCCCCTCAGTTATATTTGATACCATGTCTACATCTGCCTCCCCTCCCCCATTTTCCATCTCTGTCCCTCTAGTCTCCTACATCTTATATTCTCCCTCTCTATGCCCTTACTTCCTTACCCTTTGTAGTCTTCCTCCTGAAGCCCAAATTGCTGTGCATCCTTCCTCAGTCTTCCTCCTGCCCACGCATACCTCTGATGACCCTTATTCACTCACCCACACAAACTCTCTTTGACCAACATCCAAAAAAATTAAGCAAAGTTTTCAGGATGGGCACTCAAAAATCAAGGCACACTAAATCAGTGCACACATCTCAAATTGTGTCAGTAGGTATCTATCTTGTAAAGAGAAACTGAAGAAAGTGGGGGGGGGTTCACTAGTTCTCTACAAATGGAGCTGGCTGCAAAGGAAAATTGAATTAATTTGCTTCACTCGGTTTCTTTTTTGCAGCTGTCTCCATGTGAAAATATGTAAATACATAAAAAAAAAAATCCACTTCCCTTTGCAAATGCTGTATACTTGCAAAAAGGTAAAGGTTGGGGTTGCCAAATGACACTACACTTGGGAATGGGGAGGCACACGTGAAAAAAATTAAAATAAAAAGTAAAAGATTAAACCAAGAAAGAAATTCTAAGGAAAAAAATAATTGCCATAGAAAGGGACTCTGAAGATCCAGACAGAGAAAAATGAGGAGAGGAAGAAAAATGAGCAAGGCAATGGAAAAAAGAGAGATACCCCAATGGTACCATTTATTTTTCACATCAACTGCTGTAAAACTAAAGATCAAGACAAAGAACAAAGATTTATTGGCCAGGAGGGGAGAGAGCAACTACAGTGGAAGGTCCATAGCCAAACTCACCCTAAGGTTGTGTATGAATTACTTCCAGGCATTTGCATCTTTATGTTTTCCACATATACTGCAGAGATTAAAAACAAAATAACCTATTTGAAGAATATTACAGTAGTGAAATAAACTAATCCAAGCCAGGAAATGTAAAGGCAGTTTATGATCTGCCAAGTTATCTTACCTAAGCAACCAACATTGTAATTTGCAATTATATAGATTCATTTCCAAGATGACATCCTTAACTGCTGCACCTAAGCCAGTTTACTTGCCGTGATACTAAGAAGATGAGGTAACAATGAAGATGTGTTTTGTCCCAAACATCTGGTAATTTATTCAGTAATGATTTGATTAAAAATGAAAAGATGGCTGGGGTGATTTAGCTTCACTACCTGCTTCAAACCCCAGTCTTTCTGGAGTTTTCAAAGGCCCAAAATGATGATAAGGAGATCTGATGCAAACTTCTTTGGGTACATATTTCTGCATGCTTCATTTTTTGACTTTGCAAAATAGGGGGAAACACTTCTTTATTTCCCAAAGGGAGTGATAGACTTTACTGACTAAAATTTGTAAAACACTTTGCAATTTTGAGATGGGTGATGATATGGAAGAACAAGATATTATTATTTTAGGCAGAAGCATACCTGCATGCCTCATGTCTCACTTGGATGGCAAGTTTGGCAGCAGTGACCACAAGATGATTGACTTCAGGAGCCTGACAAAAGGAAGAGAGGAGAGCAACAGAGTATGGACCTGGACTTCAGAAAAACAGACTTTGACTCCCTTAGGGAACTGATTGGCAGGATCCCCTGTTGGGGGGAAAGTGCCCAGGAGAGCTGGTTGCATTTTAAAGAAACCTAACTGAGGGTGCAGGAACAAACCAATCCGATGTGCAGGAAGAATAGTAAATGTGGCAAGCGACCAGCATGGCTTAGCACAGAACTCTTCAGTGAGCTTAAACACAAAAAGGAAGCTTACACATAGTGGAGTATAAGAATACAGGCAGTCCTCAGACTTAAGACACAATTGGTTCCTGCCAGCCGCCTCTTAAGGCGAAACATTGTAACTCAGAACTGATTTTCCCACAGGAAATAATGTTATAAATGGGGGATTGGTTCCTGAACCAAGGCCCAATACCCGCTTTTCACTAAAAATAATTCAGAATGTTGTACTCAATCAATTATAGATTAGCAATATAGCCACATTAATGTATTTATATTGTAAATAGCAGTCATATTGATTTGGAAGGACTTCTTTGAGGTGACTTTGCTGGACTTTTTGAAGGGCTCTTGGTTGGACTTGTTAAAGGGTTCTTGGCTGGAGTCTTCTCAGAAGTCTTGGCTGCAGGCTTTTCTGGAGTCTTGTCTGCTTTCTTAAAGAAAGCATCCAAGGAAGTTTGGACAGATGTTCTCCAGGGAGATGGGTGATGCAGCAAACTTGTTCACTGGCATAGCGTTGCATCATATCCAGCATTGTAAAGTCGAAACTGGCTTCAGAAAGTTGAAACAGGGTGTCAATTTATAAACATTGTGTCATAACCAAATGAGTTGAGTGCCCCTGTCACAATAGAACTGTCCTGAATAACAGCAAATTTGGTACGTTCTGCCTCATTAGCTATTCCCACCTGGCAGTCTGTTATTGGCTACTCTAAACGTATAAAAATCCGTGCAGCTTCCACCCAAGTCGGAGAGCTCTGAGCATGTGGTAGAGTACGGACAACTTTGCCATGTGGCAGAGAAAAGCTGGCGGACTGATCACCCTCCAACACCTCCCCATCACTGTCTGTTCCCGACCTATCCTTCATCCTGCATGCTCGTTTCTGTCTACAAACTCGCCGGCTCATTTTGTTGCCAGTTACCTGTAACTACGCAAGCAACTCATTACCTGTAACTACGTAAGCAACCTTACCACCTGTGTCGTGGCCACCAGCGGCGTAAGTAAAGCAAAAGTTATCTTGCAACCAATACGCTGTGTCCCGCCTCTCCATCCACCAGCCCACCTGACGGCCAAGTAATTTGTGATCCTCCTCAAGTCGGCTCCAGCCGTCTGAGACACATTGCAAGTGTGAAATGTTGTAATTTGAAACGTAAGTCAAGGACTGCCTGTATTGCTCAGGCATGCAGAGATGAAATCAGGATGGCCAAAGCGCAGTTAGAGTTGCAGCTAGAAAGGGACATGAAGAGTACCAAGAAGGGTTTCTACAAGTATGTTAGCAACAAAAGGAAGGTCAGGGAAAGTGTGGGTCCCTTACTGAATGGGGGAGGCAACCTAGTGACAGATGATAAGGAAAAGGCTGAAGTACTCAATGTCTTTTTTACCTTGGTCTTTACAGGCAAGGTGAGCTCCCAGACTACTGCACCAAGCGGTGTGATTGCAGAGCTGCTAGCCATTATCTTTGAAATCTCAGGGTGATTGGGGGAGGTCCCAGATGATTGGAAAAGGGCAAATATAGTGCCCCTCTTTAAGAAAAAGAAGAAGGAGGATCCAGGGAACTACAGACCAATCAGCTTCACCTCAGACACCAGAAAAAACATAGAGCAGGTTCTCAAAGAATCCATTTCTAAACACTTGGAGGAAAAGAAGTTGATTAAGAACACTCAGCATGGATTCACAAAGGGCAATTCATTCCTAACTGTGGCAGAGCACCTTTGCGGGTGCTCATCACTTGAGGGCTCTCACAGGCTCCAAGGGGAGCCTGTTTTGGAGAAGCAGCAGGGGAAACCTTCCCCTGGTACCATTTAAAGGGGGAAGATGTATGGCAGGGCACTGTGGGTGCCTGCCACTTTAAGACCAGAGCCAAGCAGCCAGCAGGTGCTTGATTGTGGTGGCCATTTTAGATCCCTGGCTGCCTATGTAAACAGCTCAGTTTTCCTGCTAGCTGGCAAGGCAGTAATATTGGTTGACTGTAAGGTTTTGTAGTATCCTGGAGGTAAGGGCAGGAACTGTAGGGGATGGTTAGCAGGCTCCTGGTCCTGGGCATGACCTAAAATTGCACCCTGCCAGGAGTGAGTGGCCTGGTGGGCCTCTCAGTGGTGCGGGAGCCCCCAGGAAATGCCAGGCCAGTTATCACCCCGGTGAAAGGTGGGTAGGGGCACCTTAACCCTAGCCCTCACCTTTGGGTGGGTTAAGTAATACCAGAGATAATGGGGGCTAGGCATGGCCACCTGAGCCCTGTGGGGTAAGAGGTCCTGAGGAGGGAGAGTGGGGGCCAGGCATGGCTGAGGCTACCTGAGCCCACTGGGGAACAAAGCCCTATGGCCCTGAGTGAAGGGGGTGGAGATAAGCCCTGAGTGAGGGGGCAGTGTGGGGCCCTGAGTGAGGGGAGTAGGCCCAGGTAGGTCTTCGGACACCTGAGGGTGGGGTTTGGACCAGAGGCCGAGTAAAGGGGGCTCAGCCCTAGAGAGAGGCGAGTCCTGACCCTGGTAAGTCCTCCACTTCTGGGAGGCTGAGTGTGGGTCAAATGTAAGATCTTAAGTAGCACCATGATGTGCTGCTCCAGGGAGGAGTGAGTCCCCTGTGAGACCCTGGAGCACCAGTTGTGGTGTGAGGTACCCCAGCTCCCACATCCAGGAAGATGGACCCAAGAAAGAGTGTGGGTCTAGTGAGAGAGGCCGGAGGTAGAGTACCCCCTCAACTGGCCAATGCTGGGGTCAGGACCAGGAAGGTCAAAAGAGCCAGGGGCCCACCATGAAGGAAACCCAAAGCTGAGGGCCTGGGGTCCCACCTGGCCTTGGAGGTGAGGCCAGGGCCTGTGTGGCCGAAGGTCCCAGGGGGACCACGCCCCAGAGGGGAGCTAGCTGCAGGGAGCTCAGCTGTCCCAGCCGCCTGTGGAGGGTTCGGGATTGAGAGTGTGGTCGGGGGTAAAAGGTAATAGAGGTTTATTGACAACAAAAACATGACTATGCATAGTATAATAAAACAGACAATGATGGACAATAATAATTTGCATCAGCAACTTATCGGCAGTCCCCTCTGATGCTTGATGTACAGCAAGTTTTTTTTCCACAAAGCTCAGTGAAGTTGGGTGTCCCCAATCAGCGCTGTCTGAGGGGTACTGGGAAGAACCCTGGTATTCAGTCCTTGGGCTCCTTGAGATCCATGGGCCCACCGAATCCAGGTCAGCAGCTAATCTTAAATCAGTAGCTTCTTTTACAGAGCTGCACCTTCCTTCTAAATGATTTCTGGATGTGCTAGCCAATTTATAACTTCTGAGCTATGCTGATAACTTACAGTCATTCAGATTCTTTTTACTTCAACTGTCCTTAGACTGACCAATAGCAGTACAAGCCTTGCATTCTTCTGATAAAGTTAATTTTTACTATGCCACAGGGCCTACTACTTCTACAAGGCTTTGTTAAATTTAGTAGGCCTTACTACATACAAGGTCTCACTACATCTTTGAATTTAATTAGGCTCTTAACAACAACATATAGCTTAATATCTGAACAAATGACAGAAAAACACTTGGTCTAACTTTCACAGCGTTCAGCAAGCACCTTAGACACAATTTTCAGCTGTCATACTCGGGAGCCCAAATGATGGCGGAGTAGGCCACCTGAGCAGAGGGATCAAAGAGGGGTCTGGAGCCCAGTGTGGGGCTGGTGTAACTAACAGCTGGATGCCATCTGTGAGGCATCGGCTGCGGGAAGGTTTGGAGCTGCAGATAGCGTCCCCTGGCATTGGGGCAGAAATGTGCAGCCTCCTGCCTTAATTAACAGCTATTAATTAATTAAGAACAAGGCATGGCAGGTAAGTCAGGTGGGTGGCATGCTTATAGGCAAGTGGGGAACCTAGCACTGTGGCTAGTCGGGGAGCCCCACTTTGCCACACTGACCAACCTGATTACCTGCTATGGTGAGATAACTGACTCTGTGGATGCAGGGAAAGCAGTGGATGTGATATACCTTTACTTCAGCAAGGCTTTTGATACTGTCTCCCACAGCATTTCTTCAAGCAAGCTGAGGAAGTATGGGCTGGCTGAATGAACTGTAAGGTGGATAGAAAGCAGCTTGATTGTTGGGTTAAACCAGTAGTAATCAATGGCTCAGTGTCTAGCTGGCAGCTGATATCAAGTGGAGTGCCCCAGGGGTCAGTCCTGGTGCTGGTTTTGTTCAATGTCTTCATTAATGATCTGTAAGATAGGATGGTTTCACCTTCAGCAAATTCACAGATGACACCCAGCTGGGGAGTATAGTAGAAATACTGGAGGGTAGGGCTAGGATTCAGAGTGACCTAAACAAATTGGAGGATTGGAGCAAAGGAAATCTCATGAGGTTCAACAAGGACAAGTACAAAAGTCCTGCACTTAGGACAGAAGAATCCCATGCACTGGTACAGGCTGGGAGCTAACTGGCTGGGCAGCACCTCTGCAGAAAAGGACCTGGGAGTTACAGTGGACAATAAGCTGAATATCAGTCAACAATGTGCCCTTGTTACCAAGAAGGCTAATGGCATACTGGGCTGCATCGGTAGGAGTGTTGCCAGCAGGTCAAGGGAAGTGATTATTCTCCTCTATTCAGCACTAGTGAGGCCACATCTGGAGTACTGTGTCCAGTGTTGGGCCCCCCACTACAGAAAGGGTGTGAACAAATTAGAGAAAATCCAATGGAGAGCAACAAAAATGGTTAGGGGGCTGAGGCACATGACTTATGAGGAGAGGCTGAGGGAACTGGGCTTGCTTAGTCTAAAGAAGGGAAGACGGGGGTGTGGGGGGGGGGGGTTAATAGCAGCCTTCAGTTACCTGAATGTGGGTTCCAAAGAGGATGGAGCTAGACTGTTCACAGTGGTCACAGATTCATAGATTCATAGATGTTAGGGTCGGAAGGGACCTCAATAGAGCATCGAGTCCAACCCCCTGCATAGGCAGAAAAGAGTGCTGGGTCTAGATGACCCCAGCTAGATGCTTATCTAACCTCCTCTTGAAGACCCCCAGGGTAGGGGAGAGCACCACCTCCCTTGGGAGCCCGTTCCAGACCTTGGCCACTCGAACTGTGAAGAAGTTCTTCCTAGTGTCCAATCTAAATCTGCTCTCTGCTAGCTTGTGGCCATTATTTCTTGTAACCCCCGGGGGCGCCTTGGTGAATAAAAACTCACCAATTCCCTTCTGTGCCCCCGTGATGAACTTATAGGCAGCCACAAGGTCGCCTCTCAACCTTCTCTTGCGGAGGCTGAAAAGGTCCAATTTCTCTAGTCTCTCCTCGTAGGGCTTGGTCTGCAGGCCCTTAACCATACAAGTGGCCCTTCTCTGGACCCTCTTCAGGTTATCCGCATCCCTCTTGAAGTGCGGTGCCCAGAATTGTATGCAGTACTCCAACTGCGGTCTGACCAGTGCCCGATAGAGGGGAACTATCACCTCCCTGGACCTATTCGTCATGCATCTGCTGATGCATGATAAAGTGCCATTGGCTTTTCTGATGGCTTCGTCACACTGCCGACTCATGTTCATCTTGGAGTCCACTAGGACTCCAAGATCCCTTTCCACTTCTGTGCCACCCAGCAGGTCATTCCCTAGGCTGTAGGTGTGCTGGACATTTTTCCTCCCTAGGTGCAGCACTTTGCATTTCTTCTTGTTGAACTGCATTCTGTTGTTTTCTGCCCGCTTGTCCAACCTGTCCAGGTCTGCTTGCAGCTGTTCCCTGCCCTCCGGCATGTCCACTTCTCCCCATAGCTTTGTGTCATCTGCAAACTTGGACAGAGTACATTTCACTCCCTCGTCCAAGTCACTGATGAAGACATTGAAGAGTATCGGTCCAAGGACCGAGCCCTGCGGGACCCCACTGCCCACACCCTTCCAGGTCGAAACCGACCCATCCATCACGACTCTCTGGGTGCAACCCTCTAGCCAATTCGCCACCCACCGGACTGTGTAGTCATCCAAGTCACAGCCTCTTAACTTGTTCACCAGTATGGGGTGGGATACGACGGAACAAGGAGGAATGGTTTCAAGTTGTAGCAAGGGAGGTTTAGGTTAGATATTAGGAAGAACTGTTTCACTAGGACAGCAGTAAAACACTGGAAAAGGTTACCCAGAGGGGCTGTGGACTCTCCATCCTTGAAGGCTTTTAAGACCTGGCTAGACAAAGCCCTGGCTGGGATGATCTAGCTGGGGATGGTCCTGCTTTGAACAGAGGGTTGGGCTAGATGACCTCCTGAGGTCCCCTCCAACTCTAATTTTCTATGCTTCTATATAGTCTGAACTACCAACTGGCCCTTGAAAAGCATTACTGCCCTTTTGTATGTAATGTTTATTTGAGACCTTTAATGCCAGAACAAAAATGGATACAAGATGCAACCATCTAAATCCATATATTAAAATATGGCAGTCCAAGGTACACATGAATATGCATTTTTGTAATAGAGCACACATTACAGAGCTTAACCTAGTCTTTGTGACATGGGCATATAAACACTGTGGTTGTCAATGGGGTTCAAACAAAGCTCCCCCAACATGAAAGATCTGTTCTGCAACATTTGAAATTAAAAAGACCTTAGGTTTTGAGATAGGAATGAGTTGTATAGTACCTAGGACGAGTTACTAGGGAAACATTTAACCAAATTCACTATGCAAGTATATTGTATGCACATTCATTTACAATGACAGTATACATCAAACAAGCAATTTATACTGCCAACCCCTCCTTTTGCATGCGTAATTATCCATTTCCCATATATTATTGCAGTAAACACATGCACAATTGAGGCTATACCTTGGCAGATGCATAATTTTGTGCATGCAAGCATGCACATGCACATGCACACACATATATATGGGCCTCAATATTTTGGAAATTTGTCCTTTTGAATCTACTGGCTACTACACTCATGACATCCTATATTCCCAGCTCCACAGGATTAGAACATCATAGTCAAGGGTGCAGTAGTTATTCTATATGCTAAGGTGTAGGCTCAGAATATATTCCAAAACAAAATCATATTCTCTCTGTCATAATCATATATTATTGGGTGCCTTAGTTGCACTTACATTAGAAGGAAAGGAACAGTGAGATACTATCTGTAGCTGAATGAACCTTAATAACAACATCTGTTCCTGCACTTTGGATACATAAAACCTAGTTATGATAAATTGTAAGTTTGTGACTTCTGTAGCAGAATCTTCATTTACCTACACTGTGTTCAGTAGGAGTTGTGATGATCACTGCCAGTTGAACCATAAAAATAATTGAGAACCTCAGGCATCTGATGTCTCCTTCACCACAAGATATTGTAATTTCTTCTAAAAATAACAGGATGTGGAGGCTAGTTGTGTGAAGCCAGGGACTGGCAGTCATATTATCTTAGGCCTTTTTCCTAACTGCCATTGATTCTCTCTGTGAGGCTGAAGAAACCACTTAACTTCTCTGTTCTTCGAGTTACCTATCTACAAAAAAATAATAGTTCTGGATAACAATGGGTATAATAATATAGTAAAGACGATATCTCAGCTTGGTATTGTGAAACTTAAATTAAAATTAGGAAAGCTCTTGGATACCTTTGTTTGAAAAGAGCAATGAAAGTGCAAAGCGTTATTAACATGTATTCATAATATAAATAGATAATGCCTTCCATTAGACTATCTCAAACAGGCTTATGAATAGTAATTAGTTGGGCCTAATGGCTATCCACTGAGAAAGTTGTTAGTTTCTTCACCTGTTAAATGGGGAAAATGAAGCACAGAAGGACTCTTAGTGTTCATTACCACTGAGAGTGAGGTCATAAATCACTTCCCCATAATCACAAGAGTAAATCAATGGAATCCTGCATCCCAGTTTATCACACTTCTCCTTCAAGTTATAGAGGAAAACTGGGAAAAACTTGGCCATGTCTTTCTGAGCCTTGAATTTTACAATACGTTACTGGTAGACTAGTGTCTATGGGTTCTGAGATTTCCCAGAACTTTAGTGTGACTGCTTAGACAGACACGCAACTAGGTTGCTCAGTGATTCTCAACCAGAGTGTCATAAGTTATCACTATTAGGTTTACAAATATGATTCACAAAATCAATACAGAGATATTGAGTAGAAATCCATAGTTGTGGTCTGAGTTCTTTGCAACAGAAAAACTGCCCTATTACTTTTCTGTAGTGAAAAAGGGTAAAAATAAAGGCTGGTATTTTCCCAGTGTGTCTCAAGTTTATGCAGGGAAGTCTTGAGTTTATCCAGGGATGTTTTGAGTCTAAACAGGTTGAGAACCACTGGTCTACACAAATGAATATGTGTAAAAAAAGAGAAGTAGAACTTAGATTTTAAGTGCTAGGTGTCTGTGGACTTAAGCAGGCACCTGACCTCTTTTTATGAGCTATAGTGCATGAAATCTGCAGTAGTCAAGCCTTGTTCAGAAAGAGAAATATATGAGATCATGTAATTAAAAACTACATCATAATACATATGTACAAGGGACAGAGTTATGATGTCTTGCTGCCCAGTGCAAGCAGGGCCTGTGAAAATTTCCTTCTCACAGCAAAGCACCATATTGCTGATCTATGACTCCTGATATCACTCACATGGGCCACCAAAGGTCTGCCAAAGGCCATCAATTCTGACCCAAAGCAACAAGCAAACAGGGTCTTTGTGACACTGTACAGCTCAGCACCTGCCAACACAACCTCAGTCCTGATGACTTCTTATTCTAGCTTTGGCACACCACATAGCTCTATCAATAAACCTCAAACCTGACCAGCATCACTTAGTTCCTGCAACTGCAATCCTGAACCCTAACTCCCTGCTGGCAGGGAAGTGAATGGGAAGTGAATAGCTCTGTTAGCCTGAAGTGAAGCAGAAGGTGGGGCAGGATGGCACCCTAGAATCTAACTGGGTCAGATTGGCATGAGCTTTTGTAAGCAACAACCTACTTTGTCAGGTGATATCAAATCTCTGTCACATACCTGTGTTCAATCCATGTACCTACCATATGTTTTGCTCAGGCCATCTCCCTGCTCCTTGCCCCAGCCAAAGAGCCAGAGGTAAATGCTGGGCAGGGGGGACCAGTTGGGTGAGACACCAGCTTTTTCCCAGAAGGGAATGCCCAAAGAGTGGTCCTGCCACTAGTCTCTGCATTTTCTTTATAGCATCTGACCCAAGTGGTTGCCTACAAAAGCCCATGCCTTGCTGAACCACTTAGCTACCATGCCGTGTCTTCTGCTTAACTCTGCCAAAACACCTGTCTTGGCCAAATGTATCCTTTCTGTAACCTCACTGGAATAATTAAAATAAAGATTGATTTGGCATTTCTGCACTGCATTTCCCACTCATAAAATATAATTGAGATTTATGATAGTTTATGACATCCTTTATATCTGGAACACAGTTTTTAATCGCCCACAGTTATATTTAGAAAGCTAGTATGTACTGTTAATTGACGTCTATGATGGAATCCCTTCTCTGTGTAGCAGACAGTAAAAATCACCTGATCTTACAGCACTGCTAACTATCAGAACTTGATTGTAAGCTTTGCAATGTTTGGTGTTTTGTTTAAGTACCATTTGCTAGACACATGTAATAACATTAAAAAAAAACCTTAACTTTTAATTTCAGGAACAAAAAGTACATTTCTACTCTCCATAATTTTAGAGAAAAACTTGAAAGCATGAACTGTACAGGTTAAAAAACCAAAACAAAATAAAAATAATATATCATATTTACCCAAACCCAAGCTGACTTCCAATATACATTTCTTATAATTTTCCATGTATAGAATAATTATCAGGGGGTCATATTAAATTTGTCCACTGTGTCAGGGAAAGCAGTGGTTCGGGTCAGGGCCGGAGCCAGAGCTGGAACAGAGGTGGTAGACGGCAGGTTGCACAGTCTCCCTTGCATTCTCCCTGAACTGTACACCACAGGTCACTCCCACTGGTCAGTCTCCCCCACATTCCCCATCACCACTGCACAGTCTCCCCTATGCTTTCCCCACTATGTGCCCAGTTCGTTGCAGCATAAGCCACCCTGGCCCACAGCAGGCAACAGCTTAGCTTTGGCTTCACCCTGGGCCTGGAAATAGGTCCACAACAGCTGCCTGCTCCTTCACCGGTACTCAAATCTGAGATGAGGCTTCCCGCCCCCCTCCCCCATGTTGATTGGGGGAAAAAAACCCTTGTTTTCGATTTAAGGAAATGTGCATATGTTTACACACACACATACACACACACACACATTTGTATACAGATTCACACATATACAATCTTATGACTTTAAAGTCAGTCTAATGTGCTATGATTCATGATTGTTTTATGTTTGTGGTTGGCTATACCGGCATTATTTCAAATTCTCTTCACATTCATCAAAATGGTTCCTTTTCTGAAGGGCTTGAAAATGTTTACCTTCCAAGGAAGACAATTTCAAATGGGAATATTATGTATTTGTCTACTCCCCATGATTGCCTTTCCCCTTTATTAATATACTCACCCATCATCCCTGTCAGATTCCAATGAATCTGTGAATTCTGCTAAAACCTTGTCATCAACAATCTCAGAATATACATAATGGAAATCTCTCAACTCACAACAAGTTGACCTGCTGTGTTACAACCATGGGCTTTTTTCAGGGCCAGTGCTAACAGACATCTCTGTAAACATAGGGGGATTCACAGGAGTGAAACAGAACATCCTTTCCAGGATTTGCACCAACTACCATGTTCATGTGCTCTGTCTCCAGGAGATATGCAGAGGGCCAAGAAGCAATAGGTCATTGATCCCTGGAATGAGATTAGCCATTGAAAGGTAGCACACAAAATATGGCAGCACTATGTTCACTAGGTAACATCAATGACAAAACAAAATGACGTTGACATCTTGACCATCTATATGGACAACATCTCAGTAACATGTTTATAAGCCTCCAGGGAAGCGTTTTGCCTTTGTGAGCCCAGGAATCCTAGGCCATGAAACAGCACATGTGATCATTGCTAGCAAATAAAAAAACCTAGGATTCTGGACTAACCTAAGGGATTGATACGACACCTTGTTTGATGACTTACAGAAAGGCTTTATTTATTACAAGTATTCAAAGTCAAATGAGCCCAAACCAAAGCAAAGTCCAATAATTAGCTATAAGGTGATGATTTCTTACCAAACAGGCAACAAGAGAGACGGTCTGTTTCTTCCAGCTTCTCAAGATGGCTGTGAGGCAGCCTGCCAGTGACAGCACAGCCAATCAGGTGGTCACATGACAGCCAGGGCTGAGCAACCACAGTATAAGAGCAGGCGGTGGGGAGCAGTGCTAGCAGTTGCTGCAGGGATGCTGCTGAGGTAATGTGCTGCTGGAGATCAGCTGCTCCCAGGAACTTTCTGGAGGTAAAGGGTAGGAGCTATGGGGGTGGAGGAGGTTCCTAGGGACTTAGGGGGTCCCAAGCTCCAAGGAAATGGCTATGGGCCTAGGAAGAGCTAGGTCAGCCTAGGAAAGGGGTTTAGAGAGTGTGGGCCTACTGAGGGGCTAAGCAAGCCCCTGGTTATATCTGGTGGTGAGGCCACGGGCTCAGGTGAGCCAAGTGGAGAAAAGGACTGCCTTTTATAATATCTCTGGGGCACCAGGCCAGTCCAGTGAGAAATGATGGCTTTATGGTGGGGCCCAGAGGGGACCCCTGCTGCGTAGGGAAGTCAGCTGCTGCTATGCTGATGCCAGGAAAAAAGCAAGGCTGGTCAAAGCAAGGGGGCCAGGGCCAAAAGGCCGAAGGGCAAGTAAGCCCACTGCAAGGAGCAAGCTGTGGCTGTGGAGAGCTATTGGCACCCCAATGGGCCTGGAGGTGGGACCAGAGCCCAAAAGAGGCTGAAGGTCCCTTCAGTGGGGGGGACATCACTGTCAAAGAGAGCATAGGTGGTCAGACAGCTACTTGTCTCCTTCCCTATCTCTGCTGCAAACTGCACTTATCATCTGGTAGCTTCCCCGATTTGTGAAAACTGAATTTAAAAAGGCATTAATCACTTCAGCATCCTCTGTATTGTCTTTGACTAGATGCCATTAATGACTTCCAGTGTTTCCTGGAAAAGGCCATGGGGGGGCAAAGCTGTCCTGGCTTATAGACAGCCCCCCAACCTCAAACAGCATCTCTCTAACAATGGACTACCTAACTCCTATTTTCATGAAGGTACCAACCCTTGCTCTGGAACCAAATACCACCTGTGCCTTCACATCAACACAGACCACAATATCACTGGACCAAATAACATGGATTATAACATCTGAGGTTCATTTACCTGAACCTCTACCAATGTTGTGAACACCACCACCTGCCTATACTCCCCCTCTGCTGTCTGCATGGGAAAGACAAGGAGATCCCTATGTGCAAGAATGAATGAACTTTGATCTGACATCAGTACCAGAAAGATGTACAAGCCTGTGGCAGAACACTGTAATCTCCTTGGATATTCCATTGCTGACCTCAGTGGGGCTGTTTTTAGACAACAAAAATTTAAAAGCAAACCTAAATGAGAAATTGTGGAAAAACAAACCATTTACAGACTGGATTGTATTAAATATTGTCTAATTAAACTGTGGAATCTTATCCCATTACCTAGATTAGGTTTTATAAACCCTATGTCCCTGAATTAGTTAACTGCTTTGTTTTTCTCTGTCCAACCCACATTACCTCTCTCAGCAGTGCCCCCCTCTTTTTTTTTCTCCCCCCTTTCCCTATCCTTTGGATGTGTTTACACAAGATGCTTTATTGCACAGTAATCTACTGCACAGTAAAGCGTCACTATGTAACTGTGCACAGAAACTACTGCACAGTAAATTAGTAAATTACTGGGCAGTTTTCTACTACCTGGAAATTCATGTAGTAGATTTACCACACAGGAGCTACTGTGCATTAACACACGGTTACATAGCTGACCATGAGCAAATTTCTCCTGGTCAGCCCAAGGGTGGGAGAACTCTCCCCTCCTCCAGACAGCTGCCTTCTTCAAAGCTGTCCCCTGCCCCAGGCAGCTGCCTGCTGCCGGGGCTGGCTTCAGTCTTGGAGCCTGGGCAAGGACAATGTCACCTTGCCCCTGCAGTAGGCAGCTGCAGGCCCCAGCTCTGAGATCGGAGCTGGGGTTTGGACATTGCCCCCTACCACTGGCAGCAGGTAGTTGCTGGGGCTGGCTCTGATCTTGGAGCCCAGGCAGGAAATATCTTCTTGCCCCTGCAGCAGGCAGCTGTGGGCCCTGGCTCCAAGATCAGAGCTGGGTCTTGGCAGTTGCTGGGGTTGGCTCCAATCGGAGCCTGGGTGTCGACAATGTCCCTGTGCCCCTGCAGCAGCAGCTGTGGGAGACAGGGGGCAATGTTCAAGCACCAGCTCCAATTTTGGAGCTGGAGCTGGGAGCTGACTGCTGCAGGGGCAAGGGGACATTGTCCCCATCTGGGCTTCAAGATCAGAGCCGACCCCAGCAGCAGACAAGGGTGTCCGGTGGGAGGCAGCTGTCCCGGAGGTGAGACAGCTCCCTCCACACCCTGGTGCTCAGGCCTGACCCCAGTGGCCCTGCCAGCCGGGGTAGGCACCTGAGGGAGCCTAGAGCTCCCCCTGGCTGCTATGTGGTAGAGGAGGAGGGCATGAGTATCTCTGCTCTGAACTGCTCCTGTCTGGAGCAAATTTGCTCCTGACAGGTGCATGTGTAAATGTGCTCTCAGGAAAAGCACAGTATTTTACTGTGCAGTACACTTTCTATGCATTAATTGCATGTGTAGATGTGCCTTTTGTATTGTAAACACTGTTCTCTATTTAGCAGCTTTGCTTCCTGCAGTCCTTTTACAGCATTTGATGAAGTGAGCCCTCTGCTTATGAAAGCTTGTTGTACATCTCTGATTTAGTTAGTCTATAAAAAGTGCAAATTTACCCTGCCTTCTATACAAGTACTTTTACCTGGGACCACTAGGTATCTACTCGTATGTGCTCTGTTATAAATACATTTCTTACTCCTTCACAATAAACGTAAAACCAACACCTTGACTACTCTGTGAAGATATCCATGGTACTTTTCATGATAAGGATAGTACTACTTTGGATCCTGGTCAAAATCCAATTGGTAACTAGACACTATTTACCTAATGCACTTTATTTTGTATGGATCTTAGTTATATCAGTGTAAATCCATAATGTTTTCAGCAAACCTAACTCCAGTGTCACCCTGAGGAAACTAGCACTAGAATCTTGGCAATGCTAAATAGCTGCTGCGTCTCACTAGTAAGTTGTCTCCAATTAAGTGGTAGGAGATATGCTGCTTATTTAATTGGCAAGGTTTGCAAAACCTTTGGGATCAGTGGATGAAGATATTCTACTTAAAATATCAGTTATTATCCGTATACAGTCCAAGTTTGCCCATTCTTTTGCCTGTTCTGCAACATACCTATCGCATAGCATGTATACAATGTGTACCATGTACCATTGCCCTCTATTGGATGGAAGGGCAGATCTTCTCAAGCATGTGCTGAATTGACACTCCTACATAGGCTGCAAAACTGGTGTCTCTAATGTTGGGGCGTGTGTGTGTGTGTGTGTGCACGCGCACATGTGTGTGTGTGACATGCATGTATGAGAAAGAGAGAGACAGGGAGATCAAACATTTTGCTCTTTAGTGGTTGTGTATCCCACATCCTTGTACTGCTGCACTTTATTTCCTTTAGTCTAAAATGGGGAAGGACTGGTGGAGAAGAGATGTGCATGGGACAGATAGAAGAGTGGGGCATTTTTAGAGGGGAGTATCTGGGAGTAAGTGATGGTACTTGGGCACTCTAAGCAGCTGTCTCGAGCAGTGCAGAGGGTTTCCTACATCTTCTAAGACTTGAGAGCCGGTGGGAGCTCATTTGGAAAAGCATATAAATAGGATGGGAAGATTGCCCTGGCTGAACTGTCTGTTAAAAGAACTGTGGCCAAAGCTGTCTGTTGAAAGAACTGTTCCTGAGCCTGTGCTGCTCTGGATCCACACTCCCTATCTCACTGGGACACTGAGGAGTTGTTCAGTTAGAAATGCCAGGGCCAGAATTGATGCTTGTAACGATCCTTGGATTGTTTTGCTGCACTGCCTGTGAGATGTTTGGATGTGAACTGTGGGCTTTCCTTCTCCTCTGGCTGATACGTTCACCTCTGATGCCAGACTGCATAGACTGAGAGATCACCTCCAAAAAGTAACAGAGGGAAAGGAGAGTGTGCATGAATGTCGATGTTTTAGTGTAGATTCTGCCCTGAAATTTATGGAAGAACAGCAGAATAGGGAAGTCTGTGTGAAAGTGCTATGAGAGTTATGTCGTAATAGTTATTTAGGAGTTTCCACAAATATTCCAAATGCTGGTTGCTGATGTTTCTGTACAGGAAATGGTATTCTTTGAGATACTGTAAGGTACTTCTCCTAACAGTTTAACATGGTGGCATTTTTTTAAATGGTTAAAATGACTGCAATCTCTCCTGGGCTTCAGCAGAGAAATAGAATGATATGGGGGGAAGACAAGTTAGATTTACACATAACAGAGCAAATCCTCAAACCCATTACAGAAAGCTTTAAGGCTTCATGTCACTACACAAACATGAATATTTCCCTAAGCACTTAGTTATTTTCACTTTCTATTTTTTCTGTTTATTATAATAAGACAAGGGAAGGCTACACAACAAGCAGCGATAGGATCAGTTGCTGGAAGTAGTGTGGGTACCTCTGGTATGTGGGCACTCTGCCAGGCATCAGGCAAAGAAGGCAATTGTTTTGATTAAGGTTTTGATTAGATGTTTTGATTAGATGCCCCCCAGTTTCCCTATAACAATTCAGAAATGCTTCATCTGAAACTACCATCTCCCTTTATTCCCTCTACAAAGCACTGCATTGCAGTCTATATGGCCAGACTGGCCTTCTGTTAGAATGCATATATGCTGCTTGTTAGCGAGAAAGGCTTTTGCTGAGTGAATGCATGTCGCTCAGCAAAAGGCTTTTGCTGAGCGTGAATGCATATTGCTTGCTTGCGAGAGAGGCTTTTGCTGAGTTAATAAGTCAAGCAAGCTCTTGTTACGGAGCACATTGTTCCACATGCATCTCCCCACAGGGACTCAAGGTAAAAATCATACAATAATCCAAGAGTGCTCATGTATCTACAGACTATTTGTGAAAATATTTTATTAGTAACAGGGGCCTCCACTGGAAAAGCTTGGGAAACCCCCGCAATAGAAAAAAATGGTATGGCTTTTTTTTTGTTTTTGCTTCTTAGTACCAACATTAACCACCAGAGGGCAAACTTAGCCCAGGAGAAAACAGACAATACCTTGTGCACTCTACAGTTCTGCTTACCTGCCATTTCACAGATCTGTCCTTTTAGAGTCCACAGTCTTGACTGTTTGCAGGCATTCTGATAAGGTCAATGGAAAGCAATTCCATCTTAACCTTCATCTTGGAGAGAAAGACTACAAAAGGAGATGTGGGGGAATTGTGGGACCTCTGGAAGGGTTTAACTTCATGGCTCTGGATCCAAACTAGGATGATTTATCCCTAACTGCCCAGGGTGATTTATCTCTGACTGCCCAGAACTTGTCAATTAGGACTGGAGAGCTTATGAGATTCTTGGTTCTTCCTGCTTCAGCTGCACAAGGACAAACCAGCCTTAGGCACTGTTGGTGCTTGTAGTTGGCATCTGAACATAACCATCAAGTACAAAAATGGGTGAAAAAGGAAACAGAAAAAGTGTGAACCTTTAAACTCGAATGTTTGAGATTAATTCTGAGGAACAGGTAAATAATTGGGGCCCACTTTAGTTGTTCCAACCCTGAATTCTGCAGGTAGACCACAGTCTAGGTGTGCTGACCCTGCTGCACATCTCTGCTCCCACACAGTATACTGGTGCAGCTTGGAGGTCACCTATTCATGCCCCATTCCACCCCAAACTGTCCCATTTCTGACAGTGACTCTCAGTCTAAGTCTACCATGTCCTTTGTTATTCCAGAACCTCCATCAATCCCCACCCCCCCAAAAAACAAACAAACCCTACAGTGCTTTATAGTAATGATCTTTGTAGAAGGGATTACCTCATGCTCTTTGCCTATAATATTCCCTATTATTACAGCTATGCATCTCTGTTGAGTAGACATGGACAATTATGCCAAATCTGATCACATCACAAGAAAGAGTTTGTGAAAAGAATAGCCATGCATTGGGCATTACATCAGACTTGTTAGAATATGGACATACTTTAAATTAAACTGGGACCCATGCCTAGAAGCTCCTTGCACTGTTGACACACCTTCTGCCTTTAACAATCATAAGTTGGTAACTTCAGCTCATTTCAGAGATAGAAATTACACTTTTATAGTACCATTTTTCTGCATATGCATCATTCAAAAGATATTTACAAATATTAATTTGGTTGCCATCTTTTCTTCTGTCTAGTTTGAATTTGAAACAAAGTCACATTTTATTTTCTAAGTGGCTGATAATTAAATCAACTGTGCTTCTTGAGTGAATTAAAAAAAATAACTCAAGAAGCAAACTCTACCCACTAGAAGCTGATACTATTGTTGTACACAGATTTCTGTTTGTAATTAGTTCCCAAGTTGCAAAGATGCTAGTAACTTCCAGCTTCATTCAGTACTAGGAAGGAAGGTTAGTAGGATGGATGTTTTCCCTGCACTATGTTTGTAGTTTATACAGATACATATATTTAAAAGATACTCTCATTTTTATTCCTTCTTAACTGTGAAATCTCAGATGCAATCTTAATTACGATCTTAAAGCCATTCATCCATAATAAGTAGCTGATTTCCCTATTGATTTGATTAAAAAATTTCTGTGCATCTGACTGATACTGTGCTATATGGACATACCATGCACTAAAATACACTAATATGACATGTTATCATCAAGTCATGGGAAACACAGTTGATGTAATATACTTGGATTTTAAAAAGGCCTTTGATATAGTCTCCCATGACACTCTAAAAAAAACAACAGGGACTGTGGGCTGGCAGAGTCCATGGTCAGGTGGGTTGGGAACTGGCTAAGGGACCAAACCCAGGAAGTGTTAGTGGACGGGTCTGTATCATCTTGGTGTGAGGTGGCCAGTGGTGTCCCACAGGGTTTGGTTCTTGGCTTGGGCAGTTCAACATCTTTATCAACAATTTAGATGAGGATGTGGAAAGCACACTGGCCAAGTTTGTGGATGATACTAAGTTATTGGGAAAAGCAGTCGCGCTAGGGAATAAGATGTGAATCCAAGTGGACCTGGGCAAGCTGGAAAGGTGGGAAGAGTAGAACTGGATGCAGCTCAATAAAAATAAATGCAGAGTGCTTCACCTGGGGACCAGTAACCAGCAACATGAATACAGGTTAGGAAGTGATTCCCTGGCCAGCACAATTGCTGAAAGGGACCTCAGGGTTATGGTTGATCACAGGATGAACATGAGCCACCAGTGCAATGTTGTAGTCAACAGAGCTAATTAGCATATTGGGATGCATTAGCTGATGTGTTGCGAGCAGGGCTAAGGAAGCGATACTTCCTCTCTACTCAGTGCTGGTGAGACCCCACCTGGAGTACTGTGTCCAGTTTTGGGTGCCACACTTCAAAAAAGATGTGGAGAATCTTGAAAGAGTCCATAGAAGGCACAAGAATGATTAGGGCCTGGAGGACAAATCTTATGAGGAAAGACTAAGGATCTGGGAGTGTTCAGCCTGGGGAAGAAAAGACTGAGGGGGAACTTAGTGGCCATCTATAAGTATGTAAGGGTTGAATATTGAGAGCTGGGAGAAAAACTGTTCACTAGGGCACCTCAGAGGAGGACAAGGTGCAATGGCCATAAAATGTTAGAGGATGGTTTCAGGTTGGATGTAAGGAAAAACTTCTTTACAGTAAGGGTGACCAGAATCTGGAATAGACTTCCCAAGGAGGTGGTGCAGTCCCCAACTTTGGAAGTCTTCAAGAGACGACTGGACAGACACCTTGCTGAGATCATTTGATCTCAGCAGTATTTCTGCTCAGAGAAGGGGAGGTGGACTTGATGATCTTTCAAGGTCCCTTCCAGCCCTTAATTTGTATGATTCTATGATTTCTATAATTCTATGTGCAGCAAACCACAATTATTCTCATTCAGCATATGCCTACAGTATCATCCTAGACACCTGCTAAAGATAGGCACCTGCTAAACACAGAAAATGGTGAATTTGGGAAAAACAATGCTATTAACATTCATTCTAATTTTAAAATAAGTTTGTTTCACTCGTGCTTTGTGTTCATTTTTCTTAGCTAGCAAGTGTCTTTGAATGTTCATGAAAACAGCATGGAGGGGGTGGTGAGTTTTTAATTGGGAAACATGGAGTCAGAGGAAAAATAGGGCTGGCAGGGACCTCCAAATGTCATAAGCCAAACCCTTGCTCAGGCAAGATCATCTAAAACATCCCAGACATGAGTATTTTCACCAGAAACTTGATTAAATAAGTTATACTCAGGCAATTCACAAATAGAAACACACCCTGTCCAATCAAAACTAACAAGCACAGCGCATGTTTTGAATTTCAGATAGCAAATAATTGCAGAGAGATGTTTACTGTCACTCTAGAGACCCAGAATTATTAATAGAAAGGATTCAGCGAATAATTAGGAATAATGAATAAATTAGAGCAAATTATAAACCATTCATGGACACTTTGCAAAGAGAAAGAGAAGCTTCATCGATCAACTAAATTAGTAAAAAACGGTTCGCTCAGCTCTGCAAACATATAATACACATAAATGCACATACACAGCAAGCCAACTTTTTCGAACCTAGCCTTATGAGGTCATAGTTAGACACCTAAATTGAAGTGACCTGATTTTGCAAAAGGTGGAAAAAACCTACAGGTCTTACTAAATTTGCTAGGACTTCCCAGTGCTTACTACTTTTTAAAAAGCTATTGCCTCTATTAAATTTTCTGAGTATATATTTAAAAGCCTGGATTTAGGCTCCCTTTTATGAAATGTTGGCCCTAGATTTATGGAGCTTGAAGAAATCTATTATACAAGAGGCATAGAGATATTGGTAATAATGTTTGATGCTTCAGAGTAAACTTTGAAAAAGATTCAGTAGAATTTTATCATAAAACCATGGAATATAGCCTTGAAAAAAGGTCTACTAAGTGCATGGGTTTGGGTTGTAATATACCTCATCCAATGCACCAAATGCCCTGATGGAAGATATGTAGGAGAGACCAAACAACAACTGCGCACCAGAATGAACGCACACCGGAAATCCATCAAAGACAGAAAAACTCAATTACCGGTGGGGGCACATTTCTCACAGGAGGGCCACTCTCTCTCCAATCTCTCAGTCCTGATCCTCAAGGGAAACTTACACAACACTTTCCAGAGACGAGCCTATGAGCTCCATTTCATCAACCTGCTGGATACTAGAGATCAGGGACTAAACATAGACATTGGATTTTTGATACATTATAATCTGCCTGGCAACTGACTCCCCAGCCCAGCCCCTGGCTTCTTTACTTTTCATTCCATCCAGGAAGAGCACACACCGACTGCTGAAACTTCCTTAGCCTGACGAAGGGTTTTTGAACCCGAAAGCTTGCTTAATAACTGTTCTCCAACCATTTGGGTTGGTCTAATAAAAGATATCAAATTCACGCAAGGAACCTTGTCTGCCCCACTAAGTGCAGCACATTCCCTACTAAGCATATATGTGTGGTGAAACACCTAATTCTTTTAGGGGCTATGAAATCAATAATAATAATAATAATAATGTTTTATGTAGTCAGCTTTTGTGTGTCCTCTTGCAATGGGGCTTCCATTACTTCCCCTGAGACAGTGCATTGTGTAGCCTGCTACATATAAATGGGAAAGGCAGGCTGCCCGTGGCCAGTGGCCAGCACCCAGCAGCCCATCTGGCCCTGCGGAGTGAATGGGGATGGGGTGGGCTTGGGCAGTTGCCACCTGTGCCAGGGCATGCCCAGCTATCTTACCATGGTCTGTGGGTACCCATGCATGCACGACCCCAAATCTGAGGCTGGGCCATGCACAGCCCCCTAAAATGTTATCTCAGAAATGCTGCATACTCTCACAAACAGCCTGTTTCTCCCAGCTCTGTAGGTCCTGCAGCTGCACGCAGGGAAGAGGAACCAGTTGCCAGCCAGGATGCACCATCAGGGTTACTGCCAGTCTTGGCTGGGGCTCTACATATCTGCTGGCTCTTGCAGTGGAGGACCCAGGACTGAAACTGGGTGCTGGACCACCTGGTCAGAGTAGTTGAGGAGTGGCTGACGGACTTGCAGGCCTGGTGCATTGAGGACAGAGTTCTGAAAGATGTGGGCATTGTGAGTACTGCCCGCCCAAATGGCGCTTACGTTGATGAAGGCACCCCGGTGGTTGATGTCAGCCTGGAGCATGATGGAGTGGAAGCCCCACCAGCTGTAGTAAGGGCAGTTGCCATGGGGCAGGCAGGTGATGGGGATGTGGGACCTGTCCAGGGCCCAATGCACTGAGGGAAGCCCAGGGCATGGAACCCCACCATCACCTCCAGGGGGTTGTGGAACTGGAGCATGGTATGTCCTGGCATGTCCTGGAGGGTGCCCCAGAACTCCAGGGCAGCCTCCCTAGTGGTTGCCTTGTCCATGCCAAAGAGGTGGCCAACATAATGCAGGCTGGTAGGCATGGCCAGTTTGAGTAGAGTAATGGCCAGCTGGGTCTCCGTGGGGAGGCGTGGCCACATGGTGGTGGCCTGCCACTCCAGGTGTGGGCGGAGCTGCTCAAGGAGCTCCTGGAAGGTGGCTTGGGTCATCCAGAACAATTTCAGCCACTGCTCATCATCCCAGGTGCTCTGGACAACGTGTAGCCACCAGTCCTGTCTGGCTGGGCAGGCCCACAGGCAGCAGGGCTGGAGCCCCAGGAGCACGTGGATGGCACAGAAGGTGTGCGTTGTCTAGGTGTGCATCAAGGTGCATGTTGTCAGCATCCCTGCTGGGGTCCAGGTGGCAGCACGGGATCTGGGCAGCAGCAGCCTGGTGGTAGGGGGCCTGGGATGACGTGATGAGGCTGGGCCAAGTGGTGGTCGCTGCAGCAGTGCAGCAAGGCCACCAGGGTGTCCAGCAGGAGCCTGGGTTGCTGTGGTGGACATTGCTGCTGGGCGGTGGAGCTGGGAGTGAAGCAGCCATGGTGCAGTGGACAAAGGCTCCAGTGACGGAGCTGCAGCATGCTTACACAGCTTTCTGCAGGCTGCTCCAGTCCAGGAAGGCAGGTGTCCAGGGAGTGGGAATGCCTTTTAAAGATGGCTGCTAGCCGCAGGCACCTGTAGCTGGAGTTTCCAGCTCTTGGCTGCTGCAGGGAACCAGTGCAGGGCCAGAGGGTGTGGGAGCAGACTACTGCCAGGAGTAGCAAATCTGCTCCCAAATTCCTGCATGTATAGATGTCTGCTGAGGATGGGTTAACCCATCCAGCTGTGAATGACTGGCAGTGGGGTGGCGAGAGGTGACTGCCTGCAGAAACTGGTGGCGGGGGGGAAGAGGGTGGCAAGCGGCGACCACCCGCAGAAGCTGGCAGCGGCAATCAGCGACCACCCACAGAGGCCAGCATTGACGGCGGAGGGGGTGGTGAGCAGCAACTGCCTGCAGAAGCTGGTGGCAGCAGCCAATCTCGGGGGCGGGGGAGGGCACATCCCCCCCCCCCCCCCCCCCAATGCATCGCCTATGCATCCAGCAGCATTTGGACATGTAGACGCACCCAGAAAGTACTTCTGAAAGCCACATCTGATATGTCTTCAATTTATTGACCCTATTCTGTTGTAAACCAGACTTTCTAGACTGCTGGATTTAATTTTCAGGTATCTGCACATCACACCATGCACCTGTGTAGACAGTCAGCAACAGTGACTGAACCTAGGACCTTCAGCCCTTAAAGCCTTAGCTTCTCACCCTATGAACTAAATGCCTCCTCTTCTGTTAGACCAAGCTATAGCTCTCAGTCTCTGTGTTTAGCCCAGCTACCCCTAGAAGAGACTAGACTACTATACTAATTGGGTGTGATAGTTTAAAGAAACAGCAATACTGTATTAAACTTTTAGCAAATTAACATTATTCAGTATTTCTCAGCAGATGGACAGGCCTTGTTCTCTTTCTTTTTGATCAATGTCCTTGTCTTCTCCTTGCCCTGTTTGCTCTTTCTTTTCCCTGCTCAGGGGGGTTACCTACCATCTCCCCTGGTTAGCTTTAGAAGTTGCTAACTTTACCTGTAATTTCATTTAACCAAAATATGTGCAACCCCACAAAACAATGGTAAGAGAGCAATGCCCCGACAGTGGCTGCGAGGAATATTTGCTCAACAGACTCTGACTTCTTATATATTCCATATTCAGTTTAGTTTCATCCCTCTTGTAGTAAGCACTTGAGGGTTAATATGGACAGATGTATATGTGGAGATAAAGGGGAAATTTGCAAAGGCATAAATGGTAGTTAGGCACCTAACTGCCATTGACTAGGAATGGGAATTGGGTGTGAAACTACCTTTGTGCCTTTGGAACTCTCCACTAGATTGCCTAAAAGGCAGTGGCATTTACATGATAAATGTGCTTCCAATGTATTTCTAATCCTTTCACCAGCACGGTGCTCATTAGTCTGCTTTTACTGCTATTTTTTCTCACCAGAGCTAGGCTGCTGCTGTAAAAGAGCATCCCATGAACATTCATCTAAATTTGTAAATACTGTATTTCTGGTTGGGGCTGTGCTCCCAGCATTTGCTCCCAGCATTTGCTATTCTATGACTAGATTAGCAAATTGATTTCCTGATAGAAAAGCTGGACAAGACTCTGCACAGTAAACCCACAGTAAACCCACCCTAGACAAGTATCTACATGTGCAGCCATTTGGGAGCAGATTTGTTCCTCATGGCACTAGCCTGCTCTAGGTTTCCTCTGGCCCTGCTCCACCCCCCTGCAGCAGCCAAGAGGAGCCAGAGGCTCTGACCAAGCTGCCTGAGGCCAGGGGCACTTTCAAAGGTAGCTTTGTGTGATGCTTCCTGGCCACCTGTGTTTCTGGCCCAGAGCAGTCTGCAGTGTGCTGGCACAATCTTCTCCTACTCTGTCACCAGAGCCTGTGCCCACTGTGCAATGGCTGCCCCAGGAATGACAGCCCATACTCCAGGCCCAACTCTCATGATTTTATCAGATTCGGTCAAATGGATTCGGGACAGTGATTCGAATCACTGTCCCCCGAATCGGCCGAATTTGAATACTAGTCACTTCGCACAGGCCTACTGGCCACGCTGATAGTTGTGCTTTTCCACAGTGGTGACTACCACCTGACCTAGGTCAGTCTTGTCCCAGCCTGCCCTGCTGTGCTGTGTGGCCATGTGGCCAAGCTCACCACCACATATGAGGCCCCTTATCCCCGCACTGACAACACTGAGCCCCTGGGCTGTCACCTGGACCCCTGGCAGGGACACCAACAATGTGCACGTGGACACCAGCACTGGTACTATCCACAAGCTCCTGGGGCTCCAGCCCTGCTGCCTGTGGGCCCATCTGGCCAGCCAGGACTGATGACTGGCACGCTGTCCAGCACGCCTGGGATGATAAGCAGTGGCTGGAATTGTTCCAGATGACCCAGGCCACCTTCCAGGAGGTCCTAGATCAGCTTTGCCCACACCTGGAGTGGCAGACCACAACCAAGCAGCTGCCTCTCCCTGCAGAGACCCGGCTGGCCATCACTCAGCTCAAGCTGGTCACACCCATCTTGAGGTCATGGAGGCCAACATCTCCTGGGTCATCATCGCAGCCTGTGTGCTGTATAACATGTGTGAGGCCCAGAGGGAGCTCTCCTGCAAGGCTTGGGCAGAGGAAGCACAGTGGGCAGCAGACACATGGCACCAGGAGTGCCAACTTCAGCAGCAGTGATGCCTCCTTCTCCCCCTCCCAACCCCTCCCCCCCCAACTGAGGTCCCAGGTGAGCTGCACAGCCAGCAGTGGGTGCCAGGTGCAAGAGGCACTGGCTGACCACCTGCTCCTGCACCCCCCACTGTAGGCTACCTGGACAGCGAGCCATGAACCCCAGACCCACCATGCAACCCCAGCACCATGCTCACTGCAGACAGTTTTCTGCAAAGGACTTTATTTCCCACCACAAACAGACCCAATCCCCCTTCCCTCTTGAACAACAGAGGCCTTCCCCACTCCCTCCTGAACCACAGAGCCCCACCACCAACCACCTCACCCATCACCAATAAATCACCTCTTCCCTATGCAGATGATAAACATTGTGCTCAGTGTGCCCTCCTGGAGTGGAGGACAGTGGGGTGGAAGCACCTACAGGGTGCGGCCCAGGGACAGGCACCCAGCACCCAGCTGGGTGCACATGGCAAGGCTGGCAGGCAGCGGACTTGCCCAGGAACAAGGGTAGCCACTGCTCTCCAGCACAGCCAGCAACCCCTCTTGCAGTCTGGGGCTAGGGCCAGCAGGGCCTGCATCTAGTACTGGCCCCACTGTGGGCAGCTCCTGGTCAGGGGCTACAAGTCATTGGAACCACCCATCCGTAGTACAGGTAGTATCATGAATGGAAAAATGTGATGTTTAACAGATGTTAGCAGAGCTACCAGCGATACTAGGTAGAATATCAGTCAACGAACGAGAATGTTGTCATACCCGGATGGATAGCATTTAACCAGTTTCTTTCTGATGATACTTCACTGCCATTAATTGTTGGATTTCATCCCATACTGCCTGCACCAGCATCTGATTACAAAAACCATTTGGACTTTCATCACACAATGTAAAACAATTGCAGGAGGCCTGAGACAACAGCACCAGTCATAACGTTTGATCTTGCATTGTATTGGAAAGTGAATGAACCTGCGTGGGCTCAGCCAGAAGAGACCGAACTCTCTCATTTAACTGGGAGACTTTCATATCATCGTGGTTTACTTGACATCAATTGGGCAGCATTTCACCACTTCAAGACTTGAAGATTGTTGAACAGAAAGCAGGTTATTTTCAGAAAACACTTCCACCCACCAAAATAATGAAAGAAAAATTGTACCAACTGTGCTGTTAGAGCACACAAGATAATATTTGAAGCAATATGGCATTTTTGATAAAAATTTCATTGTGTGGTTGACCAGTTGAAGCAAAGGATTAGATTATGATATTGTTGACAAACTTTCCAGCAATATGGCTATTGCATTCAGAAACAATGACTGAAGTTGGAAAGAATGTGGTGAAAGAACTGCTAGTGCATCTGCCAATGACTGTCACACTACTTTAAGAATTTGTGAAAGAACACTCCCATCAAGGTATGTTCAAGTGCTGGATGAACTATTTGGAAGTAGTGAATACTCTCTTGTGATTCATTAGGTCAGAACATGAAGGAAACTGGCATGAGTATTTATGTGCCTTTAAAGAAACGCTTCTACTGGTAGCTGTGCATGATCTACCAGTTATATGAGTGGGGCCCAATATATCTTGAATGTATGTAGGATTTAGCGAATTTTGCTCCTAGTGTATGCTAAGTTTGTGGAAAGAGGATTTGGGTCAAGACAATTAATCCCCCATTTGTAAACATTTCAACTGACCAGGCAATGGAGCACGTTTTCAAGGTTTGAAAAATTGCCAGTGGAATAATAAACATAACACACAATGAATCAGCTAGGCAATGATGGGAGCTGAACTACAATGAAAGAATCACCTAACCAAGATGGTAAATCAAATGTTTGGGATCAATCCTAATAATATACAAAGAACATAACAGAAATGAGATTACAATGATATCAAGTTGCTACAAGAGCAGTTTGAAAGGTTTCACTTGTTTCAGGTTTCCAATGATGAGCTGTTATGTATTACTATGGGTGGTGTTGTGCCAGAAGATATTGCATTACACATTCTGAATGTATGTATCATGGGATGGGGGCCCCAGGGATGGCTGTGATGCTCCTAGTGCTCTGTGACTGTGCCAGTCTTGCCCAAAGGTCACCCTTTTCCTCTCCTGCCATGACTTGTTGGTAATTATAATATAGGGAGGCTGACCTCGAGTCTGTGTTTGGACACGGTCCTGATGGATCCCGCTGAACCCTGTGGGTTCTTGGACCCCTTTTTCGGTCCCGCTCAAAATGGATGCCTCATGGGACACCCTCAGCCTTATGGGCAAGATGCGTGGCTCCGAAACCATCCCTTTACCACTCCCCAAGCCTTGCAGATGGTATTTGAACGTTGTCTCTCTGGGGCCTTACTATAGCTCGGCCTCCTGTCATCACCGGGCTCTCCACAGCCCTGTCTCTGCGCCTACACTGGTGCTGGGCTCTCCGCAGCCCCCTTTGTTGTTGCGCCCCTTGGTGCTGGGGTCTGCTCACCCGCTTTGTCACTGCACCCCCTGGTGCTGTGGTTCCCATACTGTATTGGGCCCCCGATGAGGCCTCCTCCGTCCCCAATAGCCTCAGCCCAATCCACCAGTCTATAACCAGTAACCAAAATATGAGCCCTTGGGCTATAACATAATATAAGTAGTTCAGGGAGTGCTCTGTCCTTTTAAAAGAGTCAAACTTCCTCCCAACACCAAGTGCCTTGTAGGCCAGGGTACCTGGTGAGTTCCTAGAGCCCCACCTGCCCTATATACAGCGTATCAGGCAGCCACAGCATCTCTGGGCAATTCCTCCCTGGTGGCTCCTTTCCCTGGCTGCTGCCAAACAACTAACCTCTCCTGGTCTCAGCCCTGGGGTTTATATGTGCCCAGGGCCCTGCCTTCTTCCGATCAGCTGACTGGGTGCAGGTGCAGAATAATTCCCTTGTTAGCCTGTGGCCATAGTAACCTGCACCTGTGGGGTTTCTGTCTAGCTCTTAGGGCCTTCTCCCTAGGCAGTTTCTGCTCTTAAAGGAGCAGGCACCTTAGTACCCTGCAGCAGTATGTGACAATGGAAGAGAAATCATGAACAGCATTATCCAGAAGTGTCTTACTGCAGATGCTACTGAGAGCTTCTATGCAAACATGCTCAAATCAAAATTGAAAACCTTTAAGGCTGTAAAGTCAACTATGGGACAGCGCAGAAAAATGAAACAGATGCAGAATGCAAAGGAGATCCAGCAAAGGCTGCTCACAGTGGTTGCAGCAGGTAGGTTTGACATGCACTCTCTCCTACAGCATGAACTGTCTGGATACCCTCTGTTACTTTTTAAACCCAACACATTGTTCAACATGGCTGACAAAGCAGCCTTGTCATGGATCTTGATTGGAAACAAGGCAGTAACTGCTCTGCCAGATGCTGCTTCCAAGAAAGCAGGTGTTGTTATCAACAGCATGGCTCTTGTACAGAATATAAGATAGCCAAAAACTGCATGAACATTTGGAGATTTGGCTTATTCTTTTGTGCAGCAAGTGTTTGCCAACTATTCCAATACATGCAATTGAGTCAGCATTGTCTTCAGTCAGTACATATCACCTCCATAAAGGCAGACACAAGAATATTACAGACTCAAACTACTAAGCCAATCCTCAGAATCATTAGCAGCAGTTCTCTTCCATTACTTGCATCATGGAGTAGTTTCATAGCCTTCTGTGGCAGGGCACTGTTTGTGCATGCCACTTTAAGGGCCAGAAGGCAGCAGCCAGCAGGTGCCTGAATAGGGCAGCCATTTTAGATTCAGGGCTGCTTATATAAACAGGGCAGTTCTGATGCTGGGGGCCAGGCAACAACATTGCCTGGCTGGAGGGCTGCTGTTATCATCTGGAAGTAAGGGAAGAGCTGTAGGGGATGGTAAGGAGGCTCCTGGTCCTGGGTACAACCTAAAACTGCACCCTGCTGGGAGTGGGTGGCCTGGTTGGGCTCTCAGTGGCGTGGGAGCCCCCAGGAAATGCCAGGCCAGTTACCACCCCGGTGAAAGGCGGGTTGGGGCGCCTTAACCCCTAGCCCCCACAACCGGGTGGGTTACTCCTTTGTTTGGAGGGTCCAGAGGGTGGACTTTTGGAGAGAGAAAAAGGGCCATAGAGTCAACACCTGTCTGAACTTCCCCTGACTGGTCCATGCTGGGGCCAGGACCAGAAGGGCCGAAGGGCCAGGGGCCCACCGTGAGGAATGCCCAAGAGCTGAGGGCCTGGGATTCCGACTGGGCTGGAGGTGGGCCAGGGCTAGTGGGCCAAATGTCTCGGTAGGGGACCACACCCAGAAGGGGAAGTGGTTCAGGGAGCTATGCTACCTAATATGAAGGCGGATGAGACCACCTGATGAGAGGATTTCAGGTTGGGGTTCAATCAGGAGGATTCTGGGGCCCAGTGTAGGGGCTGGTGATTAAAGGAACATCTAGATGCCATCTGTGAGGCTTGGGCTGCTGTGTAGGGGAGGAAAGGAACTGCAGATAGCGCCCCTTGGCATCGGGGCAGGAAATGAGCAGCCTCCCGCTTATTAACATCTAAATTAACTAATTAACAACAAGGCATGGCAGGCAAGAATGCGGGCGGTTGGCCCAGGAACAGGTGGGCAGGCCACTCTGAGAATGGCCACAAGCAGACTCCCTGTTACACCTTCCCAGCAAACAAAGAATACCTAGTTAATTTTCTAAGTGAGGAGCTTCTTAAGGAATCATACTGATGTTTCCAAAGTGAACAACTGCTCATTGTTGGTGGTTTCACTGATGGAAAAGTAGAGCACTCTGGTTCACGTGATGTTTTGTAACTGCGTTCACAGCAAGAAAAGGTGGACACAAGAATGCTCTTACATGACATGCAGTTAATCAGAGATACTCCTCTCTAGTATTCCCCTGTGATGACATAGGCACACTGGTCCTTCTTCTTAGGCATCATCTTGTGCCTACGGTTTGTATGAAGAGAAGCAACCCAGTAAGATTAATTCCAGTTCATATCAGAATTGCCTGAGCTAGTCTGTGCATCTCTAATAGGATTCCACAGTGTCATTGCCTGTGACGCTACCAGCCAGTTTAGTGGTCATGCTAAGAAAACTGCTTGGAAAGTGTTTATTCAACATCTACATCTATTGGCAGTCTAGGAAGTAGACCTGATTGTCACAGGGTACCCCCCAAATTTTTTTAAATGCCCCACTCTAAGGGCAGTCTGCCCTGCTCTTGTTTGTCACACCTTGATGTTAATAGATATATATAGTACGGGAGGCCACCCTGATCTTATTATAATGACCACTGGAACTGTGGTTGTAGCCTTATGAGCCAATCACATGACTCTGTACCTTCCCTACACCATGTCCTATGCCTTGCAAACAGCATCCTTATTGGTGTTCAACCAATTGCTGAAACAGCCCCTAACTGGACCTTCCGACCCTTTGGCCTCTCTCAGCCTCATTCCGGGTCTTCAGACCCCTCAGTCTCTCTCTCGGCCCCACTCAGGCTACCAGACCCTTCAGTCTCTCCTCTGGCCCTTCTCCAGGCCCTCAGACCCCTCAGTCTCATGCAATCTTTGGAAAGCCAAGGCTGCGATGGAACTCCAACTGGCTACAAGTATCAAGGACAATAAAAAGTCCTTTTTTAGATATGTGGGGAGCTGGAGGAAAAGCAAGGGCAACATTGGACCCCTGCGAAACCAGATGGGACAACTGACAACCAAAGTCCAGGAAAAAGCCAATTTGCTAAATGGGTACTTTGTGTCGGTTTTTCACCAGTCCCAAGGGACAACCCTGCCCATTACAGGACGGGATGGCCCAGGTGAGGGAGATTTCTTACCCTTCATCAATGCTGACCTTGTGAAGGAACACTTTGAGAGGCTGGATACCTTCAAGTCAACTGGCCCTGACAGCTTACACCCCAGGGTACTCAAGGAGTTGGCAAGCATCATAGCTCAGCCCCTGGCACAGATCTTTGAGAACTCATGGTGCTCTGGTGAAGTGCCTGAAGATTGAAAGAAGGCCAATGTGGTGCCTATCTTCAAGAAAGGAAGGAAAGTGGATGCAGCAAACTACAGGCCCATCAGCCTGACCTTTATCCAGGGGAAGGTCTTCAAAAAGATTATCAAAGAGACCATTCTTAACAGACTGGCCAATGCCAACATCCTGAGGGATAGCCAGCACGGGTTTGTTGCAGGTAGGTCTTGCTTGACCAATCTTATTTCCTTTTACAACCAGGTGACTTATCACCTGGACAAGGGAGAGGAGATTGATAACACGTATCTTGACTTAAAAAAAGCTTTCGATCTGGTATCCCATAATCACCTCTTAGCAAAACTGGCCAACTGCAGCCTCAGGTTCACCACGATCCACTGGCTGGGGAATTGTTCAGGGGGGAATCCACTGGCTGGGGAATTGCTCCCTGAACAGGCCCGTGGTCAGACCCAGAGGGTGATGGTGGATGAAAGTCAATCATTGTGGTGCGCTGTGACCAGTGGGGTCCCTCAAGGCTCTGTCCTTGGACCTATATTATTCAACATCTTCATTAATGATGTGGACATTGGAGTCAGAAGTGGACTGGCCAAGTTCACCAATGACACCAAACTTTGGGGTAAAGCATCCACACCTGAGGACAGGAGGGTGATCTAGGCTGACCTTGACAGGCTCAGGAAATGGGCAGATGAGAACCTGATGGTGTTTAACATTGAAAAATGCAAGGTTCTCCACTTGGGAAGAAAAATCCGCAGCATCCTTATAGGCTTGGCAGTGCTACGCTGGCTAGCACTACGGACAAAAGGGACCTGGGGGTCATGATTGACCACAAGATGAACGTGAACCATCAACGTGATGCTGCTGCTAGTAAAGCAAGCAAAACACTGGCTTGCATCCATAGATGCTTCTCAAGCAAATCCTAGGACGTCATTCTCCCATTGTACTTGGCCTTGGTGAGGCCACAGCTGGAGTACTGCATCTAGTTTTCGGCTCCATAATTCAAAAAGGATGTGGAGAAGCTTGAGAGAGTCCAGAGAAGAGCCACACACATGATCAGAGGTCAGGAAAACAGACCTTATGATGAAAGGCTGAGAGCTATGGGACTCTTCAGCCTGGAAAAGCGCAAGCTCAGGGGTGATCTGATGGCTGCCTATAAGTTTATAAGGGGTCTTAGGTCTACCAGGATCTGAGAGAATGTTTGTTCACCAGAGCGCCCCAAGGGATGACAGTTATAAACTACTGCAAGACCATTTCAGGCTGGACATAAGGAAGAACTTCTTTACTGTATGAGCCCCCAAGGTCTGGAATAGACTGCCGCTGGAGGTGGTTCAAGCACCAACTTTGAATGTCTTCAAGAGAAATTTGGATGTTTATTTAGCTGGGATCCTATGACCCCCCTGGGGCAGGGGGCTGGACTCAATGATCTTCTGAGGTCCCTTCCAGCCCTAATGTCTATGAAATCTATGAAAGCTACTCCCTGGGCTACCAAACCTCTCGGTTTCTCTCTTGGCCCCTCTCCAGGCTGCCAGCCCCTCTTCTCGTCCATTGTCCTGGATCCATTCAATTTTCCACTTTCCTGGATGCTTTCCAGGCCCTCAGACCCGCCCAGTCCTGCACCTTATTTCTGGCCCTCACTGGGCCCCTTGCTGAGCCTTACTATGCGACTCAAGCCCCTCAGACCCATCCAGCCCACAGGGCCTCTGGACTCATGCAGCCTCAGACTTGCCTGGCCCCTCACTGGGCTTCTGGACTCATGTGGTCCTGGCCCATCCTGACCCCTTGCTGGGCCTCTGGACCCGCATGGTCCTGATCTTCCCTGGTCTATCACTGGGCCTCTGAACCCCCTACGGTCCACATGGTCTTCCTTGACAAGTGCTTTTCTGTCAGGGTGTGCTCCCCTTGGCTTCCCCCTCCATGGGGTAACCCACAAGGCAGTGGAAGCTGAGGCTTTCCAGCACCTCATTTTCACCTTTCCCTGGAGTGGCCCATGTGTGGCATTTCACAGAGGTAGCCCCACCATGCTAACCAGGTCCAGTAGGTTGCAGTTTCAGGTCTTACCCAGGACCAGTGTTCAGGTCTACCTGATCTTATTCATCCTTCTCTGGGCTTCCCCTAGATGTCCTACACCCCTTCTGGATTGCTAACCATTTGGCCCCTGGCCCTGGCTCCATATCCTACTTGAGACCTCCATCTCTGGCTCCCAGGTCACTCTTGGACCCCTTTCCTTGATCTCTCCTCCCCAGATGGCCTAGCATCAGCCATCATCATCCTGGGTTGCCTGCTTCTTGACTTCTCCATCTTGGCTGTGGCCCCACAGGGACCTTTGGCCTCTCCTAGGCCCTGGTTCCATATCAGAATTGCCTGAGCTAGTCTGTGCATCTCTAATTGGATTCCACAGTGTCATTGGCTGTCTCCAGGCCAGTCAGGACTCCAGGCTTCTGGTTTTGGCAGTCTCTCGGGGTGGTCTGTTTCACCCTTCAGCCTTTTCTGGGCCCTAGCCTCCACGTTGGCCAGTCAGGATTCCCAGGATCAGTCCTCCAGCTGCTAACCCTCTCTTCTTTGTGAGTCCAGCCTCTTGGGCCCCTCCATAGATCATTCCCTCTCTCTGGGCTCACCCAGAGCCCCTAATAGGTCTTTCTTAAAGCAGCCCCTTTCCTTCCCTGGGATCATCCAGGCCTTTCAATAGGCCCCCATGCTCTGCCACACTCGCTGGGTTCACCCAGGCCCTTCTCTAGATCTCTCACACATTTGGCCCTCCTCTCAGGGCTCACCTAGCCCTTCAACAGGCCCACAACCTCTCAGCCCCTCTCCCAGGGCTGGCCTGGCCTCTCACTAGGTCCCTGTACTCTCAGTCCCTCTTCCTGGGCTAGCCTGGCCTCTCACTAGGCCCCAGGCACTCAGGCCCCTCCTCAGGGCTCTGGACCCCACACTTGGTCCCCAGGAACCTCCTCCATCCCCTTAGTTCCTCCCCAACCCTCCAGATGTCATTCTCCTTGCTGGCATTCAAGAGCGGCAGCCTTCCTGCTGGGTGATGTTCCTACATCAGCTCCCAAGATATTACTGCCAGCCCTACTCTCAGGGTCTGGGCTTATACCCTGTCTACACTCAACCCTCCTCCAATCAGGTGTCTCCCTTGCAATCAGGTGACTCCCTTGTTCAGGCCTAGCCTCACCTGCTGGTGGCTCAGCAGGCTGCCTGACCTCTTAAAATGTCAGGCACATCAACTACCCTGCCACATTGATGTTGATAAGGATTTGTACAGTTGTGTAGAAAAGTTTGTTGTGTTGCTGTATCAGCCATCAACATCTTTGATAACCCTTCTGGATATTAGAGTCAAAGTATTCCATGAGGGAAAAGCTCTGGATAAATGTTCCTCTACACACAACTCACTTGTGCACCATGTATGTATCAAGGTCTTGTTTGAACTTAATCCACAATTGCCATCACTTGACCAGTATGATTGGCAAGCTGAAAATGATGGTTATGTTCCTATCATAAACACACTCGAACTATTACCAGCAGAAAACCTTCGGATAAGAAATTGCAATGCTAGATGGAATGCCAAGGACTAACATGCTTGTGCAAGCAGGTTAATGTGCCATGCACTCCTGGTTGTGAGTGCTATGAAACAGCATGTTACAATCTATATAATAACTATAGGGATTCAGAAATGGATTCAGAAATGTATTAAAGTGATGAAGAGAACTGAAAAACTGCAATTACCTTTGTAATAATGTTATACATATGGTTGTGTTACTGTTATTGGATTAGACCAGGGGTTGGCAACCCCCAGCATGCATGCCAAGCATGGCACGCGAGGCCATTTTCCTTGGCACACGTTGGGGTCGGGGTCGGGGCCGGGGCCGGGGCCGGGGCCGGGGCCAGGGCAGCAGCAACTGCTTGCAGCCTCCCGGCCACCTTCTGGGAGCAGCCCTGGCTCTGGGTAGCTGCTGCCAGCAGGAGCCTGGGCTGCTCCCAGAAGGTGGCTGGGAGGCTGCAAGCCCTGCTGAGAGAAGCCCAGGCATCATGGCTGGCAGCAGCTATACCAAAGCCAGGGCCGGCTGCAGCCTGGAGACTACAAACAGCTGCTGCCTCCCTGCCCCGGCCCCAACGAATGCAGTGCCGGCACCTGCTGCCTTCCTGGAGCCCGGAGCTGGGAGACAGCCGGAGCTGGGGCTGGGGCCAGGGCTGGGAGGGCAGCAGCTGTTTGTAGCCTCTTGGCTGCAGCCAGCCCAGGCTCTGGGTAGCTGCTGATAGCCAGGGAGCTTGGGCTGCTCCCAGCAGCTGGCTGGGAGGATGGAAGCCCTGCTGCAAGCAGCATGGGCTCTGCGACTATCAGCAGCTACCCAGAACCTGGGCTGACTGCAAACAGCTGCTGCCCCCCAGCCCCGGGCTCCAGGGAGGCAGCAGATACAAGCAAAGCTCCCCACTGTGCTGCCCTTGACACATCTGCAGAGCAGCTTTGGAACCTGGCGTAGCAGGATCCAACAGGGGGCACAGAAAGCTGCCTGCCACTCTGAGCTCCCTGCTGCCCTGGCCACACTTCTCCTGCAGGCAGGGGCAGCAGCAAGAGACAACCCTGTGTCCTGTCCATGCTTCTGCCATGCACACAGCGGAAGTGTGACCCGGCAGCATAGAACTTGCAGCAGCAGACAGCTTCCCTGTGCGGCCCAGCCTTCTGTGTGCTGCTGCTCTGGGTCACACATGCTGTACTCCTGGCCCTGCTGCTCTTCCCTGGGCCCTCTGGAGTTCAGCGTGTGTGACCCAGAGTGGCAGCGCACAGAGGGGCCACACAGGGAGGCGGCCTGCTGCTGCAAGCTCTGTGCTGCCAGGTCACACTTCCTCTGTGTGCATGGGAGCAGCTTTCTGTGCCCCCCACTCCCTCATGGCCTGCTGCGCCAGGTTCCAACGCTGCTCTGCAGAAGTAGCAACGAGGGCAGCACAGTGGGGAGCATCACCAGTATGTGCTACCTCCCCAGAGCCCAGGGCCAGGTCTGGAGCTGGGAGGCAGCTGGGGCTGGGGCCAGGACCAGGGAGGGGAGGCATGAGCTGTATGCAGCTGGCCCAGGTTCCGGGTATCTCCTGATAGCCATGGAGCCTGGTCTGGGGGGCAGGGGCTTTGGGTGGGGGTCAAGGGGCAGCAGGGCTGGGGGCCAAGGGCTTTGGGTGGGGGGCAAGGGGCACAAGCAGGGCATCCTGCCATGTACTCCCTGCCCTCATTTTTTTTTTTCTGGCATGCTGGAGCTCCGGCACCTTCCAAGGTAGGCATTGTGATTTTTTTCAGCACTCTGGCCAAAAATGTTGCCTACCCCTGGATTAGACTATTACATTTTATTATTGCCTTTAGCTGAATATATGTCCGTGAAAAAACTGTATTATCCTATTCAATATAACTCAAACAAGCAGGCTATCCTGAGTTGCAATGTTTTTAATAGTGTAGCCCTACTATGAAATTTTTAGTGATAGAATTTGTGAGATTTTAATATTAGAGTATTGTTTACTAGGTTTTTTAATTACACTGAGTCGATATATACATGCTAATGTGTCAGCCATCTTGGAATCCAATATGGCTACAACAATGGACATTGATCTCCTTGGTTCACACAATTTTGGTTTCATCATTGGAATTAATTTGCTAATCCCAGCAGGAACTTTAATTTTGACTAAACCATAAATTCGTGGCAACCATCTTGGATTCTAATATGGTGGCTACATGCACCACTTGCCAAATTGGCAACATGGGTAGACCATCTGACATTTCTGACATGGGTAGACCATCTCTACCTGAAACACAATGTGGCTGCTTGTGGCAATGAGTTGCCTACAACAACAAAATCTAGAGACCTTATTGGTCAATTTATACCCTACTACTAAGAGTGCACACCATTTAGCCTCTATAGTGAATGAGGCAGGGATCTTCCCAACCCCAATTCTTCATTCTCTCGCCAGCCAGCACATTCTACTCTGTAAATTAAAAACCAAATGTGCTAACCCACATGCAGGACCCCTCTGGGAATCTAGGTATTGATGCAGTCCCTTGCATCATGTAGGGCCCACAATGTGTTGTACATGCAGTACAGGTCTAGGGATTACAGTTCTCTCTGTCTGAAAGCACTGAGCAGAGAGTACACTGCACAGTAGTGTGTCAGCTGGAGACTGGCAAAGGAGCAACTCCTTTTTATAGTTTCATAGTTGGTAGGGTTGGAAGTGACCTGAGCAGATCATCAAGTCCAACCCTCTGCCATGGGCAGGAAACAATGCTGGGGTCAAACGACCACGGCTAGATGATTATCTAGCCTCCTTTTGAAGACCCCCAGGGTACAAGCAAGCACCACTTCCCTTGGAAGCTGGTTCCAGATCATAGTCACCCTGACTGTGAAGTACTGCCTCCTGATATCTAGCCTGAATCAGCTCTGTCAACTTATGGCCATTATTCCTTGTTACTCCCTGTAGTGCTCGGGGGAACAGGGACTTTCCCATTGCCCGCTGGTCCCCCTTGGCCAGTTTATAGATGGCCACCAGATCCCCTCTCAGCCTTCTCTTGTGAAGGATGAACAGGTTCAGGTCCCATAGTCTCCCCTCGTAGGGCCTGCTTTACTGCCCCCTGATCATGCGAGTGGCCCTCCTCTGGACCCTCTCGATGCTGGCCTCGTTGCTTGCGAAAGTGTATCTGCAATGAAATTATTAGTATCAAGTATTTATAGTAAAGCAGGTTCTGATTCCAGTGTCTCCAGCATTGTTCTAAGAGAATCCTCTTCCCCTATTGCTTCTCCTCTTTTGCTCTGCTCCCACTTAAAGTGTAAAAACATGGTGACTTTCCTGGTAGGTGCTGCAGGCACATAGTGTATCATACATAATTCCTCAGGAGATCCCCAAGTGCAAGAACTTCTGAATGACAAAGGAAGATGGTCCAGAATAAACTGGGCCATAGCTAAAGGTGTGTTTGTCAGGGCTTTCCATGTGCTCAGTTACAGAAGAATGAATCCTGGGAAGCCTTGTTCTGGCTTGTGACAACCCTGAGCCAACCCATCATGTTGGAGGGCTTTCTTCCTAAAATGTTAGAATAGCTATTACCAAGCACTCTGCCATCCTGTACCAATGGACCCAAATGCTACAGCTCACTGCTGCAGCAGCATGTCACTAGAGCAGAGACTTGCATATCATGAACCTCTGCCTAAAGTAATTCCACTCAGCCTTCTTCACATACATCCCCTAATCCTTTGCACCAGTGGCCCTTGATCAGAGACAGTAGTGCAGGTAACAATAGTGTTTCTCTGCTTTTTTCTAAGACCTTTCACTCAGGATGCCAAAACAGTTTACAATCTCATGCACCAGAGTGGTTCAACAAGAAGGGAAACCATAGTGCACCATGGAAATATAGCCTGGCCAGTGAATCCAACCCATGGAAGTGAAGAAGGACATAAAGAATGAAATTTATAACTCCTATGATGTACTGTGGTGGCATTTCTGATATGCTGAAGGGCATGTGTGTGTGTGTGTGTGTGTGTCCCCAGTCTAAAATATCTGAGGGGGAAAAAATCCAAAGAGTTCTATAACCAACTTTCCCAGACCATCAATGTGAGTAGAATAATGCTGGACTCCCATAGGATTCTAAGGACCAGTTTTTGCAATATTGGGCCTATAGACACAAGAAAATTTAAAGGCAAAAGAAAAGATCTCTTGGCCTACTATCTGTGAAAAAAATCTAGCTGACATTGCCTCGAAAAGTATCTGCCTCTGTCCCAAAAGAACCCAGAGTATAACCTTCTTAGGGTAGGAACTTAATCTATAAATGCAGTACGTTTTGTGCACTATCTCCAAAAGAATAATCCCAGATCCTGCACAGGTAGGAATCATCGTGTACAAGAGAAAACCAGCTTCTTCTAAGGAGATGAAAGGTGTGTCTACACGAGACACTTTACTGTGCATTAGATTAATCTAATGTGCAGTAACGTGTCACTGTCTACACATGTGTCAATTACTGTGCATTAAATTAGTTTAATGTACCTTTGCTAGAACCAAAACATACAGGTACTAGAAAAATGGCACATTAACTAATACACCAAAGTGCACATGTAGACTGACTTGGAGCAATTTGCTCCCTGCCAGCCCAGGCACCAAAGGGCCACAACCACTGCCTAGCTAAACCCCAATCTCTGCAAGGTGGGGGGAAGCTGTCCTAGGTGCAGGGTAGCTCCCTCCCAGTTGCATGAAGATCAAGGCTGGCCCCAATCTCTGTGTGGATGGGAGGGAGCTGCCCTGCAGCTGGGACAACTCCCCCCTACCCCTCAGAGGCCAGACCTGACCCCTGTGCCCCCTGCCAACCCAGGGCTGGCACCTGGGGGAGCCTAGAGCTCCCCCAGGTTGCTTCAGATGGGCAGAGCAGGGCAGCAGCAGCCCTGGACTGAACTACTCCCATCAGAAGCAAATTTGCTCCCAACAGGCGCATGTTCAGATGTGTGCCCAGGTTCAGTTTAATGCACCTGAATGTTCTGCCCAGAAAATTCAGGTGCATTAATTTTGTGTGTTCCACAGGGAAGCTGTTTAACTGCATCCAATGACTAAAAATAGGCAGAGACAAACTACATATACCACTGAATTGCAGAAGGGATTGTAGGTAGTTAACAGGCATGTCTATACATGCCTCTGACTGCACTAAAGCAAGTACTAAATGACTGCACAGTACCTGCTGGTACTGCACAGTCCCAGCAATGCATGGGTCATTTTTTACGCTACTGCACAGTAGCAGTGAGCTCCTTGCTACTGCGCAGTAGCAGCAGTGTCACAGTTAGTGCCTGCTGATGCTGCATCACTGTAATGATGAACTATGTTGCCATAGCTCACTGTTATGGTGATATAGCATCTCGTGTAGATGTGCCCAGAAAGTCATATCTACACAGTAATTTGGCCACGCCCCTGGACTAACACCCAGGCACTTGCAAAAAGTGTGAAAGGATTTGTAATGACTGCAATTAAACCAGGACTTCAGCTTCCTTTCTTCTCCATTGGACAGCAACTCCCCTATGTCCTCTAACACCACGCTGGGGCACTTGTCCACTCTGGACTTTGAGGGAGCAATGCCACCTACTAAATCGCCAGCATCACTCTCCAGAGCTGTGTCTTTTCTTGGAGGTCTCCCATCTGCACAGAGAGGGAAAAGCATTCTTGCTGCCAGCTTTGCCACTAGGTTTCTCTTGCTGCTAAGCTTGTCATGTTTCTCTGTACTTGTTGACATAGAGCTCGTATCATAAACATGTTGTGCTTTACTCTTGACTCTCAGGGACCCCAGCTCAAACCCAATGTTTTCAGCTTGCAATGTGAAGACAAATATATATGCTTTGCTCAGTGCACCCTACACCTAAGTGTAGAGGCATTACTCCCCAAATGATGCTTTCCATTTTATTGTAAGTTAAAGCTTCTCATAGTTTCAGATATCCAAGTTGTCTGACGGCTGATGAAGTGTGTTTGTTCCTGAAAGCTTGCAATTAAAGACATTTTTGTTTCAAAAACCTTGTTGGTCTAATAAAAGATATCACTTCTGTCCACAAGCCCTGACTGCTTTCTCTTCTCATAGTTGGCATTTCTAAGTGTCCTGCTTATGATGGCCATTGGCCAACTTCGATACTACTGCTAAGCGACTTCATTTGTGACATTGACAGGGCACAGGCCCAGTAAAGCAGTTTCCATTCAGTTTTAGGACCAGCTGCTAAAAGGGTTTGCAAAATCTAATCCAAAGAGGGAAGTTTTGGAATGTTAAATTGATCCTCTTTGGTTGTTCAGAGGAGTGAAATGCAAATAGCAAAATAATAGCAAATTGGGTAGTGAGTAAATTGTCTTTTTGAAAATCCTTTCATTTTTTATAACAATCTTAAGAAGAAAAGAACTCCCGCTTCATATGTGTAAAGCTGCTATTCTTCCAAATCTCTCCATCTTTGCTGTGACATCTACAAAATACTGCTGTCCAGCACTAGTAAGACAAATGACAAACTGTCTCTCCTGCTTTTCTGTTGCTTTGTTGCTTTACTTTGTCCTCCCATATCTGTTCGACATGTAGATTGTGAGCTCTCTGGGATGGGGACTATCTGCTTTGTGATGCCCCTGTACTTTGCTTAGGCCACTGAGGCCCTGATCTATGTCTGGGGTTTCTTATGAGTTCCAGACTACTTGCAGCTGGAACTTTTTTGAGGCAAATGTACCCATTTTTTATTTTATAGAATTGGAGTAATTTTACAGCTTTTCAACCAAATGTGTAAAATGATTTCCACCATCTAGATTTCTGTGGATTAAGATAAAATCTGCAGAAGGAGAATCAATACGCAAACAGGCTCTCTTTGAACTCTGCCTTGTGCACCTGCATGAAATCTGAACAGCGAGTTAGTCAAACGAAGGGCAACTAGATCTATTAAGTCTTTCACTTCCTCAGCACTTATCACAATGGAAACTTCATCTTGGTTGGAATCCTTAGGTACTCAAGCGATACAAACAATTAATAATGATAAAATCCTGTGTCCTACACATGGTAGGCAGAAAAGACTATGAACTGGTATAGCAAAAAAAAATAGTGGTAATTTAGGATAAAGCATCTAAAGCTACATACTATATTCTTATATGCATGTACACATAAAGGAAATCCCTTACAACTGAGTCTCCTTTCAGGAATGTGTAATTTTTTATAAAGAACATTTCCTCAAAGCTTAAAAAATTATGCTGCTTCTAATTCAGCCATAGTACGTTAAACATTCTCGATCTATTTAGTGGCCTATTGGGCTAGTATGATTAAGTCATGCTGATTTCTGTGGCTGGTAGCACGTGAGGGAGCGAGGGGTCTAGTATCACATCTAGGATAACAGGGCTTTAAAAGATGTTAAATAATAAAAGAACCTGTGATGCACATATTCAAAGATTCAATGCTAATCCTGAGTCAGGTGGGGACCAGAAACTTTGTCCTTGATACTTTTACATTTTGAAAATTAGTGGAACAAATTCATTACGCCATTGGTTTCAGTGAAATCCCAGCAGGGATGAATTTGGCCCAGTATACAAAATACAGCCTGTTGATTAGGGAGTGAAAGATCTCAAAGGTGTTCTTTGCTCTGTGTGAAATGAGAGAGGGGTCAGTTCTGTTGTGGTCAGAAGTCCTCATCATACAAAACAACGTCTCACTTGGCACTTACTGCTGTGGAGGAATCTCTGCTGCAAAGCCAAAGACTGAGGGACTTTTTCCATTGACTTTAATGGGCTTTGGATAAGAGCCCACATGGGAACACTCTGAACTACCCTTTCACTCCTTTAGATCAGTGGTTTTCAACCATTTTTCATTTATGGACCCCTAAAAAATGTAAACGGAGGTGTGGGCCCCTTTGAAGTGTAAGTATGGGTATTCACATACTTTTGATTGATCATAGTCATCTTTTGAGGACCCCTTAAACAAAGTCTGTGGACCCCATGTGTCCATGGACCACAAGTTGAAAACCACTGCTCTAGATCCAGTTGAGGTACATCGGTAAGACAATATGGAGGACCTCTCTTTCTGACTCATGGAGAAATAGAAGGATTCCATCTTCGGAGCCAACTTGCAACAGAATCAAATGAATTTTGAACAAGAAAAAGAAATGAAGATACTGAAGGAAAACATAGGGGCAAAGTGATTCCTCTTACTCTTGTGTTAAAGTCTTCTCATCTGCACCCTTCTTGAAATCTCCTCCCCAAAAGAAAATCCAGAGTCCAGCCTACCTAGTAGTCCCATGAGAGAACACGAGCCAGATCTTCAGTTGGCATAAATCACCCTAGAGCATTGATTTTAGTATAGCTGTACCCTTCAACACCAGCTGAAGAGATGGCCCTTAGCACCTCTGTTGGTTACATGACTGCATAGTTTTGTGATAACTTAGGACCACCAAGCAAAACTGCACTTTTGGGCCTTGTCTCAACTCCTTTCCCAGTGTTATGAGTAGTCCCCACTCATGCTTCCACGCTTTCCATTCCTCCCCACTTTACAGGCAGCTCCCCCAGTCCTCTGCCTATCAACCATCTGTTCTCTTCTCCACTAATGGAACAGGAACACAAAAAGCAAGGTTTCCAAAAAGAACTCTGAACCCAAAGTGACAGGAGGGAGAGAGAGAAGCTTTCTGAATATTGAATTAAGACTGTCTCCAGGACTATTGATATTCCCATAAGAAAGCAGTCAGCGAGCCCCCTGCTTTAGTGCCCTATGAATATTTCATTGCTTGATTTAAGCTCTGTGAAAATAATTTTACTGCACAAAGCACCTTCTTGGCATGCAGACCTCATTCCAATCAAGTGTTCAGTGCCCCCTTGTCTCGCATCAGCTATGAGGTCACCATGGCTTGCAGTCAGAGTCAGCCGACACTTAGCAATCTAAATATATGTCTAACCAGGGCAATCTTCTGGCATAAGCAAGGCAGGAATTTCCAGGAGATAACTGGTCCAGATTCAAAATGCATTAGTGGCTGGCTGCATAAGACTACTTGAGATCTGTGAATGTCAGTGCCATGAACCCAAGCTTCAGGGCGCTTCCTCTGCTCTTTGCTTCATCATTGGCTTTCTGCTTCTAAATTAGTCCAGAAGGAAAACCAAAGGGGTAGTTCTAATGCTATTACAAGGGGTTGCATTCTGAGGGGGTTTCTGGGTTTGAATAGTGGGGAGTTTAGACATAATGGAACTAATACTCTTCTCACGTGCCCTGGAAGTCTACTTGATTTACCCCAGTGCTAATGTGCAGGAATTAGTTATGCTTGAAGTGTTTGATTCAGAGGAGTTTTTCAGGGAATTGGGAAAGTTCCTTTAAGGCTAGTCCAATTGGATGCTAGCACTAGCAGTTACTCTCAGACTGTTTTCCTGGGGAAATCAGCTCAGTCTCTTCTGTGTTCCTTTAATATAGATTACAGCTGTCCCTGTATTGCACAGGTAAACTACACTGGAATTATCCTGGCACTAGTGACAGTTAAATTAACTCAGTTGATCGCAGTTGCAATTAATATATTGCTGCTCCAGTGGCTGGAACCTTCACAGAACAGAGTGGGAGCCACAAACTTCCACATTTCCCCGATGAGTGACCTTCGGTGATGAAAAGATGTGTGACCTTTCCCTCCACATCTCCCCCTACTCCATGGAAGTCAAAGGCTTTTGATTTCATTAATACATGAGGCCACATGATATCTCTTTGAGGTAGGTTTCAGAACCCCTTTTTACCAATGAGGCAACTGCAGCACACAGAATTTGTAACTTGTCTGTGCCCAGTGGCACAACCAGGAATAAGCAAGTGAGGCAAAATTACACATTAGATTACAATTAGTTCATGTTAAGAGTCATAGTTTCATAGTAGCTAGGGTCAGGAGGGACCTGAACAGATCATCAAGCCTGACCCACTGTCACAGGTGGGAATGAATGCTGGGTTCACAAGACCCCAGACAGGTGATCATCCAACCTCCTCTTGAATTTGCCCAAGGTAGGGGCAAGGACCACTTCCCTGGGAAGTTGGTTCCAGATTTTGGCCACCCTAACTGTAAAATATTGCCTTCTGATCTCTAACCTAAACCTATTCTCCATCAGCTTATTACCAGTGTTCCTCATCACCCCAGGTGGTGCTGGGGAGAAAAGGGATCTACCTATTTGCTGTTGATCTCCCCTGATGAGTTTGTAGGCAGCCACCAGGTCCCCCCTCAGCCTCCTCTTGCTGAGGCTGAACAGGTTCAGGTCCCTCAGTCTCTCCTCATAGGGCCTGTCCTGCTGCCCTCTCACCTCCCTCCTTAAAACTTGAATGATCACACATTAAGGCTCATTAACTAGTGCTACATTTCTTTTAGCCCTTTAGGCATCTTAAATTAATACCACTTTGGGTGAAGATTATTTTTGAGCTGGGCTACCTAGCTCAAGTTAACTTAACTTTTTGGGTGTTCACCTAAATGAAACCATCAATTTTCAGTCCTCCGGTATCCCATGAGACACTGCTTTCTGGTGGATTAGCTATCATCCAGGACTTTATGGTCTAGCACTGACAGCTGGGAACAGCTGGGGAACAGGTGGGTGGGAATGGGGTGAGTGAGTAGGGAGGTAAAAGGGGCACAGGGGGATAAGAGGTCAGGGGGAACACTTGATGAGGGGAGGATGGTGGGAGGAAGAGGGAAGGGATAGGGATAGGGAGAAGGGAAGAGTGGGTAGGTGGGGAGCTACCAGGCTACTTCCCCCTCTGCCCCCCAAATTACCCTGCTGACCCCCAAAATTGCTCCTGCCACCCCCAGACTGCTCCATTACCACTTCAATTGTCCCCTCTGCCTCCCATCAGTCCCTCCACCCCTGGATCACTGCCCTGGCACTGCAATCAGCCTGAGTGGTGGAGATGCCAGTAGGGGGTTCCCCTTCCCTGCCTGCTCCTAGGGTCCCTGGAGACCTTGCTGCCCCACTGCACCAATATCCAGCCCCTGCCAGGCCCTGCAACTGCAGGGGAAGCAGGGGGAGGGGGGACAAGGAGCTCCCAGGCTCCCAGGCAGCTGCAGAGCCCAATTGGGGAATGAATCCATGTGGACAGGGGCAGCATGAGCTGCAGGGAGCTCAGGAGAAGGCAGGGAGTGGGAACCCCCTGCTCTGCTGCTGCCACCACTACTCACAGGCTGATTGGGGTGGCAGAGCAGTGATCCAAGGATGGAGGGGCCAATCAAGGGGTGAGGGGACAATCTGGGGGTGAAAGGGCCAATCACTTGGTGGAGCAGGGATCTGGAAATTAATGGGGGGGGGGCAGCAGGGTAATTTGGAAGGGCTGAGGGGGCAATCCAAGCAGCATGGGGGGCCCTGTCCCCATCCCCTGTCTGGCTTATACTGTGGCCAGAAAGCCAGCAAGAAGGACAGGCATGGAGCAGACTTGTAGCCCCTAGCCACAGCCCTGTCCAAGATGCAGAACTTACTGGTGCACACTGAATAGCTACATGAGGGGTTAGCAACCTATGGCCTACAGGGTGGATCCAGCCTGTGAAGGTCTGAACTGGCCAAGGGCAGCACATAGGACCTGAGGCAAGCAGCTGCTTGTGCTGCCAGTCCACTCTGCAGCTCCCCCACCACAGCCTTCCCTGCTGCTGTTTTGCACCTGTGATTACCCTTGCCACAGAATTTGCCCCTCCCCATTTTCACTGGGGACATGGATTAGTTGTCAGAGTAAGTGCAGGTGTCTCAGGCATTCTGGTTGTAGGGCATAATGATTTACAGCTTGTGGTGGGTGACCAGGTTGGAAGCAGTGACCCATAGCAGCAAAGGATTGCCAACCCCTGAGCTAGGTACTTCTAGCCTAGGAGGCAGTGTTTGTAAAGCAAGGGTGTTATATCTCAACATGGCCTTTCCTAGCACCATGCTGGGATAGCAGAGATATTCCTTTCGCATTCTTCTACCAATAGCATTATATAGGGTGGGCAAGTGACACACATGCCCAGGGTACCATCTAAGGGAGGGGCACCTCATGCTGGGGTTACTGACTGCTGCTTGCAGGCTGCCTTATCTTTCGCCACCAGTACTTCTTGCTCTAGGAAGCAGCCAGTATTGGCCATGTGTGTCATGCAGCACAAGGAATTCTGGGAGTTCTGTAGAGGAGTAGTGAATAATTTGCTGCTGCTGGGGAAGGAGAGCTGACCCCTATTTTTTACTGTCAAATTCAATATTATTTTGGCCCTCTGGACATAAGCTTTGGCAGCAAAAAATGGGATGAAAGTTTACCCCTGGCAGCAGCAACTTCTACCACCAGCATAGAAAACTCATTCCAAGAATGTCTGGTACTCTCTTCTGTTCCTACACCTACAGTAGGGAACATGGGCGGTGGGAAATGTGAGATATGGCTGCCCAAAGCTCATTTTTTGCATGCTGTGCCTCTGCCTGCCATGCAATAGGCTTGACTGGCCTTGATCAATGAGGTCTGGGTCTGCAGTTCAAATCCCAAATCTCTGGATGCTTGACTAAGCCTTCTCTGGACTAGCTGCAAATGAAGCCTGAAATCTTCCAAAAATGCGGCTATCATTGTTCACTGCTTCAATCAGGCTGTGAATACTTTGGGCATGATTCACCAGATCTTGTACTTTTGGCATCATCTGCATCAGAAATTGGTATTTTTTTTTTGTAGTGGGGAACCATTTTAACAAGGCTGCTTCCAGCCTCTGCTGATGCCACTGGAGCCAGAGCCACAGTCACTATTCTACTTTGCAGTGTCATTGCTACTTCTTTCTGCCACTCAGCCACACACAAGTGAAGCCTCCCACCACTGAAATGCCACAGAACCCCTCTGCCTCCATGCCATGGAGTCCAGGGCTAGATAAAATAACTCCCAGGGCTGTAGGTTGCTGGCCCCTGATCTGCATCCGTGTAAAATGGGATTGAACATACCGCTGCTGCAAGCAGATAGAGAAGTCCAATTTGACAACATTTTACATCTGCTTTGCACAGGAATAAAAGACTGTATAAAAGTCACAAGACTAACTTTATTTGGTAGGTTTTCAACATTTCTATATGGCCTAATCTCAGAATGGCCTAGTGAAAAAACATATTGAGAAAAATAAGTCAGCTAGACTATTCAGGATTGTAGAAAATGGTCTAGATCTAACTTTCTGGTGAGCTCCTGATTTTAATTTGACTGGTTTACTTCTTTTTTGGTATTTGGTCTCATTTCACAGGACTGTTTTCTTTGAAGTGCAAACGTTCTGTTCTTATATTCCCACCTGCTTGTTCCACAAGATCCAAAAGATTCATCTGAAATCATTTAATAGCAAATGTCCTGCTTAAATGTGGCTATGGCAAGAATCCTTTTATTTTTAAATCACCAGAGGGGTTCAGAGGTCCCATAACCACAGCACTTAACACCTCTCCTTACTGTTGCCAGATGCCTCTGTGCTGATCTAGAATTACTTAATGCTGTTGGATGTTGGCTGGTCCTATGCTGTCATTCTTTTCATTTGTCCAGCCTCCAAGTCCATCTTTGAAGGCAACGGAGAAAGTTAGTGAGTAGTAACTATTATTCTATTAACTACTATTTTATTATAGATAGGCCGGGTGGCAACACCTCTTATGAAGGTTGTCCAACACTTCCCATTATTTGACTGGTTTTTCATTTGCTTATAACTTTGCCAAACTATAATCATTTAGACTGAAATTTTCCATGCCAGGTGTCTGTGTCAGACTGAATTTTACTGGAAATTTTCAGGCAAAGTGGTTCAGCCATTTCCAAGCAGGAAGCTATGGAAAAATACAAGGTTTTCAAATTCCAGCAAATCTGACTTTGGAAAGCTCTAGGAACACCACACATTGCAGGGAAACTTGAAATTTGGAGAGGAATAGGCTTCTTGCCAGGGATAGGCCTTTGGCCATCCTGTGAAAACTGACCCACAATACAAGCCTTCATAATACTCTAGGAAGCCTCTGAGATAACACCTAATACTACCAAAGATTCTGTCCTTACTGAAGGTGTCCTCACTTTCCCTGACACTGACCACGTACTGTCTGCGCCATCTTCAGTGATTGAGCATGTTCCAGCACAGGAGTGCGGGGGCAAAGCCAGGCTTTCCTTACAGTGGCTGCTCTGAACAAAAGCATGTCTGGGCACTGGAAATGAGCACAGGGAGCCTGTCTCTCTCATGTTCATCAAGACCTGCCTGCTGGTGCCAAAGCAGTGTGGAGGAGGAAACTGTCTGACTCAGCTTCAAAAGGGATAAAAGTTGGACCATGAGGGAAGGAAAAGGATGAGACAAGGAGTCAGGTGAGGCTGGGATTGGATGGGGAAGAGATCAGAAGCCTAGGACCAGCTGAGTTAGGAAACTGGGAGAGGGTGGCTGGGACTGGGTGTGTGAAGAGACTAGGACAGGGAGCCCTAGCAAGAGAGGCTTGAAGTGGTTGGGCATGGAGCCGTGGAGGGAAGGATGGTCACGTACTGTTTTTTTCCATATGACTCTTACTCATTCAACGTTCATTTAAGAACCCAAGGTCTGTCCTCTGAAGTCTGATTGACCAGTCAGTGTGTGTCAAGCTGGAAATACCTACATAGTCAGCTGGCTAAAAGAGACAGCAGGGGCTGATTTAAGCCCACTTGTGGCAATTGACAGCAGGCTGACCAACACCCAAGCCTGTGACTGTTGCTCAAAGTTCCTTGCCTGACCTCCACTCCTGTCTTCTGGTTTCTAACCTTTGATTTGGCTCCTGGTCCCTACCTGTGGCTCCTGAGCTTTGACTTGCTAATAATCCTTGGCCCCAACTTCTAGACTGGTCTGCCTCCACTCTTCTCTGTCTAGCACAGGAAGGACTCTTGGTAGATGAATCAGGATTGTGTAGGCCCCCTGCCTCCTTTGTAGCAGTAGTTGGATGGTGCCTAAGTCTTAGAGGTCCTAGAGAATGACAGGGTACTTCAGGGAGTGGAAGGATGGTCTCATGGGGCAATTGAATGCTGCCCTGGAGAACTGTATCCTACCCTGCCAATTTGAAGCTGGGAAAAGCACTTAAGAAACACCTTCCCTAATTAGTCTTTAATTGTGTACTTCTCATTTTCTGGCTTTCAACTTGAGACCTTGAGATCTGATCTGCAGAAATGCTGAGCACATAAAATCTGAACCAAAGCAAAAGAGAGCAGTGGTCTGACCACTGGATCTGTTATATATTCTGAAAAAAAATTAGGTCTTGGGCCTCTCCTGTTGGTACCTCATATTAGTAGATACTTCTGCACTTATTCTCTTAGTGCCTTAGTTCCACACGTGTAAAATAGGGTTACTACCCATTAGTTTTATTTTTTCACCTCGGTGTGAAAAAATCACTAGTATTTGTTAGGCACTAAGATACTATAGTAATGAGCACCATAAGAATATTAATAATTTTACCTTCAGAGCAGGCTTTGAACAGTGTTAATTAAATATGATGTAGGACTACATGTTACACAAAGAGGACTAAGCAATATATTGATTAGCTGCGCAGTAGGTGGGCACCATCTATTCTGAACAGGGCTGGGATACCATGAAGAAAACTAATTTGTGATTATACAATTAAAGACTATCTCATAATGTATAGAAATAAGGGGCCAAATATGTGTTCCACAGATTACTTTAATTCTGGCATTTCCTAATTGCTGGATACTTGACTTTACAGCCTTCAGAATATTCTTGTAGTTTTTATTGGTATAAACACTAATATTTTCTGTGTATATCTTATGTATTTCTCAGCTGTACCAAAACAACCCAGCCCTAAACAAACAACAATATAAAACCATGAGACTTCAGTGGAAGCCAGTGGATCTTCAGTAAAATATTCTTGCTTAAGCATCAGTCCCTTTGGGATCTGAGTCAGGGATCTGTCCTTTGGTCCCTGACTACTGCACTGGTTGTAGTTGATGGTATTGAAGAAGAAGGCAGAAAGTAAGGCGTTTTTATTGATTTATGAGGCAGGGGACCTGTGTAAAAATAGTATCTGATCATCTAATTCAGGGTTGTCCAGTTGGTGGCCCATAGGCTGCATGCATTGTAAACTTGTGGCCCTGGGCTCCTTGTCCAGAATATATTCCTCTCCTCACTCTCCTGCTGCTGTTGGGGTCTCTGGGCTCCCCCTCCCTCCTCCAGTTTCTATTTCCTGCTCCTGCCCCTAGTGCAGGGTGAAGCAGCACATAAAGCTGAAGGAGTCCATGGCTGGGTAACTTGGTGAGATCCAGGAATCCTGTCTGGTGCAGGGGCTCCAACTGAAGTTGGACAGCCTTACTTTAATTAAATAAAGACTGTATCATTATTCATACACACAAGAGGGCTGCATGGGCACTTTCAGTTTCCTAACTTCTGGCTGCTTGAGTTAATATTCTTTTAAATAAAGATCTCTCCTGTAACAGGTAGGACATTGGTCTAGGAAACAAGGTGAACAGGGTTCTATTCTGAGCTCCGCCCCTGACTTTCTATGCAGCCTCTATCAAGTCTCCTTACCACTATCACCACTACTACCCATGTTTTATCTGTCCCTTCTATTGATTTCCAGCTCTTCAGGGCTAGGGTTGTCTCTCACACTGTACATTATGTGCTTAGCATAATATGACTTCTAGAGGCGATTGAAATGCAAACCATAAGTTACAATAATAGCCAAAAAAGATAGGGAGCAAACTGGAGAGCAGGAATCAGCCAGCTGCACCAGCCTGGAACTGATACAGGGCTCCTAGCTACTCCCAATAACAAACTCATGCTAAAGCATCTGAAGTTATTCCTAGAATTACTTACCCCTAATAAGAAGAAACATGAGCTAGGGATGAGTGGGGTAGGAGTCAGGGTTCTTGAGCTTTTTTTCCTAATTCTGGTACCAATGTCCTAAACCAGCTCATTTCATCTTGTGATCCTCAGTTATCCCATCTCTAAAATGGTGATACTACTGCATATAAGCCTCATGGGAGAGGGATCAAGACCTCATTAATACATGAAATGATCTTTGAGAGCCTCAAATGGAAGGTGCTCTAGAGTAAAAGTATGACTGCTACTTCAGCATTTCAGCAGGTTCCAAGTCACATGTGTATCCTCCCATTGTTTTATCCAACTGTATTGTAAACCGTGCTGGTGCCTCCTTGAAAGTAATCTGTTTCCAACAGTATTTGGTAGCTGTTGGCCATTTTAGTGTCCCCAATTTAGCTCATTAATGGTGAACAAACACCAGGTTCCTGCAGTTTGCCTCTACGTTGGGTGTGCATGTGAAGTGAGAGCAGTGTGTTCTTTCAATAATAAATGAGAACATGCTGCTCTAGGACTGAAACATTCATGCTCTTTTGCAATTTAATTAGGAGAAACAAGAACCCCAGGTTAAATGGGCACACATATTTTTAGGCCCAAGCACATACATACACTGTGCTATATTAGTCATTCAGACAATAGCACATATGGTCAGATTTTTCAAAGTGTTCATCATGTTGGCTGTTGACCTCTTTTGGAAATCCAGTTCCATGGATATAGATTGTTTGAAGATATGACCCTGATGAGATTCACTGGGCCGGATTTTCAGGAGTCCTGAAATCCAGCAATTCTCATAGATGTCAATGTAGTTTTTCAGCCCTGTTGGAAATGGGGCCATAGTCTACTACAGCAGAGCCCTAGAGTAAAACAATGTATTGTAGAGTCATTTGGAGTACATTAGTTTGGGCGAGATGGATTGTTAGGCTTGTAATTAGGACAGATAGATAAGCATACTGGATGGATGGTCAAAGAGAAGTATGCATTAGAGAGATGAAAAAGTCAGTCAAGTAGCTTGTTAGTATATAAGCAGGAGATGCATATAGAACTCAACTTTCAAACCAGGGCACCTAAGTATACATTTATTTGTCTACAAGCATACTTAGGCATCTAAAATTGTTAGTTAAATGTCTTCCATTCCTTTGATAATGATTGATAAAAACCCACTCTTCTACTTTGGGGGTCTTAACTTTATTGACATTATTTAATATCTAAAGGAATTTAGACACGCAATGTGTCTAAGCAGCTTTTCAAGCCTCAGCCTGAAATTGCATATAGTACACTGCCATCTTATCCATTCTGCCCTAATAAAAGTCCATCATAAAATCATAAACCACCCTCCTGCCATGCAGAGAAAAGAGCACTGCAGAATGCCTGGAAAGTCAACATATCAGGGCTTTGACAGTACAGAGAGAAGTGAATTCAAAGGGCCTTTACAGACAGTGCAACACACACTAAACTAGAGGAAAGGTGTTCCAGATTGAGTACCTCCACTGATCCTAGATTAGCTGGGAAATTGGGATTGTACAGGTTATATATAGTCAGTGCAGAACAGATCTATGAATGAGTATCTTCATTTTGCTACATTTCATTCTATGCAGTGTATGCATTCAGCAGGCAGGTGCGCAGCAGTGTCTCCCCCACAAAAATAGTGAAAAAAAATGACCTAGTTTTTGGTTGACATTTTTTTAAATGTAAAAATTATCAGCAGAGTTTAATGTTCAATTCTTGATAATTCATGGAGCCCCAAGTTTATGAAAATATAGATAAGCAGGGTTTTTTACATCCTCTAGGAAAGCACAAGAACAAAGGCAAATAAAATGGCAAGCTGGAATGCAGCAGAAGGTACCTAACCATCAGAGGAGTAAGGTTCTAGTGGCTCTTCTCCCAGAAGGGATAGTTGGGGGCTAAAAACCTAACTGGTTTTAAATGGAGCTTGATCTCTTTACAAAAGGGATGGCACAGTATGGTTGTCTACAATATGGTGCAGGGACAGGCCCCAGAAGATATGTTAGTTTTCTGTTCTGTACCTACCTGGAGTTGAGACAAATTGTTACCTGTGTGACACAGGGAGTTTGTGTGGATTAGGCTCTCAGCTTGTTCTCTCCTAAATACCTGTGACATAATTTTGGGGTATCTTGATAATGCAACAGGTCAGCCTGACTGAGTTTCTTGGGCCTCTGAGTTTCTTGAGCTAGCACAATAATCTGATGGCACATGAGAAATGTGTACCTTGGAATTTCAGGAAGGCCTGTGCCCATAGGAAGCTGCAGGTCTAGCAGCAAACTAGGTAAAGACTGTAACCTGGGTGGTACTCCAAGAGGTACTCCCTCTCCAATTGAAGGGATCAAAGCAGGTGCACAAGCGCTGTGGGAGATGTAGGGACTCTCCTCCCCCTATAGAGCAGAGCCACACCACCAGTAGGTACTTAACCATATACCTTTTAATGAAAGAACAGTACTGGGAACATAACAGGCATAAATCAGGGGGTATAGGGGACACTACAATGCCCCAAGGGGGCAGGATTCAACAACGGTTAGACACTTACAATCATTAACAAAAGACAGGGTTAACAAAATATAAAACACAAACAGCAGAGCAAACGATACTGGTTGGGGAAATATAAAAAGGCATAAAATACAAAATGTCAAGGAAATATAGGGCCTAGGTACCTGGAGAAGGAGGGAAGACACACAACAGCCCCTTTCCACTGCAAGATTTTCTCATTGTTAATTCACTCCCTTCAAGTCACTACAGCTGGGTCTTGAACTCAGGTCTCCCACATAACAGGCAGAATTGCTGCCACACAGCCACCAGTGCTAGCATAGCATAGTAACCTGAGGGGCTAATCAATGGACACGGAAGGTGAGTCTCTGGGGCCTGATTGGTGAGGAAAGGGAATCCCAAGTCCTCCAATCATCTTTTACCCCTTCAAAGCCCCTGGGCCAAATCATTACCAGATTGGTGAGGAAAGGGAATCCCAAGTCCTCCAATCATCTTTTGCCCTTTCAAAACCCCTGGGCTAAGTCACTGCCAGCTAGCCCGTCACAAGACTATCCTAAGATTCATAGATTCATAGATTCATAGATGTTAGGGTCGGAAGGGACCTCAGTAGATCATCAAGTCCGACCCCCTGCATAAGCAGGAAAGAGTGCTGGGTCTAGATGACCCCAGCTAGTTACTCATCTAACCTCCTCTTGAAGACCCCCAGGGTAGGGGAGAGCACCACCTCCCTTGGGAGCCCGTTCCAGACCTTGGCCACTCGAACTGTGAAGAAGTTCTTCCTAGTGTCCAATCTAAATCTGCTCTCTGCCAGCTTGTGGCCATTGTTTCTTGTAACCCCCGGGGGCACCTTGGTGAATAAATACTCACCAATTCCCTTCTGTGCCCCCGTGATGAACTTATAGGCAGCCACAAGGTCGCCTCTCAACCTTCTCTTGCGGAGGCTGAAGAGGTCCAATTTCTCTAGTCTCTCCTCGTAGGGCTTGGTCTGCAGGCCCTTGACCATACGAGTTGCCCTTCTCTGGACCCTCTCCAGGTTATCCGCATCCTTCTTGAAGTGCGGCGCCCAGAATTGCACGCGATACTCCAACTGCGGTCTGACCAGCACCCGATAGAGGGGAAGTATCACCTCCCTGGACCTATTTGTCATGCATCTGCTGATGCACGATAAAGTGCCATTGGCTTTTCTGATGGCTTCGTCACACTGCCGGCTCATGTTCATCTTGGAGTCCACTAGGACTCCGAGATCCCTTTCCACCTCTGTGCCACCCAGCAGGTCATTCCCTAGGCTGTAGGTGTGCTGGACATTTTTCCTCCCTAGGTGCAGCACTTTGCATTTCTCCTTGTTGAACTGCATCCTGTTGTTTTCTGCCCACTTGTCCAACCTATCCAGGTCTGCCTACAGCTGTTCCCTGCCCTCCGGCGTATCCACTTCTCCCCATAGCTTTGTGTCATCTGCAAACTTGGACAGAGTACATTTGACTCCCTCGTCCAAGTCACTGATGAAGACATTGAAGAGTATCGGTCCAAGGACCGAGCCCTGCGGGACCCCACTGCCCACACCCTTCCAGGTCGAGACCAACCCATCCACCACGACTCTTTGGGTGCGGCCCTCTAGCCAATTCGCCACCCACCGGACTGTGCAGTCATCCACATCACAGCCTCTTAGCTTGTTCACCAGTATGGGGTGGGATACCGTATCGAAGGCCTTCCTGAAGTCTAAGTATACGACATCCACCCCTCCTCCTGTGTCCAGGCGTTTCGTAACCTGGTCATAGAAAGAGACTAGATTGGTCAGGCACGATCTGCCCGCCACAAACCTGTGCTGGTTTCCCCTCAGCATAATCTGCCCTGCCGGGCTCTCACAAATGTGAGCCTTGATAATTTTTTCAAAGACTTTACCAAGGATGGAGGTGAGACTGACTGGCCTATAGTTGCCCGGGTCCTCCTTCCTCCCCTTTTTGAAAATGGGGACCACATTAGCCCTTTTCCAGTCCTCTGGGACTTGGCCCATGCGCCACGAGCGTTCGAATATTCCTGCCAGTGGCTGTGCAATGATGTCGGCCAGTGCCTTCAGCACCCTCAGATGGAGCCCATCTGGGCCTGCCGATTTAAAGGCATCCAGTTCATCCAAATGACTCTGCACCACCTCAGGATCTACGCATGGAAGTCTGGCGCCTTGCTGCTGCCTCTCTACAACCCCAGTGAGAGACTTGTTGTGCCCCTTGCTTAGGAACACTGAGGCAAAGAACTCGTTGAGGAGTTCAGCCTTGTCCCCCCTATCTGTCACCAATTGTTTCTGCCCATTTAGCAGAGGTCCTATTCCTCCCTGGGCCTTCCTTTTATTCCCAATATATCTATAAAACAATTTCTTGTTGTCTTTTACTTGGGTTGCCATCCTCAGCTCCATGGTAGCTTTGGCCCGCCTAACTGCCTCCCTACAAGCACGAGCAGAGGAGATATATTCATCTTTAGTGATCTCACCCTGTTTCCACTTTTTATGTGCTCCCCTTTTGGCCCTTAGGCTGCCCTGGATTTCTCTGGTCAGCCAGGGAAGCCTCCTGGCCCCTTTCCCTTTTTTGCCTCGCTCGGGGATCGTCATGCTTTGTGCCCAAAGGATCGTTTCCTTTAGGCACAGCCACCCTTCTTGGGCTCCCATCCCTTCAAAACTCCTACTCTGCAGTGCGTCCTTGACTAATCGCCTGAGTGCATTGAGATCAGCTTTCCTAAAGTCTAGCACTTTCACCCTACTAGTTGCCTTACCCACTCGCCGTCTTATGTTGAATTCTATTATTAGGTGATCACTGTCTCCCAAATGGCTACCGATCTGGAGGTCCCCTATCATATCATCCCCTGTTGCCAATACCAGATCCAGTATGGCATTCCCCCTAGTGGGACCATACACCTCCTGTGTCAGGTAGAGGTCCTGTATACAGGTTAGAAACCTGCGTGAGCGATGGGACCTTGCTGTCTGCGTCTCCCAGCATATGTCCGGGTAGTTTAGGTCCCCCATGACTACCGCCTCTTTAGCTTTTATGGTCTCCGAGAGTTGCCTCAGGAGCCCCACATCTATTTCTTCCCCTTGGTGTGGGGGTCTGTAGCAGACCCCTACCACCAAATCCCTTTCTCCCTGCCCCCCATGTAGCCTAACCCACAATCCTTCTACTTCCTCAACCTCAGATTCTGTCTTGATGAGGGTTGATGTATATTGCTCACTGACATAAAGTGCAACCCCCCCCCCCTTTCTTCCCTGACCTGTCCTTTCTGTACAATCTATAGCCCTCAATATGTACCACCCAGTCATGGGATGAATCCCACCAGGTCTCTGTTAGCCCCACTAAGTCATAGGTGTTTAGTGCAAGCAGGAGCACTAATTCATCCTGCTTGTTCCCCATGCTCCTAGCATTAGTATATAGGCACTTGAGCCCTGCGACTGGTGCCTTTGCTGCCCCCCTGCTCCGAGTCCCAAGGGGCCCATTGTTTCTTACCTTTTTGTTTCTTACCTGTTCTGTAGTGCTGGCCTCCCCATGGCTTTCAGGTTTCCAATGTTCTCCTTCTTCAGGCTGGGCTGTCCTTGTGGGTGCCACATGGTTTGGTGGTCCACAGCTTCCCCTGCCCTTGTACTCCCCTCCCCCCGACGAGACTAGTTTAAAGCCCGCAGGGTAACACTAGGTAAGAAAGTAGGTTCTTCTTCTCTCTTCTTCCCCAATGTCATTACCCACATGTCTTTGCTCAAGCCTTTCCATCTCTGTTTCCTTCCTCCAGGACAGAGTAGAGAGCTTGTCACCTGGCCAATCTGCCTTTTTTTGTAGCTCAAGCTTTAGGGATGGAATCCTAGAAAATGGGCATTTTTTGAACTGGTGACTTCTTCATGCGGTGAAATTTGCTGTGTCAGTCAAGGTTGGGGCTGGAACCAATCTGGCATTGACCTCGGTGGAAAGACTCCTACTGACCACAGTGGATTTTGAATCAGGCTGTGCTTCTCTAGATAGTTAACAATTCTACCTGTCCATAATAATAATCCAGTGTAATATTCCATGTAAAAATGGCTTTACTTGTATGGAGTCCTTACACCAATTATACACCAGGTAAGGGTGATTTTGTAATCTGTTTAGAGTTAAAACTTGCCCCTAAGGATCATAATTCAGTTGATCATGTTTGTAAAAGAGGTGCCTGGTAATCTGTAAGGATTTAACATGACACAGAAAGAAAACAAGAAATTAGCTGTATCTCCTAGCTTTATTTGCAGCACCTCCTTGTTTTGTCCTTTTCATTCTGGTTCCATAGTCTTGAGTAGTTCTCGTCTTTCTCAGAGTGCTGAACAAAGCCCTGAAAGATTCCTGGAACTGATGAAAAAGCCTATCTCTTAGACTTTCCCAGGTCTTTCTATAGCTGGTATCAGCCCTTTAATTTTCACTTAGCAATAAACTAAAAATGTCCATTACTCAAGTCTACCTCTTCCAAACCAATCAGGATTTTGTTTGAAATTTAGCTGTTTTACCAAAAGCTGATACAGCTGTTTCTGCATCACTCTGCTCCATTCTTTCTACTGTCTGGTTGTTGACTTAATTACCCTACGATCAATCTCATAGAGAAACAGCAATGCAGGAATGGCAGATGGGGAACAGAGCATGAATATTAATTAGCAAAGAATTCCAAACAGAGGACTTTAATTACATTAAAAGCGCAGGCTTGCAGGCAGTGACTTACTTCCTGCTGTAAATCTGTTGACAGGTCATTGCTTCAGCAGCGTCAGTGCTTTATAATGAATGCATATATACATTTCAAGTGGCAGAAATAGGTTTCTGCTTTCAGATATTAATAAGAAAATGATCATATCAGGGAGAGCACTTTGCGTGCTGGGAGCATTCAGGGAAATAATTTTTAATACAGTTATTTGGTAATGATATTCTTAGTCTGGGAAAATTGTTCCATAGACCTGTGGATGTGGATGTGAGAGCATGAAGCTGTCATGCACACATTAAAGTAGCTGTACTAACTTGCATGTAGCAGGTGACTCGTAAAATTATCATTTCAGGGCTAGTCACTAGGGGGAGACAGAGCCGTGTTGCATTACTGAGGGTTACACTTTCACTACTAGTCACTTTTATTAAAGCACTGTGAAGTGAATGCCACACTTCACAATCATTTCAATGTTCTGGGCAAAGAACAGGATTTTTCTCCTCTCCCAAACAGCTTACACTTTAAGCAGCCCTGTTGCACTAAATGGGTCACACTGAAACCGTTCATCCTGAATCCTACCTGACTTACACTGGCATAAGCCTATTATCTGCTAGTAGCATGGGAATATATTGTATGTAATTACTGTTTCACAGAAGGGTTGCAGCTAAGATCAGGGCCCTGTTGTACCAGATGCTGTATGGACAACTGATAAAAGACAGGTTTTACCCCCAAAGAATGTGCAGTCTCAGTAGCTAAGCCTGATGCTGGCTGGGAGAGAGGAAGAATTGTTATTCCTATTTTTATGTTGAGAACTGAGGCAGAGAGAAATGTGGGGCTCCATTTTAAAAAACCTGCCAGGCTGACAAAGGAACTGAAGCCAGACCTCCTGAACTGCAGCCCAAGGTCAACTTTCTGCTCTGGGACAGCAAAGAAAGATCACGAGTCATCTTAACAGAAATTCGATGTGAGATCAGGATTCCAGGCTCCAGGAGTTATGCTATGGATGATTGTGAACTTTCTACCGGGGACAGTTTTCCCCCAGAATAGAAATAACCTTTACTGAACAGAAGGCTACTGGTTAGATTCTGGTGGTTCACACAACCTGCTGGGATAAGCAGCACTGCTACAACTCCTGGCTTACAAGTAATAGGCTGTCTTTGATGCCACTTAGCACACAGAGAAAAAAATGGTGCTCAGGATGACCCGGAGTGGATTTACCAAGAGCTTCTATAAAAGGTGGCAGGCTTTGTGGATGGGGGAAGAGCAGTGGATGTGATATCCTTTGACTTAAGCAAGGTTTTTGACACAGTCTCTCACAACATTCTCATTAACAAGCTAAGAAAATACAGACTAGATGAAAGCACTGTAAGATGAATACATGACTGGTTGGACCATCATACTGAACAAGTTGTCCTCAATGACTCCATGTCTAGTTGAGAGGAAGTATCAAGCGGGGTTCCCCAGGGGTCTGTCCTGGGTCTGGTATTGTTTAATATCTTCATTAATGATTTGGACAATGGGATTGAGTGCACACTTAGCAAATTTGTGGAAATCACTAAGTGGAGTTGCAGATGCTTTGGAGAATAGGGCTAGGATCCAGAATAACAGGGATAGACTGGTCCACAACCAATGAATTTCAACAAGGAAGTGCACTCCTGTACTTAGGAGTGAATAACCACATGCACAAATACAGCCTGGGGAATGACTGGCTGGATTGCAGTACTAAAGATAAGGACCTGTGGGTTATGATGTACCATAAGCTGAATGAGTCAGCATTGTGCTCTTGTTGCAAAAAAGCCAACAGCATCCTGGGTTTTATTAACAGGGGTGTCACTTGCAAATTAAGGGAAGTGATTCTTCCACTCTATATTCAGCACCGGTGCTCACCTAGAGTACTTCGTCCAGTTTTCCCACACTTCAAGAAGGAGACATGGACAGTTTGGAGAGAGTCTAGCACAGAGCAACAAAAATGATTATGGGGCTCAGAGGCAAGGCTTATGATGAAAGGCTGAAAGAATTAGGATTATTTCATGTATTTCTATCCTCTGAAGAGAAAACTGATGAGGGATTTGATAACAAATCTTCAAATCCCTGAAGGGTGATTATAAAGAGGATGGAGATGTGTTTTTCTTTGTGGCTGTAGGGGATGGGGCTAGGAGAAATGGCCTCAAGCTGCAGCAGGGAGAATTGATGTTGGAGATTAGGAGGAACTTTTTGACTATGAGGATGGTTGAGCATTGATTCAGTCTATGTAGAGAAATTGTTGAATCTGGAAGTTTTCAAGAGAAGAGCAGGTTGGGCAGACACTTAGCTGGGATGTTTTAGGCAGGGATACTCCTGCCTTGAGCACAGGACTGAACTAGATGGCCAATATGTAGTCCCTTCCAGCCCTACTTTCCTATGATTCTATGACAATACCCTCTTTGGAAGGGAAGATAGAGTCTGGGGGGTTGCAATTGAGAATAGGATCAGACTGGCCATCAAAGGCTTTAAAATGTACTGTTGGTGGGAGTTATTTTTAGCCGCCTTATTTTGTACTTGTGATTTTAAGGATTATGGGGCCAGGTACCCTATCCTGGAGATAAGAGGCAGCTTTTTGACCCCGAGTGTCAAACATTGCATAGGCACACCTAAGAAGATGGAATGGACATGGAATCCTGCAAGATTCCTGAGAGACAGAACTGGGCACCACAAATCTCTCCTGAGATACCTACTGCAAGTCTTGATTGATCTGGTATCCTTGAGTCCTCCAGCCCATTTCCCTGTGAGGGGACAGCAGGACTGTAATGGACCTAGACTTCCTCAGGCCCATAAGTAATGAGCATGGTGGGTATAGGACAAGGTCATCCATGTGTTTGGTCTTGATTATTCTGTGTTACGAGTGTGTTGTGGATGGCTGCATGGAGTGATAATGGAATGTGGGTCGTTTTACCTTTAGCTCATTGTTTCAAACCCAACTTGAGAAAGTGGCTCTGGCTTGGCATAGCAGGTTATGCACTAGTAGAGGCATGAGATTGATTCTAGAGCTAGAAATGCAAACCAATAACCTGACAATGCTTTTGGGCCCTCCGTCCATAGGCGTGGAGAGTCTAAAACATATGGAAACTAGGGACCCAATCCAAGATGCTATAAAACAGTGAAGCTCTACTGAGTGCAAGGGGCTTTTGCCACTTCACACCAGAGTGGAATATGCCTATCATGTTTGGGATACTATGACTGTTTAAACCCTCATTCTATCATGGCTACATGCCCTCTCCTCTCAGCTCACCCAGCCAGCAGTGCAATGAAAGGCACCATTAGGTGCCATAAGTTCTCTGAGGTGCAGGGTTCAGGACAGCAACTGCTTAAGAGGGGAAGAGAGAGGGGAAGAGCTATTTCTAGCAACAGGCTAGAACTGAGGGATAGTTTGAATCCAAGCTTTGCCAATCTCACTGCCTAAGAAAGAAAACGGCAGAACATCCGTGTTCCAGACTGGATGCCAGATCTCATTGCCCAAAAAGACAGTCAGGGAGTCAAAACAATCTTATCTGCCTCTTTGCAAAGCCCGAGAGGCTCATTTGAGGAAAAGATATTCAAGTGCTCCTGGGGAAACAAGATGCCCCGCAGCACTTCCCCATTCGCTCCTTCCAAGTAGATGTCAGAGGAGCTCTCGCTCCTCCTGCTGCAGTCTTTTCTGGCACACTGGGGAGCACAATCCATCTTTGCAGCTGGACAGACTGCGGTTTCGTGAAGTCAATGAGCTAATACGAGATCCTTTCTAGCCACTTGACATCAGCATCCTTTCTCCAGCAGCCTGAGATGGATTGTTTAAAAACAGGATGATAATTGAGTGAGCAGGGAGAGCTGAGACGCAGGCCTTTCCTGACAGCTTCCCGGATATTGCCTTGCCTGCAAGGGCACTGACGGGAAAGCACATCCAGATGGGCATCCAGATCGGCTGCTGGGCTTCTTTGTGCGTCAGTCCACGGTTCGAATACGAGATAGCTGAGCACGGGTGGTTGCCCAGCAACGGCATGACTTCTAAAGTGCTGTGGGATCATGAGGCTACAACTTTGGGGGGCTTGGCAGTCGTTACTAGGCCTGGGGCTTATCGCTTAGCAAGTGCCCATTGACAACAGCAAAGAATCCACATGCCAGGAAAATCCACCCTTCCCAGGGAGAACAGGCAATTTGCCGCCCTCTCCCATGCAGAGAAGAATAAGAGCTGCTGGGGCTGAGTGCCTGAAAATGAGGTGGGTCGCTGCCCAGCATCAGCCTCCCAGCTCTTGCCCCTCTCCAGGAGGATGGAGACAGCAGGGAAGAGGACCACTATCTTTTTTGCCAGGTTGCCAATGTAAGATGTGGAGAGAAAGTTATTACAGGCTCAGGAGCAGGTGCTAATTGTCCTTTCTCAAAGATAACCACACAAATTCTGTTTAATAAACAAGAATTGAGCCGGGGGGGGAGTGGTCTGGCTTCTGTATGGTATCTTCAGATAGGGACTTAACTTGCCCCAGCCTCCAGGCCCATCAGGAAAGGTCTTCCTCATGTCAATGACAGTGAGAAAGACTTTTTTTTACACTGAATAAGGAGCTTTGTTAGGATAAGGCACACAGAGCCATTCCCCAGGCTGCTCTCTTTCTCCTTTTCTTTGTAACGTGTCTGCACAGAACCCCTTCCAGCCTAGCTTTCCCCTGCAGATTTGGCGTTACGGTACCCTGCTGGACATGGGTGTTTATTTCTTTTTGTTTTCTGCTCTCTCCTCCCCTGTGCCCTTTGTCATGTATTTAATTGGAGGCCTGATCCTGTGACTGGCTGAGTAATCACAAGTCCCAATGACTTTGGTGAGTTAGAGGTACGCAGCACTGCTTCAAAGCTAAACCTTAGGGATCATCATCACTAGAATAAGAAGGGATATGCATATGTGTGTGTGTGCACATATGTGTGTGTTAAGTGTGTACTAGCTAATGTGTTTAAATCCTCTGTGTAAAAATACAATTTGTTTACAACATATGCCAGCTGGTAAGGATCAAACCTAGGTTTCTGACCGGGATCAATCTCTGCCAGAGTTCATCCCTATAAGTACAATTTGAATGACAGAGTACAAATGCTCCAGGGACCCTAGACACATGTTCTGGTTTCCTACCCATGCTAAAGCCCATGGGCAGATCCAGGGTTTAGCAAAACGGGGTGTAACACACTGCCTATTAGACCATGGGGGACTGAGGGCAAGGTATGGCTGGAGCCCCCAGGTCAGCAGGTGACAGTTGGGAGCCAAGCAGAAAGCAGGCACATGAAGGAAGGAGGAGGGGGAGATGGGATGACCACGGTCTCTGGGTGACCTACAGGCAGGGGAATAAGGGGGGCCCAAAACCACTTCTGACCCACTTCAGCCAAGGGCTAGCCAGAAGTAGGTTCTGGGAAGCAAAATCTGCATGCCACCACTATGTCCAGCTGATCCAGGCTCCCTACACAGCTATATCCTTCAGGGCAGGGCAGGAGTGGGGCACAAGCAGCTTTGGGATTACCCCCCTGCTTGCATCAGCTAGGGACAGCAGTGGCAACAGTGTGTAAGTTCCTCTTCTCAGCCTTCAGGGGACACCTGCAGGGAAGGGGCAAGCAGGGAGCAGACTCTGGGAGGAGGAACCTGTATGCTGCCACTGGTGTTCCCAGATGAGCCTGGTACCCTGTTCAGCAGCAGCCTGTGGCTGGAGCAGAGCAGAAACAACTCTGGGGCTCCCCCTGCACCCAAATCAGCCAGCAGCAGCAGCAGAAGTGAGTGTGACCACATCCCCCTGGATCTGCCTCTGTTAGATTGTCTTTACTGCTGTTGTTACTGGTGTTAGTTAGATTCAGCTAACATAGGTACTCTAGCACGTTACAAATCACAGCTCCATTTTTCTGTGTAGACATAACTATGTGGTAGGGTTAATACATTGGCTCTTCCATCTTAGACAACATGTGATAAAATGCCTTTTATCTTACAGGCATGCTTTAAACTGTCTAGCATGGCACCAACAGCAATCTAACCATGGTAGAATGGAGCCCCGTACACCCTGAAAACACTGTGATAGTGTAGCAGGCTTACCTTTTCGGAGCTTGGGTTGAGTCCCAGGATCGAGGGTCTGCTGTTTGATTGGTGGAGCCCGCCCTCCAATCTGGAGGCAGAACAAGGGAAGCAATGCCCCGCCCTTTTCTGAAGGGATGGGGCAAGGAGCAGCTGGACCTGAATTGGAACTGTGCCAGCCAGGTCCGGAGAACTTTGGGGGTGGAGCCCCTGAAGAGTATAAAAGGGGAGCATGCTGGGCACAGTGGGATTGAGGATGAGGGACAGCAAGGGGAGAGGAGCTCCAGAGATGGCCATCCTTGGGACCCCGCTTGAGCTTCAGTGGTGCACGAACTGGCACGTGGGGATCAAGCTCTAGGAGCTGCTCGAGGCAGCTTGAGCCTGTGAACCCAGCAAGCAGCTGGGCAGTTGGTGTGCAGACCGGCACACAAAGAGCAGGCCCTGGGAGCAGCTTGAGGCTACTCAGGCCCCACACCGTGTGCAGATCAGTGCATGGAGAATCTGCCCTGGGAGCAGCTTGTGGCTGCTTGGGCCTTACCTGGTGCATGGGTCAGTGCACGGAGGACCTGCCTGGGAGCATCTTGCTCAAGTTAGCCCCGGCCCTAAGCTGAGTGACTGGAACCCTGCAGTGCAGCTCCACCTTTAACTAAAAGAGCCCTGGTGCCCAGAGCAGGGCCCGGGAAAGGGAGGACCCCCAGTGTGAGACAGGGGAACTAGAGTCTCTAAGGATTCGACTCCTTCAATAGAGAGAGAGCCTTGGGCTGCCCATTGTATCGTGCCAGGCCATCAAGGAGAGCCGAAGGTGCCACTGGAGAGGGGCTCTTGTGGAATCAGCCTCCAGGGGATGAGTCTTGGCTGCTTCAGAGGGGAAACATGAGTTGCTGGGGAAGCGGGCCCCACATGGGAGGCGGGCACGGGACAGGAGGGTCTGCCACCTCCAGCCTCCTTTGTGGGAGGGGCATGTCCACATCCCAGGGCCCTAAAGGGGAGGGGCTCCAAGGACACCCCTCGGGGAGGTACTGAGTGCACTCCCTATTTTGGGTGATTGTTGTTGTGTCAAGGTCTATATAGCTATAAGTATTCTTTAAGGAAGTTTATGTGGTTTGTATGTTCTGAATCTGTTAATATGTATATTTGTATTGTTACTTGGTAGGTCTAGGAAATATTATTAACTTATTTGGGTTATATAAGTTGATTCCCCATATGTGTTTATCGCGTTGTAACTTTATCTATCTTGTTCAATGTATTAATTATTATATATGTTGTAACTTATATGGTTTATGTGAATTGTGGAATATTATATGTAGTGTCATGTGCTAAGCTTTACTGTAAATATCTCATGTTTTATCTTAAGTATTTATTATTGTAATAAATTGTATATAGTTAAGCACTTGGTCTTGGCCTGGCTCTGTAGAGAGGAGAGGGAACTGCTCTAGTAGCCGGCCCCTCCGTCAGCACCTTGCCTGACCCCCACCACTGTCATTGGAGGACAGGGGCACACAGCCCTGGGTGTACCCGGGCTACAATAATAAAGAAGGCTGCTCTCTGGCTAATGGCAGGAGAAACAGGGCTCCCTTTTCCATAACTGTGGTCTTTAGCACAGGAATGGAGAACTGGTGTTCAAAGGCCATAGCTTCTGGTTTACAAGACCCCATTTCATGTGGTCAGGAGAGGTGGATAGACTGAAGAAGTACACGACAGAGTCACTGGGAAAGGAAACTGGTTCCAGAGAACATCTAGTGTCTGGGAGGAGGCAGATACAGGAAACACAAGCCATTGTTCCTTTAAGGGCCCAGAACCAGGAATCTTCTCCAGTGGGTTGGACAACCAGATGTTAGGACTATTTGACTCACCTAGAAAAGACTAAGGCCAGTTTCTGTGGAAAGTACCCTGGAGAAAGAGCTCAACCAAGGCACAGTTCCAAGAAACAAGGCTGTGAAGATCCTGAATTTGAGAAGAGAGTTCATGGGCTAGAGATGGCAGGGCTATTAGCTTCTAGCTGAAGATGGAGAACTGTGGAACTCTGAATCTAAAAGCAGAGCTCTTCCAGAAGAGATGGTTCATCTGAAGATATCAGACGTCTAAGAGAAGGACCATCTGTGTCCTGTTCTAGAGACTAGGTAAAAGTGGATTATTCCTGCAGCTCAGAGGGAAACTGAGACAGGGTGTTTGCATGGCTGTATCAGGCCATGTGGTGATTCGCTGGGACAACTGCTGTCCATAAGCATCAGGAATACATATATGGCAGTCACCTCTGGAAGAGGTAATGTGGTAACAGTCTATGGCTTGGTGTGCACATTTAGATGCAAGTCATTATTATTTGTGGACTGATGGTCCAACATTAAGGGCTTGTCTGTGTATAAAATGATTTGTTGGCATAACTGCCCTGATAGAGCTATACAGCAAACTGCCCTAGCAGAGACAAAGCTTATAACAGGAAGCATCTTTTCAGTGTTGTTTAAATCAGTTTCCTTATTTCATTCATGCTGGTAAAAAGATATTTTTTTTTATTCTTTATCTTTTTCTGGTAGGCTGTGTCTAAAAGAATGATGTTGGCTATGGCTGTGTATGTGTGTGTTGGGGAGGCTTAGCTTCCAGCTGACATGTTTATGCCTGCAAAACTATGAAAGTGTCAATATACCAAGGTTTAATGACAATCTGGCCAGCTCCATGTAGCAAGAGGCTAAATAAGTGCACAGATTGAACTACAACATATGATTATTTCAGCTGTGAAATTGGAGCTCAGAGAACAGCAACAAAAATGATGAGGGAGATAGAGTGACTGACTTAGGAACAAAGATTAAAAGAGCTAAATATGTATAGCTTGGCTAAGATGAGGGACATGATAACAGTCTACAAATATTCAAAGGGTATTAACACCAAAGAAAGAACTGAACTGAGTGGTGGTGGTACAAAGGATGTAGCTAAGAGGAATAGGATGCAATAAAGACAGGGAAGATTTGGGCTCAGTCCTGGCAGTAAGATCTATTAACCTGTGCAGCAGTCTCTCAGGAGAAGCAAAGGAAACCCCAATTTTCTTTGTTTGAAGCTAGACTAGAGAAAACGCTCCTAACAGCATGAGGAATGATGGGCTGGGGGTTAAGGTACTAGACCGGGACCCAGGAGATCTGGATGCAGTTCCTGGCTGTGTCCTAGCCACTCTCATTGTGACCTGCAGTAAGTCACTTATCCTATGTTTTGTTTCTCATCTGTTTAATAAAATAAAATAAATGGGGATGATAATGTTTCTTTACTCTCATCCTTTGTCTATTTAGGCTGCTGTAAGTTCTTTGGGGCAGAGATTGTCCCTTTCTAGGTACCTGTTCAATCTCTGGCAACATGGGGTTTTTGGGTTCTACTGTGATACAACCAGGAAAGGGACCAATCCTCTTGGGGGGTGGTAGGGAGAGGCACTGCAAGAAGGAACAGATCTGGGGCTAGATACAGCCATGCACTCTTGCTGCTCTATACCATTCCTGCAGTGAGCATTTTCTGTAACTGGTTTAATGTTAAGTTGGGTTTGCAGCTGCTTTGTATCTTTAGAGCAGGACAAAGCAGCTATAATGACTGGGCTGGTGAGTCTGGTCTCAGCTTTCTAAACTAGAAAGGAAATAATGGACCAAATTGTTAGAATCCTAGAATCCCAGAAAAATAGGGACCTCAAGAAGTCATCTAGTCCAACCCCCAGCTCAAGGCAGGATGATCTCAGACAAATGTTTTTTTAATCTGCACTTAATAACTTCCCAGTGCAAGAGCTTCTATCACTTCTCTAGATAATCAGACCATCCTCTGCTTTTTCAGCTTTCACCAGAAAATATGCTCCAGCAACACAATTCCATCAGTTCCTTGCCAGAGTAACAGCCATGATGAGACCATCAAGACCATCAAATTGGCAATCAAGTCTGGCTGTATACTTTTTAAGACCCCAGCCCTCACTGGGTACACTACTCTGCTCTAAGGAGTAGTACTACGTGAAGATCAATGTTCAGCACATCACTTTATGTTCTAGCAAAAGGCACTCTTGCACTGTGGAGATGAAAGAAGTAGAAGAACCTAACTAGAGTAACTATCAAATAATCTTCAGAGCACAGAGCTACCAGAGCATTAAACAGTACACATGACAAAAATACCCTGCAGTCTGTGTAGCTTGCTTCACCGACAGAGCTTAAAACTGCACAAATGTTTAAAACAGCCTGAGCAGCCCTGTGAAGAAGAAATTGTTATCTCCACATTACAAATGGAGTCACCAAGGCACTTAGAGATCAAAGTAACATTTTTAAGGTTAAGAAGTTGCCTTTTACAGATTTACAGATTCACAGAAGTTTAGGGCTGGAAGGGACCCTGTGAGATCAACAGGTCCAAACCCCCTGCTCTGGGCAGGAAGGACTGCTGGGGTCTCCCTGGTGGGAGTCTATTCCAGAGTGTAGTCACACGAACCATGAAGAATTTTTGCCTATATCTAGTCTGAAACCTTCTTCTAGGACTTTATGACCATTGCTCCTGGTTTTCCCCTGGGGCACTTTGGTAAATAATTGTTTGCCTAGCCCCTGATGCTCTCCCCTGATATATTTGCAAGCTGCCACCAAATCCCCCTGAAGTCTTCTCTTTTCTAGGCTGAACAGTCCCGTAACTGTCAGCTTTTCCTCATATGGCTTGCTCTTGAGGCCTCTAATCAGGCCTCAGTGGCTCTTCTCTGCACTCTCTCAAGCTTCTCCACATCCTTCCTGAAGTTCAGCACCCAGAACTGGATGCAGTACTCCAGCTGTGGCCTCACCAATGCCAAGTAGAGCAGGACAGTAACTTCCTTAGTTTTGCTTGAGATGCATTGGTTGCTGCATGCTAGTGTATTGTTTGCTGTGCTAACTGTAGCATCACACTGGTGGCTTATATTAATTTTATGGTCAATTATGACCCCCAGGTCCCTTTCAGTTGTGGTGCTAGCTAGCATAGCACCACCAAGCCTGTAAGTCTGTCACAGATTTTTCCTCCCCAGATGGAGCACTTTACACTTCTTTGGACCATTGCATTACCAGATGGAAAATGACAGACTTAGTATTGGATGTTTTGGAGCTCTCTGAAATGGGCAGTGCCTCAATTAAACCATTGGATGAACACCATCAGCATATCTCATTATCTTATTACAACCTCAATCAAGGATTACAACCTCAATCAAAACACTGCTGCACTGCAGGCTCTGGGTGAAAGGCCAAGCAGAGGTTAGTTTGGTCCAAAATCTCAGGTACACACACATCCTCTGGTGTGATGAAAGTCTTTATTGCTCCATAGTTTCCACTCACGGTCCAGGTTGTGTGTCCCCCTCCCTCCCCTCACTGCTCACATTTCACATTGATTTATCATTTTATCTTCTGTCAACTTCACACTCTTCAGTATTGTAAGTAACAGGAGATGGAGAATTTCTTAAGTTGATCTGGTCAACAAGGCACTTAGATAATTGCCCCATCTTCTTGCTGTTCATTTTTTTTCTGAAAGCTAAGGGGCTACTTCCTCTGGCATAGCAAGAACATGGTTGCATGCTGTCTACTAGTCAGAGTCACTAGATGGACATATAGCACAGAAGAACTTCTAGATTTTATGATATCCCTTCTTCCCGCATTGGATCACTTTGCTCACGTGATAGATTTTTGTGAGGTTGCTTTGTATTAGAGATGAGCCTACACCAAAGGACTTGCTCCTGCACTTTGAAACATCCATGGTTTTGAAGTTGTTTTGAATGTGGAGGTTTGGATTGGCCCATTATAGTGATAGGGGGCCAGTTGCACTCATGTTCAAACTCCAACCTACTGCCTTCAAAGATGGGCAGCCAGTGGGTTTCAGGTTTGGTGTGGACCAGTATGTTACTCTCGAATGCCTCCCACACCATGAGAGGCAAGAGTGTCTCTAATTTGAAAGACTCATTTTGGGAAGGTCCTGGAATTCAGATTAAGCATGGAGATCCAGCTACTGTCCTTTAGTGCAAGGCCATCAGAATATAATTAGGTAAAGTATCACTTTTGGGAATATTTCATAAATATAGTTCACATAGTGAAATAATGAGAAAACAATACATAGGACAAACTACAGAAACATTTCCTATTGAACACACTTAAAAACATTCAATCTGGACTTGTAGTAGAGATGATATCTTTTATTAGACCAACAAGTTTTTTGCAAATAAAAGATATCATCTCTACTATGCGCCCTGATTGCCTTTTCCTCTAGACCAATACAGCTACAACCTGGATACCTTAAAAATATTCAAGCACTTGGCTAGCAGTTTAGGGTAGGTCTGTAGCAAAATGTAGGTGTGAATGAAGCACAAGCTCACATACTTATTCCTGCTTAATCTATTTGCTTGGCTAACAAAATCTTGAAGGCAAAGCAGCATGCCCACATCACAATCTTTTTTCAGCTCTCTTCCCCTTCCTAATTAGATGAAACTAGCATGAGTATGCTAGTGTATGCTACAATTGTATGGAAAGCCATATACTGGGGAGGGTGCACATGAATGTGATAAGTCAAGAGGGGAATGTTGGTTTTAGTGTACAAGATTCTGTGGAATATGGTCTGAGAGTTCAGGAGCAAAGGACTAAGGGAGCGTTCTTCCTTGTGCACAGCATAAGAGGTGTGTGAGCCCCACCTCATTCCTTGCACCGCATAAAAATGATGGGGCAAGGAAGTTCAGTTCTGAAGGGGCCATGGCTTATTCCAAGTTGGAAGAAAAATGCCCAGAATGAGATCAGCTTAGCAGCTGGCAGCTATTTGTAACACCAGTTCACTGCATTACAGATCCAGAATCAGCAGCACTAGAGTCCCCTTCCTGAAATGGACCCACTAGCTCCAGCTTAAAGAAACACTTAACTCAAGTTAGAAATTTCTGTGTATGGACAGAAGTTGGGTTAGAGGCAAAACTTGAGTTAGAGCTGCAATGAAGAGAAGACATAAGTTGAGAAAAGGTGGCTGTAAGTGTAGCAAAGTGTTTTTTTCAAGGGGCAAAGCTAATTGGGTATCAGCACTGACCAATTTTGGAAACTTTGTCTTCACTACAAAGGATCACACCACTACAAAGGATCACACACCTCTCACGCTGTGTACAAGGAAGAAGGCTCCCTTAGACCTTTGCTTCTGAACTCTCAGACCATATTCCACAGAATCTTGTACGCTAACGTTATCTTAGGATGGATAACTCTGATTTATAAAGGCTGACTAAGGGTAAGAGTAGCTGAGGTCAACCTGGGGAAGAAGCATATGTAGCACTGATTTCAGCTAACTACACTGAATTGAGAACTTTCTGTATCTTGCCTCAGAAGTAACTTTCTTAAGCAAAAGCACCCCTTTTCCCTGCATGGAAGATGACATTTTAAGATTTCATCAAATAGAAAATGGGAGTTAAGAACATTTGCATGAACTCTGCAGTCAGGACAAGGTGCATGTGGGAAAGGTCTGTTTTCAGTGTGGATTGAAACCTCTTTGCGTGTTAATCCATCACCAGAAAGTTTTGCAACAGCAGCCAGAACAGTTACTTTCCACTCAATCCGCATAATAACTGCAACCCATAACTTCTCTATCCTTTCCCTGTAGGCCAATCTTTTTTGTTGTTGTTGTTTTGCCAGCAGTGCCATATTTCTTCAGTTTTTCTCTAATCCTTTTCCCAATGCCAGGAGAAATATTACCAGTAACGCTGGAACAGCTCCAAGCACTTGATGCACTAATAAGAAACTGGCAACGAAGCTAACCAACATTACTTCATAGACTCTGGAAACTTTTTTTTCCGTGGAAAACCAGAAAAATGAGATAAGGCCTTACAATTCAGTGTAAGCCTCAGGACAGGAGGAAGAAGGGGTTTAACTACTGATGCTTTATACTGAAATACATTTCCTGAACCATCCAAAGAAGTAAACAGGTGCTGCTGCTCCTAATGCAAGGACAGGAGAGAAATCCCAAGCACAGTGCTTAAGAGCCAAATTCTACCTTTCTAGAAGTCTATTGGTACTCTGCTTCATACTTTTGATTCAATGCATCAGAATCAGGGAGCCAAACAAAATCCAAGTCCACAAAGTTCAGGGTCGTCCCCATCTTAAGGTTGGGGAGCTGGGGGGGTGGGGGTGGCTCTCAGTTGGCCACTGGGCATTACTGAAATAAACATTTTTACACGAGTAATGATAATAATTAAGTCCAGAGTGTCATAGGGTTCAGCTTGAATTAGCAACCAGAATACAAGTCTGCTGGGGACCCTGCATATGTAGGATGAAGCTCATATTATCATGTCTTTCAGTGTTGCCGTTAGCTGTATTGGCAAAGCTAAAGCTAGCACAAAAGTGCTTACATATTCAGCAATGACTTTTTCAACTTGCTGTGTAAACATACCGTGTATATATATATATATGGTATAATAATGCATCCTATATTTACTTTCTAATAATAATAATGGTATATATTATACCTTATCTATATATTATTATATAAAAATTGGTCTCTATCCCCCTCTCTTCCCCTTGTCTAGGTCTGGCCTCAAGATGTTCTTCTTGTCTTCTGAGGGTCAGGAACTGACTGCACTATGTATGTGTTTACACCTTTAGCAATAGCACAAAAAAGAAAAAAACAACCTGCCCCTCCCCCAAAGCCTGCATTAAGTTGACAATTACAAGCTCTGGAAGTTAAGAAATGCCAGAAGTGAGGATGTCTGTGCAACGTGTATTCAGTCCCTTGAGTATACGTATTAAGATATACTGGTAGTCATTAATTACATGATCTTATACTATTTCCCCCTTCCCCCCTCCCCAGAGGACTACTCTTTCACTCACTGTGCAGAATGGACGGCACTTGCTGAGTAAGTAGTTATTCAGCATTTCTTCTTCTTGCTCATTGAATGACCCCAGGCTTACTTATTGCCTACCCTACAAACCTTGCTCTGAAGGCAGAATTATTAATGCCCTCCTAGGCTTTTCTGTGGTGCTCATCATTTGATTTGCCAAAAGCTTCTTGAACGCCCATCAAATTGTATTCAGAATGTCCAGGGAAGCGAAAGGGTGGTGATATTCCATTTTACACAAAAGGGAGTCAAGGCACAGGGAGATAAACGTTTAAAATCTACACTAAGAGTTGGTGTCCGATTTGAAATGTCAAATGTATTTAGCATTATATAATTAATTCAGTGTTGCCCAGAAAAGGGCTATCGGTTATCCTGCGCACTGAAGAGGATCAGTGAGACTTAGGCTCTACTGGGAACTGTTTGCTATGGTCATGGACTCCCACCTGTCCCTGCCAGAGCTGCTTGATCCTTTCTAAGTTCTCTGATCCTGTTGCTTTCCTATAACTTCCTCACTCCTTCTTCTGGGTCCGGTCCTATTCTCCTTACCTACCTGGTTCTAATCTCCATTTCTAATTTTCCTTTCCAAGCTTGTAAAAAAGCCAAGTTTCAACTCTGAAGCTCTCCCCACCTCCCCCAGTCTCCTAGCCCAGCCCAGTCTTAGCCTCCTGCATTCTCAATCAATCTTTTCCCCTTTCCTACTCTCCAGAAGTTTCCCCCCTTCCTCACCCTCACTTCAGTCTGCCCCATCTCTGTGTCCTAGTCCTATTACTGCCTCTCTCCAGCTTCTTACCCTGTCTCACTTTACTGCTCCCTTTCCAAGCCCCTGTTCTTTCCTCCTTCAGTCTCCTGGCTCCCAACTTCTATCTCTTTGCCGGGTCAGCCAATCCTCCTCTCTGCCTCTCGGTGCCAGTCCCGTTTTCACACAAGTCTGTCTCCCCTCAGCTTCCAATCCTACCACAGTGCCCAGAAATTGTTTCTCTATTCTTGCCTTTTCCATTCCCAGGTTCAGCAGCAAGGACCCTGGTTTTCTCTTATTTAAAAAAATCCCCAATTTTCGGTTAAAAAAAAGTAACTTTTTAAAACCAAAAATTGGGGATTTTTTTTAAATCACAGAAAACCAGGGTCCCTGCTAATCAGGCTCCTTGTCCCACTTTCCTCCTTTTTTCCCCCCCAGTACAGATCTTCTCCCTCCTCCATTTAAGTCAGGAGGCTTTTTCCACTATGTTGCCTGGACAGCATCAGATAGAGATCACTGAGAGCCAAGGAGACATAGGCTACCTGCTCTCAACTCCAGTATGTGGTCCTAGACTTAGCTATCCCAGAGCAGTCAGTATCATCATAATGTGCTGCTGCCTTTCTAGCCCTGGACTGGGCCAAGCTGGAACAGTCTATGGGGATCTTGCTAGATCAGTCTGATCCAATGTAGGAGTTGCAAGGGGCTTGAGGATGCTTGCTAAGGACAGAACTTTTAGAGATGCTACATACTAAACTCTCAGACCGTACTAAGAACACACCAACTGGAATTTTCCAAAAGCTTATAACTTGGCCAAATGTAGGTAGATTTTCATAGGGAGGGCTCAAAACAGATCCCTGACACAAAAGCTACCCTTTGCTAAAAGTCAGGTCTGTGCCCCAAAATGCTTGAGTTTTTCGAAGAAAGGGCCACCAGACTTTTTAAAATCCTGGGCAACCAAATATGTTCCTCCATGTTTCGTTCAAGAAAATCACTAAAGTGTTCCCAGAAATTCATCCTGAGATGACTGCTATGGAAAAAATCATCCCAAACACTTACATTTTCATGGGAAATGCCAACTAGCAATGGGCCTAGTATAATGGCTGCCTAAGAAAGAGGTCTATAAAAAGGCTCTTTTTGCCAGATACTTTTCACTGTGCACTGAGTTATCCCTTCTCCCACTCTCAGGCTTGTCAGTTGCTGTTCTTTTACCTATATTTGATATGCTTTATGAAAATGTATTAGGTTACTCTTTGAGATGCAGCCTCTAAAACCATTGTTTCCAGTGCTTGTTTGGTTGGTTTATACCTCTGAGATCTGCTCAGGAGCTGAGATATGAATTAGCTGAACAGTGTAACTGTATGAAAATTCAGAGCTGAAGGTCCACATTGTTGCATCTACTTATACCAAGGTAGAATTTGACTCCTTGTGTTCATTCTCTAGATCTACTGCACTTCCTGCGATGACAAGGTAGTTCTGGAGTGGATGTCAGCTGTGTCACTTGATCTCCATTTCTGTAAGCCCCACGGGAGACAGACAGACAGATGTGGTTTTTGCTGTGTTGGTTGGAAAGTGTGTGTTGTGGTAAAAGTTTAGGTTTTCATAGAAAAAAGTTAGGTGTTTTGGATTAAATCCGAACAGAGCTAGAACCTTTCAAATTTCTTTTTATTGATTATTGCCAAAATTTAAAAACAGGTATTACCAAGTTGACTGAATAGTGGGATACAAGATGTCATATTTTTGGATTCACTTTTAATTCGCAATGCCAACCAGTACAAAATATTTTTCCATGTCAGAAGTAAAGCTAACAAGTATAAATGTTTAATGCCATCCACTGGCAATTTACCTGTCTGTTTCTACTGCATTCCTCACCATAAAAGCTGTTCTGTGAGTCCTACATTCGGATGGTTAGACAAGACGGTAGGGTGGGATTTTCAAAAGCACTGAAGGATTGCCTTTGAAAAATCCCATCTTCCAGTGACCATAGATGAGGTGGAATATTATTTAAAAAATAACAAAAATCTGCAAATACCCATTCCAGTCTAAACAAATTCACTTAGACTCTGTTCATTCTGTTTTTCTGTTTACTTTCCATGAATATTCTAGCAAATGGGCTTCCTGACAGGACTGTTTGTGGAAACAGTAAATATCCAGGGTGTATTAGAGAATATTTATGAATAGCAAATTTCAGATTCATCAGAACGAGCAACCAGACCAGAGCCATCATGACAGGGGCTATGCTAAATCAAGGGACAAACCACATGACATGCTTTTAAGTATTCTATGAAAACTAATCAACACAACTTGAATTTTGAAAATCCTTCTAACAGTCCTAGCAACTATCCCAACAGTGTGATTTATGAATATCCTGCCCTTGCACGCCAATAGTTCTAGAAAAAGGCAACCTAGTGCTCTCAGGAACTTCAGAAATATTGGACTCTACCGGGGATATTGAGCAACCATAGGATGTTCCAGAGCTTTCGAATCTGTCTCCATTCTGGCAGTAATCACTCTTGAATTGATGGAATGCAATACTTTGCAAAATATTCACGAAATGTAAAAATTGGAGGCCTGAAAATAGCTTCAAATGAAATCAAGATTGGTTTGAAAGAAAGCTGCACATAGGATTTATGTAGCTTATTTTAAAAAATCATTTAAAAATAGCTCAGGCCATTCAGATGGCCTAGGAGACATGCTGAGATTCTAGAGTGTGTTTTTTCCGCAGGTGAACTGGCAAGAGAAGCTAAGGACTCCTGACCTCTGTTGATTTGCCTCAGAACTTGAAATGGATCTTTGCTGAGCCTCGCAAAAACTTGGCTAATAGTGTTACAGACCAGAAGGTGGTAAAGTGATGCAGCTCTATTGGGCTTCATAGAATTACTCCAGCTCAGGATCCAGTGGGTCTAAACTGCAGTTCTAGTCAATTTACTTGAACTGGCCTTGAACTAGCTGCCTCCAGAATTCATTACCCAGATTCTTAGACAGTTTTGAACTGTATCCTGCTGTAGCCACACTGCTTTTGGTAGCAAAATTGGTTCATTTGTAATGATTGCAGGTATATCTACATGGCATGCAGTATGGGCATTAACTTAGTTCCTTTTTCTACATTCATTTTTTAAGTCTATTATTATTCTGTTTTTCATGCTCCCCTGCATTTGTGGATTCCTGCTGGGCATCAGGAGCATTGCTACACAGCATGAGCAGCTGCTGTCATGGTATCCCCAGGCAAAGTGGAAGCAGGAAGTCCCAATGAGCTTGTAAGAGCACCTCTTCTTGCTAGGACACCCGCCCCCCCAAAGGGTTCTGGTCACTTGAATTCCTGCCTGGAGAAGGGAGGATGAACTCTGGGGTCCTTGGCTGTGACCCTGAGCAGTGTTGTTTATAGCTACTCTTTGCTTTAATTGTTTAAGGACTTTTCTTTGGGTGCTCCTCCTCCCACTTTCCCAGGCATGCAGGATTTGGCGGCTTGACTACAAACTTTCAGTCATGTCGCTTCTGCCCTGAGACCTCTGCCAGCTGCCTGATATGAATCAGGTTGAGAGTAAACCTCCATTGCTCCTTGCATAGCTGTGGTCTGTCGTATCACTGCCAGCCCCACTTCTAGGCCCATCCTGCTCTCTCCCAAACGAGGCACCTCTTCTTCATGGCTAGCAGGCAGGAAGCACTTCTTCACTCTTTTTTAGCTTGTGCTGGACTACAGGATAGCTCCAGCCATGCAACAAGAACACTGGTGAGCTTTTCAGAGGGAGGGTAGGGCCTAAGGAGCAGCAGCAGGAAGATTCCATATGTCCATAAGAAAGGGGAAAGGTCCTGTAAGCAGGAGACCTTGACCATTAGTGGTGGTTTCCCCAAGGCTGCTTCCCACTCATGCCTGAGGAACTGTTCCCTAAAGTCCAGATTGGGATGTCTGCTCATCCTCTTCAAATTTCTTCAGTGGCTCCTACAATCCAAGCCACAGTCCAGGACAGTTCTCATCTATGGTGTGTTATAAAGACCCTGACTGGGATGAGTATGTGGATTTTTCTTTTTCAAGTGAATTCTGAACTCCTCAATGAACGTAAATTAAATGTATAACTCCAGTGATCAGAGATCTCTACAGTTGCGGAGCTCCCCACCAAACTATTGGCTGAGCTGCAAGAGGACTCTACTTATGGTAGCGGGAGGCAACTACACCTGTTCTGTTCTTCCCTGAAATGGCCCCCCAAACTGTGCTGTAAATGGAGAGACCTGTGGATGAACAAGCATAAAACCCAACCACATTAGAGTAATATATTTTGTACCTGGCAACAAGAGTCAAGGTAACTCAAGTGGAGAAGACAGTGATGGTACTGTGGGGCCATGGCTGGAGCAGATGCAGCCCTCCTTTGTATTTCCATGCACCCTGGTAGCAAATTCTGTCTTGTCCAGTCATTCAGTCTTGCTTGGTCTCTTTTCTTCCTTTGCTTCTACCTCTTTTATCAGCCTCTTTGTGGTCCAACTCTACTTCAGCTTCTACTCTTTACAGAGTGGACAGCTGGCATCCTCACAACCCTCCTTAGGATAAGCTTTCTGACCCCTTGAGCCATGGGCCCCAGTCAAATCAAATTGCACAATGCAGGAAAAGTACCAGAAGCTGGGAATTCCAGTCAGGGGCTGTGTCCTTTCACCCTACCCTGGTAGGACCTTCTGGAAACTCTAGCTATCCTTGAAAGTAACCCTCACTAGAAACAAATATCATGTGAAGCTTAGCTGCCTCAGAACTAGCTCCCCTGCAGTAGTGCTATGTCTCTTTCTATAGGAAGCCACATGAACATAAGTTGCTAGATGTCTGGGTGACTGGCTTGCGAGTATTAAGTATCATGCCTTGTCCCCAATTCACAAAGGATGTAGGGCTGTTATAGTCCTAGTTACAGGGACTGGCTTTTCAGCTCAAGCAGCTGAGGTTCTTGCTTTTACCTCTAGAGGTACACAGTTTTGATCACTGGTATCGGCAAAAGTGATGACTGTCATGTAAGGATGGGTTTGCCTGTGATTTGAACTGTGGTGGAACTCAGATACGTACAATGAGCTTCCTCTGTCCAAATGAAGTATATAACCTAGTGTACTGGTCCATTATGGACGGGCATCTGGTACTTTACCCCAGCTAGACAGTCAGGTTCTACAGCAGGGGACTGCAATGGATGTGCATCCTGTGTGGATTGGATACAGGAGAAGAGAAGGAACACAGGCTGAACAGTGAGCTGTTTCTGCAAGTAACATTGTTTCATAAGAAACTTCATTGGAAACCTTCTACTGCCTTCCCCCGCTCCTGGATAAACCAGTACAGTACAACTGGAAAGGCACAAGACTGAAGAGTTTTATCATATCCTGTTGGAGATAGCACCTACAAATAGCTCTGCCTTGCCAAGCAGTTGGCAATGTGCGAAGAGCAGGCATACTGTATCACTGAATATGTGGCATAATAGAAAGGGTAGCTTTAGGACACCATTTTGCCAGGGTCTCTCTATGCCACTTCCAAAGCAGCAACATCAATAAGAGGCAGTTCTTACCTGGGATGGGAAGAAAAGGTCCAGATCCCATGTTGCTTTGCAGTTGGTGGAACAATTTGTCTGCTACCATTTTATGTTCAGTTAATACGCATTTTGCACTTGTATACGTGACTGTACAAGATGCAAAGAAATAGAGAATGAGGTCCAGGACTGCTCTTCTACACAGCTAGCATGAATAGCTATGCTTGCTGGGTTTCATTGCCTAGATACATGTGCTTGCTTTTACATGCATTCTCCACATGCAAAAACATCTCAGTAATTGTCGACTTCATTTTTTACATGCAGCCTGGCTCAAGATACCTTCACATGATTGGAATGTGAGGTCAGCTATGTGAAATGGCTTCCCTACTCTTATCTTTAAAAGTGCGTTTTCACAATACTTCGCACTTAGTGGCCACTCTCCTTTCTCCCCTGCCTCTGGGGACCCAGAAACACAGGTTCTAGGATTCACAACATGCTCTGACTGAAGTCACTTTGAGTTACTCAAACTTTTGAGAGACTGCACTTGAAAAAGGAGCTCCAAGGACATGGGTCAAGATTGGTGCACCTATTTCTCAGTTGAGGACACTGGGACACAGATATTAAGTGAATTGTTCGAAGTCATACACTGAATCAGTGGTAGGCTCAGGAACAGAACTGATTAAAGAGGACCTGCATCAGTACATTGATCCAGATATGGATCCAGATATACATCCTTCCTACCCCAACCTCCTAAATTCTGGCTGAGAAAATGAGGGAGGGGTGTTTTGTCTCAGTTCTAACCCCATTAGAGAAGACACCTCTTCTACACTTACCTGCAGTCTGATGATGGCAGTAGCTGATATGAAGGTGCACACGTCAGTAAATAACCAATGAGGGCTAATGTGAACGAATGCATTGTCACGAACTATAACTGCTGCTTCATTTCTGCAGTTCAAGATGCACCCAGGACTTGGGATGAGCTTTATTCTGGCTGCTGTGCATGATGGAGTTATTAGACTATTAACATATCAACCAAAGGAAGATATCCTTAAACCACCCTGCCTTCTGCCTGTCTTTGGAGGCCACACAGTAGAAAGATAAAGATCCCATCATTCTGTTTTAGACCTACAGAAGATAATCTGCAAGATTATTCCATTCTGCAACAGCAGCAGGTCCATGACTGTGTGAGAGTGCTGGTTGAACACAGTGGCAGCTGCTTTTGCCTGCAAAACCACTCTCACTCGAGTTACCTGGCACGGTGCCAATTTGCACTAGTCTTGGATTTGGGCCTTGCTACCTAATTCGCTCCTTTGTAAGGCACTTTCTCTATGAGACCAAAGGCTCTTTTATTCCACCACATCTGCATCAATAATGCCATACTCTAGCACCCCCACTATATGTGCAATGGATTTTGATACTAAGGCACATAGAATATTTCCTTCCAAATATATGGGGAAATCTTCCCATAGTCCATGCAGGTGACAAAAGAATGTTTTGGGAACAATAAACTGACTTCAGCCCCCCCTTGAAAGGAAAGCTTTGTCAGGCTTCCTCCTCTTTAATCCAACTCTTGCTGAATAAGATTGCAACAAATAACCCTGCAGACATTTTTTTCCAGGTGCTGGATATAACAAGTAGCCAAGACAGACCCAGAGCCTATATAGAAACCCTTCACTTGGGTGCATTTTTTAGGCTTTTATTGCTACAGTGCCCAGGTTGGTCCCAGAGAGGCTGTTCTCAGGGAGTCTAGTTTTGAGTCAGTACCTTTGAGATGACAAACCACCCTTTTAAGGGTCTCTTAGCTATTACTTTCTTGGTTTCCAGGCTTCTCTGTCTAGTGATAATCTATCTATCCTAGGCTTTTGTATGGCATGATGATGAATAATAATAAGAAGTAATGCCACCACCAGAAAAATAAGATAAACAACCCCAGGGAACTTCCTTAGATCTAGTATTGAATTGAACTCCCACTGGTACAAACCACTATGCCCTTTAGACAGTTAACTGCTGGCATTTGCTCCTTCATCGGGAAGACAGACTATGTGACAGATGCAAAGTATAGATTGTGTTGTGTTGTTCTAAATCCAGCAATGAAAGCAGAAGCCAACAGGTAATACTAAGTATCTGATTGGCAGAAAGCTTTCAAAAGTAGCTGTGCAGCATTTTGCCTTCACATGATGACTGGAAAATGTTGTCTCCTTAGCTGCCCTTCCATTGAAAGAGCCCAGATCCTGCTTTGTCGGGTTTATTTTCCTCCGAGTTCTCCTTTTCTTCTTTAGTCGCCTGATTCCGATGTGTCCTTCGAATTTTCCGTCTCAATGTCCTGTCTGTCCTTGTTTGCCCCGGGTGCGTGTGCGCGCCTGTCCCGCCTCTCTCCCTGTTTATCTCGGAGGGCTCATTCCTCCTGTCTATACATTTACCTGCCGCGGGTGATACTCCTCTTCCTCTGGGCACTGCTTAAGAAATTCTCTGTCTGGCTCCTTCAGCCCCTGCAGTTTTCCCAAGTGTGATATCGCTGCCCCACACCACACACCTCCCTCCTATCACCCCTCCCATCTTTAAAAAAAACCGCAGCCAGCTCCTGCTGCGTGTCCTTAAATCCATTCCCTCCAGCCTTGCTGGTTTGAAAGCCTGTACCCTGGAAGGGGCCTCCCAGCTTTCGTTGGCAACCCTGCTTCAGACTGATCGCCACAGATAGTGCTTTGGAGTGAAAAAAAATCCCTTCTCGGTGAGATTTCAAAACAGATCGTACCAACCTTCAGAGCCGTGCACTTGTGTAACCGCGGGACCTGGGCTTTCTACAAACAAATAAGCAACTTCTGAAGTTATGTGTGTATGTGTGTGTATACCTTGCTTTTCCAAAAATAAACCAGAAAAAACCCCAACCCTTTAAACGGGCTCCCCTTGGCACCGTGTGTCTTTCGCTCTGGCACTGCGGGTGGGTTCAGTGCATTTCTTGTTTGTGTGTCTCTTTTGATGCCATTCCTTCCCCGTGGCGGTGAAGGGCACTGGTGGTGGGGGGAGGGCTGCGTGTTGGGGGGATTCATTTAGCAATCGATTGATACGATTTTACTTCGTACCTGGATTGTCCCCTCCTTTTCTTCCCCCTCCCCACTCCTAATGACTCGAATCCAGCCCACCTTTCCGCACATGTCAAACAGATGGGATCATTGTTAAAAAAAAAAAAAAGCCCTGTGAGATCCCAGCGCTTGGAGCGCTGGAGAGGGAAGGGGAGGGGACAGGGGCACCCTGCTCTCGCAGCTTTGTACAGTTCACACATTGAAACTGACATGAGCACTCCCTATTGACAAGGCTTTTTTCTCTCGCCTTTTTTTTCCTAGGTGAGGGGTGGGATGGGAGGAGGGAGGAGAGGTGGGCAGTAATATGATGTCACAGCAAAACTTACAACGGGAGGAAAACACAGACATGGTTCAACTTTTTCTCTTTTTTTTTTTTTTTTTTTGAAGAAAAACTTTGGACTGCCAAGAGCTGGAGAGTGGTGAGCTAAGGAATGAGAAAGAGAGGGAGACTGAGCGGGAGGCTGGAGATCTGTCCGGCTGCTTGAAACCTTATGAATGGATTACTAGCAGCAACAGCCCAGATTGTGATCTCTAATAAAAGGCAAGGGCAGTGTAGGTGATGCGAGTTCTCTCCCGGTTTTAAAGGGAGACCAAAGTGAGGACGTTATTCCTCCTCGTGCAATGAATGGTATGAAGCCTTCCTTCTGGGAGGAGGGAGGGGGAAGAGCAGATCATTATTCTTCCTTTCACCTGGTTCTCTCTCTTTCCCCGCGTCTTGCTTCCCTCTCCTTTCCCCACCCGGGCACTCTTCCCCAGAGCCCAGTTCTCACGTGTTGAATATGCTCCGTCCGCTTCTCCCTCTCTGTCCCTCGGGTATGTTTTTTTTACCCCCAGCAGCAGCAGCTTCCACCTCTAAGGGGCAGGAAGGGGAGGGCGGAGGGCGGGGGGACACCAGGAGAGTGGTCCAAGATGAGATGGGAGCAAGCAGAGACCAACAGGGGACCGTCCTCAGCGCTGATCGCGGCGGGCTGGCCCAGTGGTGCCTGCCACACTCGGGGGAGCAAATGTTAAGGCTATTCTGGAGACCCCTCCTCCACTGAACAAGGTGTTTTCCTTCGGGCGGGGAGCGCGTTTCTAGTCAAAGTTAAAGAAAATCCCCCCCACCCAGATGAACCAAGGAGCGGGATGTTAAAGTAGCCGCTCTCCGGGAGGCAGCCGCTCCGGAGGGGCTGGGGAAAGGGAGCGGGTTGCTCCGCGATGCTACCTGTAGCGCTCGGTGACCACGCAGCGGGGCGCGGGCGAGAAGAGCTCCGCCGCCGGCCCTGCGGGACCCCCGCCCGGCGCTGCTTGTGCCCCGGGCTCGCTCCGGCTCTTTGTTCGCGGGGGCACCGCGGCTGGTGCCGTAGCGGCTCCAGTGCGAGCTGGGAATCACGCTGCCTGGCGCTGAGCTGGTGGCGATCAATCCCTCACAACCATGATCGCGCCTCCCCCCAGGTGCCCCCTTATACGCGGCTCCGGGGCCCTTTGGCTTTCCCGAGGGAAAGAAAGCGGGGGACCCTCGGTAGCCCAAATAAATGCCTTTGCTGATTTGCCTGCTAGTGCCGGGCGGCAGCGGGAAGGAAGCCCTGCTGCTCCCGGCGCTGGCTCGGGGGCGGGGGGCAGAGCAGGCTGGCGGGACCCCGTGCCCATGCGAGGGGGTGCTGCGGGAGGGAGGAGGGAGGAGGCGCGGGGGGGTGGGGTGATGCGCGGCCTCTGTGAGATTGGACACCGGCAGCGAGCATCCTCCTTTTTTTTTTTTTTTTTTTTTTTTTTAAATAAAACAAACAGGCCGGGAGCGGCGGCCCCCGCACCACCCGCGCGGCTCATCCCTCCCCCTCTTCTCTCCCCTCCCCAGGCACCTCCCGGCCTGAGCAGCGGGCGCCGAGCGCATCACCTGAGCGGCGGCGAAGAGCCTGGCACGTGGAAGCGCAGCCCGGCGATGGCCGCGCGGGGCCGGGCTTGACCCCCGGCAGCCGGGCGGCCCGCGAGCCCGGCTGGAGGCCGAGCGGGGCTCCCCCGCCCCGACCCCGGGGCGCGATGCGGAGAGGCGGGCTCTGAAGCGGCCCCTGGGCAGCATGCCCCTGCGCTCCCCGCCAGCCACCCCGCCCTGAGCAGCGGCGAGCGCGGCCGTCGGGAGCATGCGGGGCCCCGGGGCGCTGGTGCTGCTGCTGGCCGCGGGGGCCCTGAGCGCGGCGGGGGCCGCCCCGGGCACGGCCCTGCAGGGCGAGCGCTGCTGGCTGCGGGCCGCCCCCTGGCTCTCGCCGGGGCGGGCGCGGGCGCGGGGCCGGCGGGCGCGGGGCGCCGAGGACACGTGGGAAGAGCCTGACGCCGCTCGCCGCCGCGCCCGGGCCCGGCAGCCGGGGGGGCCGCTGGCCGCCCTGCACTTCTCCGGCAGCCGGGACCAGCTGCTGGCGCGGCCCCACGTCCTGGCCGAGGTGCCTCGTCACCGCTTCACCGTGGAGGTGTGGGCCAAGCCGGAGGGCGGGCAGAGCAACCCGGCTGTGCTCGCAGGTAAGCGCTGGGGCAGGGGGGGCCCTGCCGCCAAGGGGACGCCCCCACGAGCCAGCTAGTCCCTGGAGCCCACTCCCTGACCCCTTCCCCAACTCACCCCGACCTCTAACCCTTCCCCTATTCGCAACTCAGCGGGGACATTTGGGAGCGGCAGATGGCCGGCGGGGAGGATGTAGCTGAGGGAGAGGCAGCACCTGTCACTAGTGAAGTCGCATCCATTCAGCCCCACCCGGAAAGCCAAGGAGCAGAGCTCTGTGGCCCCTGGGAAGCGCCTTGCTGCTTGGCCTTTCAAGGACTGGAGCTGGGTCAAAGTGGCATGGTGGGGCACCTTGTGCTGGCATTTGCCCCAGTGCGAGGCATGGTGAGGGGCTGGCCGTTCTCAGTCGGCAGCACATAAGATCTGTTTGGACTGGTGGAAGTGAGTGCACAAGTTGCGGAGCTGTGGGGGCTGGAGCCTGCTCCTCATGGGACGTGGACATGCAGTTCCCCGAGGTAATTCTGCAGGGTCCGAGAGCTTCCTGTAGGCACCCCTTGGCCACTGCATCCTGGAGAATGGTCTGACCTGCCACCAGGGCTGCCAGGCAATAGGAACCGTGCCAGGGCTGATGGCCTCTATGGATGAAAGGCCAGGCAGATGCCAATGGGCTACTGTATTGCCTTTAAACAGAAGTATTGATCTTCCCCTTTGGGGAGTTACACTGAACTTGCCCCTTGGGCATATGTGCTCTGTTCCTACTCTGAATTAAGGGATCCACCCCCAGAAGGTTTGCAATTCAGAGAAATGCTGGAAGATTTGGGCACTTCTCTGAATCTTCCAAAAACTCTGCACACCTTGTGGCTTCGGAGACCTGTTAGGAAAAGTCTCCCTCTTGTGAGGTTTGGTGACTTTTCTGTACCAGCTGGGCCAGAAACACTTTGAGGGTAATGTCCATCCTGATCTTTTGGAAATCCCAGACCTGGCAGGAGTGGGGAGAAGGAGGGTGCAGGAGAGGAGGGATGCATTTTGAATGGCAAAAGAGTGGTGGGAAGGGTTAATCAAACATTTTGAATTATTAAACAGATTTGGGTGAAGATATGGATCAGTTCTTACTGTATACAAGCTAGTTGGTCTGTCTATTAAGCTTAGAGCAAACTGACCTCTCCCCTGCACTCCTCTGCTCTTATAGCCATCATCATTACAGTAAAAATATTGCCATTTAGGAATATATGAAGAATAGTATGCACATACAGGAATCAAACCTCATCTAATTTCCAGCTGTATGAGCTGTGGCAGGTGGCAGCTGTGGCCATGACACCTGGAGTTAATCTAACCAGTTACCATGCCATCTCTGTGGGATCCCTTTAATGAAATACTGCCTGTTTTCATGAGAGATGGGCCTGAAACAACCCCTCCTTTCCAAGCCCAAACATCACACAGTGCTGGGGAAGTTCAGATCCAAATCTGGATCCATTCCAAACTCTTTAGCTTGGACTATTATCTAGTTTTTATGTTTCCTTTCATCAGCTGGTTCTGGGCAAAGTAAAGCGAGCAGTTGAAAGGCTTCTTTTGGGGCATGTCCTGAGCGAATAGGGCTCCTTTAAAAAAACCCTGCTGCATTCCTTTCTTCTGTAGGCCAGGGGGCTTTTCCCATTCTTTCCCACTTGAGTTAACCACTGCTGCTTTCCCACATTCCCAGCCTCATTTGGCAGGATCCCTCATGTAGTCCCCTTCAACAGAGCACAGCGGCAAAGTTCCTCCTGGTGTTTGTCCAATGAACCCCATGGGAGGCCTGGCCAGAGGGAATCCGTGGCTAGTGACCACTGGGTGGCACTATTGCTGCACACAAAGGGACCCAGCCTGGTCTTTCTGTAGCAGGAAAAAAGGAATCCTACAGATGGGGATTCCAATGGGAGATCCTCACTCTGTACCTGTGCTGGGGGAGACTTTCCCGCTAGCCATCTCCTTGCCAGCTGACTACAGCAAAGGAAGAGAAGTGAAGGGGTTTGCAGGCTGAGCGTTTCCAAGAAGCTTTCCACTTATGTCGTTGAAGTTTGTACCAATGAAAGGTGTTGCCTTGACTTCCATGGATATATAAAGTCTCTATTTATTAGACAGAGTGGGATGAGCACTGAGAGCAACATCTGGGCCAGCTTCTCTCATGCCTGAAGCCACAGCCTGATTTGGAGTCACCCCTCCTAGCAACATGGGGAAAACTGGCTCGCAGCCCTGCGGTCCTCAGCCTCTCTGCTAAGGTTGCCAACAAGGGTGTCTGACATGTTGGCAGCTTTTGTGATGCAGACACTTGTGGGAACCAAAGCTGGAGGTTTCTTTGGTATGGGCCAAGGAAGTCCCAGCAGGGACTGACAGCTTAGGCCAGGAGTCAATAACCTACTGCCTGTGGACCTTTGGATTCAGCCCGTGGAACCTTGACTTCTATGACCTTTGGCATCTGGGGGCTCTGCCTGCGCCAGGCTGCCATCGGGCACTGGGGCTTCAGCAGAGGGAGAGCTCTGGCTCTGCTAGTGGTAGGAAAAAGAGGTAGACAGGTGCTAGCACCCACCCTCCTCAGACCAAAGATGAGTCATTCTGGCCCTCTGCTGGAAAACATTGCCAATCTCTAGCTGAGGCCAAAATCTGCTGTGGATGTGGAGTTCATCTTGTGGAAGAAAAATAGGACAGAAGGGTCTGCATGCTGTTTGGAAGGTGTGACCTGACTGGCTTTAGAAATGAGTCACATGTCTGATGGTAGGTTGGTTGAGTTGCCCATGATGGGTATCTGGTTTGATGTAGAAACACGAATGAAGGCTTGGGTCAGGTGTGATATAAATACAGCCAGCCATCAAGACTGAGGTCTGGTATGTACGTACAGTGTACTCCAAGAGAAAAGCCTCAGAACTGATGGAAGGCTATGCACTTATCCAAATTCAGTGTAAACAATGCTTCTTAGCTACAGGATCTGCCTGCTCTAGGCTTTTCCCACCTCATTAAGGCATCATACCTTATTTTTCAGAGGGCTCCAACAACAGCCTGGAAATGGACATGGAAATGTATCTGGTCCCTTCAAGTGTGTTTTAGAAGCCTCAGAATTAACAGTTCCTAGGCATTTTCACCAGTTATGCAGTAAAGTGGAGTACAATTAATTTAGAAAATAGACAGTGAGGTCTAAGAGTTCCTGTGTGTTCACACAGTTCATGCACTTAAAAATGCCAATAATAGATTGCACTGTACATACACTTATATATGCACATATATACACAAATTAAATATACATAATATGAAATCACACATGTGTTGATCAGACCTGATGTCAGGAACTACAAATAAATAGTTTACAGGTTTATATGCCTGTGTGAATGTTTAAATATGCCAAGACTAGGGGCTGGTGTGTGATATGTGTAGGGTCAGGAACTGCAGTGAAACAGTTTGCAAGTTCATGGTTTTGCAGATAAATGATATTTCTGGGCATAAGTATTGCTCCTGTCATCTCTACACCTCACACAGAGTGTGACTGTTGGGCCTTTCTTTTGTCCTCTCTCTCTCTCCTTTAGCCCCGCTCTAGCTCAGAAGGATTCCCTCCACCAAAAGAAACTCCACTCAGTCTAAAATAAGAGCAGCTGGAATGTATTTTTTCCATTAGTTTGGCAAGAGTTTTCCATAGCAGCAGGAATTCCCTGTTTCTCTGAGCAATAGCAACATCTCTGCTGCAGTAGCAGCAGCAAGGCCTGAATGAAAAGAGACCGGGGCTGAGGGGGTGGTAAGCAAAAGGAAAAGCCATGCAAAAGGAAACAGGAACATGCTGTTAATTGTGCCATGTGCTTGCTTTGTAATGGGTTGCACTGCCTTCCCACCCTGTGTGCAGGAGGTTGGGGCATGTGGTATGCCCTGCCAATAGATCAACAGTGCAGCTGTGTGAACCTGGATATCTGGTGTGCAGGTGTTGGGTTTTAGATGGAATCACTAGCCAGATTCTTTAAGGAGGTGGGGCACTTGCTACAGAGAGAGGGGGGAGTTCTTCATGACCACTGGCACTCACTTTAGAAGTTATAACAAGCCTCCAGCTCCAATGCTTGAGTCAGTCACTCACTACTCTTGCTTCCCACCCCTCACACTGTGTCACTGATTCTATCCCTCTCCACAGCTGGTAGCTCTCTGCATGTACATGCACATATGTGTGTCTGCAAGCATGTGCATGTTCATGGCAGTGTGGTCTGGTGTTTGCTAGACAGAGATTGCCTTGCCACTGGAAGTGCTTTAGCTCAAGCTGAACTTGCACCTGTTCTCAGTCTGTGCAGTCTTCTTTTCACCCATGACAATAGAGGTGGGCAAGGAATATGTCACAAGTGACATCCTGCAGTGGCCTTCAGGCTTGTCAGGGTTCTGATTTACTGGGGATGCTACACGTGGTCCTGGAGTACTAGGGAGAAGGTGGGAGGACTGGATCCCCTTCTTGTTTCTAGTACCTGCTAATCAGTCACATGGGTTTACCACTTTTGGTCCCTTTCCTGTAGCTTAGCATCTTTATGTGTTAATAATTCTTCCCTCAGCTGGTTCTGTTGCACCAAAGATTGTTCCTTTTTTGCTGACATATGGAGTTTGGCTTTGCTCTGATGCTCCCTTGCATACACTCATCCCATATGCAGGCCTCCATCCTTCCCTTTCCAGCCCTGTCATTCCTGCATCATTAGCCCTTAATGCTTTGGTAGTAATCTGTGTGAGGGAGTGGCACTGCACGTCTATCTTCTGGCCTTTGCTGTCACTGATAGTTAGTCTCTTTGTTCCATGTGTCATTTCCATTCTTTCCCTCTTATCTTTGGTAGGCGAAGAATTTTTCTAAGTGATGTCATTTTGTTTTGGAATAGTTCACACACAACCTGTGGCTGCAGTCTTCTTTTTCTTAACTAGAACTGTGGGTAAAGTTTGGAGATGAGTAGGAGGCTCAGTTATGCTTCCTTGATACATTTCCTCAGTGGCCTATTAGACTGGTAAGTTGTGAAGGGGCTCCTTGATGGGTTAGAATCAGTCTTGTGCGAAACCAACCCATCTCAACAACAGCTCCTGGTTTCAAACCAGAATATTGCTCTAGAGCAGTGTTCCACTGTTTTTCATTTAAGTGTACAGTACTGCAAAAGAACAAGTCCAACAAAAACTCTGGGAATTTGCTTTCATCTTTCTGTAGCTGCCTTTTAGTATTCACTAGATTCACTGGTTCCCAGTGTGCAGCCCCGGTTCCCTTTTTTTTTTTTTTTTTTTTGCTCTTTGCTGCATGTTAGAAGCATTCAACAAATGATCAGGGATTTGTTCCTGCTCTAGAACCTCAGAAGTTTTAGTAACTAAGATTCCCCTTGGGTCACTCCCCAGCTTTCCTTTGCTGGAAAGCTAGCACAGCATGTAGCTGTTATAGATTCTGTTCCTAAGGGTAGGACTACTTATTCATTCCAAACCAATTGCCTACAAATCACTCCCCCTTCCAATCCTGGGCCACTTCTTTAAATGGAATTTCCACTGACTGAATTTGTAGGACACCTTTCTTGGCATTTATTACTCAGTCATTATCCCTAATGAAATACAAACAGATTATTCCTTTATCTACTCTCAATGATCCAGACTTAACACTCAGATTCCAGAGGTCTAGTTTTTGGATGGGTCCACTTTCCCCAGTCACTGTCTATTTGAGACCCATGAAGTGTTTCACTTTTGGAGTCCCCTATTCCCTAACCTTTTTAGTATGTTTGGTCTAATAACTATTATGTGTGAGCCAGTGTCCACGCTTCCCAGGCATTTCCCAGATCCCATTACACAGTCAATAGCTAAACTCCCATTTCTGTTACTTAACTGCCAAACAACTGCCATGGGATCAAGGGACTGATCTTTGTGTTGTCTAACTTTGCCTCTTCAGCTTGGTGTCCCACAAGTTTCCTGAACTAGGAGAGGGACTGTCAATAATATTGCACTGTGTCCTCACCAGCCACATCTTTATAACAATTCTTGTTTTTGTGCCCAGTTTTTTTCACATACCAGCATTCACTTGAACTGCTTCCTTTAACTTTTGTATCCTTGCCAATTTCCCTTATTCCACAAATTGAATTCATCACTCTAATTATTCAAAAATGTCACAAACTAGATTAGATTTCCCCTCTTCCATCATATGTATATGAGACCCAGAGCAGTACTTACTACACTTTCCTTACAAGTGGCTGCTCCATGTTCTGGTACAAGGAGAGATTCTACTTCCAGGATGTCCCACATTCTCTTAGAATATCCTTGGCTTTCCATTATGGACCTCAGTCTACAAGTCCACATCCAGCTAAGCATGAAAAAATTGGTCTGTTGCCAGTTTATTCTGGAAGTCGTTGTTGGTATCTCAGTGTGCCTGGAACACAAGTCTCCACAAGTCCTCTTTTGGCTTGTGTGGCATCTTTTCTTTCCCTAGTCTCTCACCTCTGTGCCAGCCAACTCTAATTAGTGGCTGGTTCCAAACCACATGTCACGGGCATGTACCTGATCTGGATAATGCATGTTCTTTTCTGGAGGAAAGTTCTTCAGTGCCATCCAACCTGAGCTGTGCAAGCTAGCTGGTAGAAAAGCTCCTTTATGGTCTATCTTTCTACTTGTTCATTTGAGCCATGATGCTGGATTGAGCATACCTCAAAGGTGGTAGGTTTTACATTAGTTAAACTTGTCCTTTGTCCTCTGAGCCTTGGTGGGTTACAAACAAGATGGGAAACTGTAAATATCTTAGCCAAGTCCTTAAACTGGCCCAGTTCCACATCCAAGCGGCTGACTTTTACCTTGGGCTGTGACCCTTTAATCTTCTCAAGGCAGTTTCTCAGCTTGAGTCTTATCCTGCAGCTCACCTTTTTTAGCAAGTTCCAATTTAGCAAAAGCATTCCTAGCCTTCCCTGTTTCATGGAAAGCTTTCTGGTCCCCGGCAATCAGGTTGGTATGACTTACTGTCCCAAACTGGGAATGTTGTGGCCAGGTTTTCCAGTCTGTCTGGGCACTCTGTTCCAACATGGATTTCATCTCCACCTGCAAGTCCTCATTTCAACCTGTTTAGGGAAACTTTCAAATGCCACCTAAAATCCTTCTGCAAAGGCTCCAACTCTTGTTTTAGAGCATATTTAATATTCTGTGGGCTGTGAGCACCTCCCTCATTTCTCCAGCTTGGGTCAACAGGAATGTCAGCTTGCAGTGTCTCTCTTTGACAGTCACATCCCAGACATGATATCAGTATTGTTCCCTTGCCAGCTCCCCAACCCCCTTTTTAAATCTGAGTGATTAGTAACATTTTTGGCCCTGTGACACGTTGAGAGGAAAAATTAATCACAGAGACAGGCATAATTTGATTAAAGCTACTAAAACAATGTCAGCCTGAGTTGGAACAGTATCACACCAGTGCTGCACTAAGATGGATATGCTACTCCTTGTTCAGGAGCCCACCTGATCTGGATGTGGTTTGGCTCCCTTAGTATCGCTGTCTTATTGCAGCATTATGTATTTGCCAATAAGCTTTGCCACCCATCCCCTAATTTAAGAGATGGCATATCCAGAGATGCTCCTGCTCCTTTCACTACAGTGCTGCCTGGCATGATACTGAGGTGATGACATGTTTTCCTAGGACCAACATTTCTAAACTGAGACAAAATCCCAGTTTTAAAAATTCCATCAGAATGGCAGCATGGTGTTGGTTGAGCTGGCCTTGCCTGGCCAAACCAGGACATTTGGTGGCTTTATCTCTGATGCCATCAGACTTGTATGCAAAGTCCCATTTCCCTGAACAGAACAGGAATCAAATAACAGGAGAACTTTCTTTGCCTGTGGCTCCAAACCTCTTTTATCCAGCACTCAGCCCAGAATCTCAACTTCATTTCAAACCTACGTTTCATGATGTTTCTGGGCCTGTCAGATACTTCCTTGCTGCTTCCCGTCTTGACTTTTCTGCTCTTTCTGTCTCTTTCACAGACATACTTTTTCCTCTCCACCCTTTGTTTAGAGCAGTGGCATGTGCCTGTGTTGGGGATGGAGCTGCCTCTTGTTAAAGTTGCCTAGTTACATAAAGTAGCTTAATGACTTCTTACTGTAAGCATATGAGAAGAGGATGGTGGCAACCACCCCAGTTTCAATGAAGTTTAACTTAACTTGTTACAAAATATTAGCAGTGTCTGGCATAGATGGCCAGGAGGCTGGTTTGTTTATGAGACCTGGCAGGAATGAGTGGGGTCACATTAACCTGTTTCTGCACATTTCCCTTGGACAGATTCCAAAGGCTCATGATGAGTAGCTGCTACTCCTGCTTCCGCTCATCTCTGCCCAGGCCTCCTTGAAATAGTGATGACCATAGAACGGGCAGCTACAATTTTCCTGGGAAACAAATATGCCAGAAGAAAGCAGTGACGCCAGTAGAGGAATGGAAACTATGAGCTTTCCAGATAATTATGGCTGCTTAATTTGTGTGCATAGTGCCTAGAGATCACAGTGGTGGGCACTCTGGATATGCAACAGGGAATAAATACAGGATTGGGATGGCAGGGGGTGCTGTTTAATTCGTGCACCAGCTGCTTAGGTACCATGATGATAGGCAGAGTGTATATGGAATAGACAGAAAGGCAGGCCTGGAGGGGTGTTGGTGAAACTGTGTGTGGAGAAGCTTACACAAATTATATTTCAAGTCTCAGTTCTGGTCTGCAAGCCAATTTAGGCATGCCAGTGGAGGCGCTCTTAAATTTAGTGTGTATTGGTTTAGTTTGCACCTTCCAATCCCAGCCAATTAAACGTTAAGTTACAGGTGCAAACCTGGTTTGCATCAGTTTTGTTTTGTCCACGCTGGGGGTTGCCCTGTTGTACATCTGTTTAATCTATTTAAGTTAATTCAATGCAACATCTGCATGCAGACAAGGCCTCAAAAACAGGCAGAGATCCCATGATAGAGAATGAGATGAGGAAGTCAGGCCAAGCTGGGGGCTTAGATGGGGACTGAGGCTTAGGATCTCTTTGGAGTTCCTCAAGCAAAAGAAAAAGCTATGTGTGCTATGCATGTGTATAACACTGCAGTGCCTGCTGTCTGGCTCTGTCTACTTGGGGGAGCTTTCACATCTGGAAGTGATTTATTTTGGTGGTGAGTGAGAGGGCAAGGGGCTGGGAGCTGCAGGGAAGGAGGTGTTGTTGTTGAAGAGTTTATCATGAAGTCTCTCTTCAAGGCGGGATCCCAAGGCTTGGTTCAGAGGACCCCCATCTCAGCCTACACACTGGATTTTCAAGATGGTTTGAATTCCATTTTGTCATCTTGAGCTGAAGGTGCGGGGCGGGGGGGACATTCTTACACCAAGAATTCCCAAGATTTTTAAAAACTACTTAGCAATTTGGGTGCTCGGACAGAGACACTTTAAAGTGCTGAGCTCCTCCTCTCTGAAAATTGGGTACCTTCAAGGTGACTCACATCAGGCTCCCAAATGTCAGCAAACTCTGTAAAAAAAAAAAAATGCCAAATTTGTTTACAAGCAAAAGTGGCCCTCCTTTAACAGAAGGTGTAATCATCAGGTTGTTTCGCTAAATTGTTGCAGAAGGCAAGGTGGACACTCTGGTTTCCATATAAACCCGGGACATTTCAGAATAGCTCTAATTAGTTTAGTGCTCGATACTGTAGCAATTGGCAGCCCTATAAAGTTTCAGTTTCCTGAGCAGGATGACCCACAGAACATGTCAAGCTGTCCTGATTTAAAATAGCTGCAAACATATGATTCAGTCCCTTATAATGACTGATGCCCGGCCCAACAGTGACAGATTTACCCCTGGATGAATCAGGGCTATATTTGCCAGACTTTCAAGATGCTTGCCTATAAACACCTGCTCATTCCTCATGTTTTAATGTGCATGGCTCCAGGTTTAAGCCCTGTATTCATATGAGTCTGTAGCCTAAGTGCCTTAGGAGCTGAAGTCTGATTTCTAATGTGACATTGACATTTAGGAGTCATGCCTGTGAGCTTCACTGAAAGACATTTTTTCCATAATTTTATTCAATCTGCACAGCAGGTGCAAAGGAACCCGAGGCCAAATCCATCCATGGTGAAAACCCACTACTATTAAGTTACACCTGGGAGAAAGCAGGGAGACTTTCAGACTGTATAGCTGTAGAGTGCGGGTAGCTTGCATTACACCTGCTCTTGCAAGAAGGGACTGAGTCCCTCCAGTTTTTGCTCCCTTTCTGACCCTCGCTTGTCTGTGCTGAATGCATGACTGAAAAGAAAACTGGAGCATAAAGGAAAGCCGTAAATCTGCCTGGACGCTGTTGGGGAAATGATTCCCGGAGGAGTCTCTTTTGCTTTGGGCTGCTGCATTCTGATTCTTAAAAGCTTTGGCCCACAGATAAAAAGCTTAGCATCTAATCCCATCCCAGAGGAATGCCGTACAGAGACTGCCTCAAGACCACCTCCATTCGCCTCAGATTTTCTCCCTCTCCTCTCACACCTTCCATTTGTTTTTCCTCCTTTCATTTACTTTTCCCTCACTCCATTATTCTGTCCATTTCCTTGCTTCTCTCTCTGTTCCTCCACCTGCTTGGGGAAGGCCATGCTAATTGCTTCTGCAGATGGCAGTGGCCCCAGGCAGAACACCCAGAGGTTCGTTGTCTGGACTTGGATCAGGTTAATTTACGCTTGTGTGTTTAACCTGGCCAAAACTTCCCCTCCTTTCCCCTCCCCAAAACATAAAAACAGATGACATGTGTTTTGAGTTATTGCTTCTGGTGTTGCTTTCCTGGCCCATGCTGCCACTTTAAATAGCTCTTCGTTCCCCTGAAAGGCAGCGGGGCTTTGTGGGTTGGCTAGCTCAGAGCAGTGGCCTGATAGTGCCCGAGGACTTCATCAGTGGAAAGTTCCCCAGCAGACCAAGTTGCATGGGGTTCCCTTGGTATATCTTACAGAGAATTTCAAGGTAATTCAAAGCTTTCTTAGACTGGTGCCTTTTGCTTGAGTTCCAGCTGGGCAGCTTTACCAAGGAAGTGCCTTGCGAGTCACAGCTCCATCTGGAGCAGTGTGAGGCTCAGAGCAGTAGTCTCTGCCAGTAAGAACTATGGCACTGGCAGTGTGAGATTCCAGGCACCAGTTCTGTGACAACACCAGATGTTGTGCCAGATGTGGAAGCTTCCTTGTGGTAGTGCCGAGAGCCATTTAGTTATCTTCCAAGAGAATGTAATGTTCAGCTCTTGCCAACACTTGCCAAGAACCTGGGTCATGCCCTAGTGCCTGAAGATGCTGGGGCAAGAGGGGAAAGCAGGACTGGCATTGGAAAGGAGAGGCCAGCTGTGTTTAAAAGCTGGATTGAGATGGGGTGGTGGGAAATCTCTGGAGAGCAATGAGCAACATCATGGAAAGGCTACAACATCATGATAGGCACTAGAGCATGGAGTCCCCTTGATCACATAGCAGTGTCAGAGCATCATTTTGCTCAGCAGTAGAATGAGGGTATAAGAGGAGATGCCACTGATTTAATCTCACTCATCCTCCTAGTGTTCCCCTTGGTTTCTGTGAGCAGGGAGAAGCCCACCCGCGTGGACTGTGGTGGGGGCAATGTCATCTCTATACCCTGCCTCCTGCATTCTCCCGGAGCTCCTCTACTACAACTGCTCTCCAGGGTTCTAACTCCATCATGGGACCAGGGTAAGGGGGTGGCTGTGCTCTACCAGATTCTCCTCCCTTCTAACCCAACAGAGCAAATCTGTCTGAGATCCTGTTTCCAATGCAGGGGGAGTGGGGCCAAGTCCACTGTTTTCCCTCAGCTGCCTTTGTGTTATGTATCCTGGCATTCCTCACTTCTGTGTGATTTATCTTACAAGGTTTCCTCTCTCCTACCATCCTGCAGGTGTGTTTGACAATTGCTCCCATGCAGTCAGCAACAAGGGCTGGGCCCTGGGAATTCACTTATGGCAGCACCTAGGGAAGAAAGATGCCCGCTTCTTTTTCTCTCTCAGGACAGACCGGATGAAGAGAGCCACTGTAGTTTCTGGGTACCATCGATATCGACCAAATACCTGGACCCATGTGGCTGCTACATATGATGGGCAGTGGATGACTCTGTACCTGGATGGGGTGCGGGTGGGCAGAAATGACCAGCAAGCAGGTGCCTTGCACAGTGCCTTCATGGCCTCCTGCCGCACCTTGATTCTGGGAGGGGACACTTCTGAGGATGGGCATAACTTCCGTGGGCACCTCATGTCCCTGGCTCTCTGGAACATAGCCCTGCCCCAGGACAGGCTTCAGCGTGGCTTCTTACAGGTGGCTGAGGGTGGGGATGCTGCCTTGGTGCTCAGCACTAGCTTTGCCCGCCTGGAGGAGCAGTGGGTAACATTCAAAGATGAGGTTTACCCTCTGCTTGAGAACCTCCCGATGCCGGAACCTGATGTTCTCTTTCCACTAGCACCCCCTGAATGTGGGCAAACTGTCTGTGACAATGTGGAGTTGATCTCCCACTACAACAGGCATTGGCCGCTGCGCAGTGAGAAGGTGGTCCGTTACCGCGTGGTCAACATCCATGATGACCGTGGGCTTCAACCCACCGTCAGCCGCGAGCAGATCTCACGTCAGCACCAGGCCCTGAGTGAAGCCTTCAGTCGTTACAACATCACCTGGCAGCTGACTCTCCATGAGGTCTACAACTCTTCATTGCGCCACCGCACGGTCCTGGTCAACTGTGAGCCCAGCAAGATCGGCAATGACCACTGTGACCCTGAATGTGAGCACCCTCTGACTGGCTATGATGGGGGTGACTGTCGCCTGCAAGGGCGTTGCTTCTCCTGGAAGAGGCGGGATGGTATCTGCCACATGGAGTGCAACAACATGCTCGATGACTTTGATGATGGAGATTGCTGTGACCCCCAGGTGACTGATGTCAGGAAGACCTGCTTTGACCCTGACTCACCTGAACGGTAAGCTGGGGGAGGTTTGTGGCCAGGGTAGACACAGGTTTGAAGTTCCCACACAACTAAGCCAGTGCAACCATACTCTGGAAATCAGTACCCCATGGTGTTCCAGTCTTGGGCTCCCAGTCTACCCCCCAGCTCTGTCAGTGAACCTCTGGGTGCATCCAGCCCACCCATGCCCCTTCATGTTTAGTCCTGGGTTCCTGTTGCCCACAGTTCTTCCAGGTCCTGCCCCTTAGCAGCCCCTGTCCTTAGCTGGAGCTCTTCAAAGTCATCTGATTCCTGACCTGCCATTTGTCCACCACTGTCATGAGACATCTCCATCCTCACCCAGCCTCCAAATCTATCTTGGTGCACTTTATTCCTGATTTGCAGTATTTCTGCTGTTCCAGTTCTGAGCTTGGGTTCTGAGAGAAGATTACCATTTACTCACTTTGCAGTGGTGTTTTTTGTTGTTCCTGTTGTTGTCGTGAATAGTGCATAAATATCTAGTAAGTCAGAAGAGTCAAAGGTCTACTTGGACCAAATGGCCCATTTGGCTAGCATGGCGAAGAGGGACAGTTTCTGTAGCCAACAGCATACAGGGGATTGAAATGACTGGCATCATGTCCAGAGGGTTTTGTCTCCCCAAACTGAATGACTGTGTCCCCATTTACAGCTGGATTGACTGGGATCAGCCTGCAGTAGACGCTCAAAGCAAGCTTCAGACCTGTGAAGCTATTGCAAGATGCCTGCACTGCTCTGCCACCCACTGCATTTGATAAGACCTAGAAAATGCATCTCACTTTCTATGTAACTGAGACCTGTAACCAGGTCACCAGAGATGAGAACTGAGCATCCAGGGAGAGAACTTGTCTAATTTAGGGCTCCCCTGGTTCACTTGTTGCCTGCTTGCTGCTTTGGATTGTGGCAGGCAAAATGCTAGGGCAGCACGGAAAAGCCAGATTGTGCTAATGAATCACTCTTTCTTTTTGTTTAAATGAGCAATGGAGATAGAGGGAGGATTCCATACACACATCTTCAGCAATATCCGTAGTCATCTTTAATAATTTTCCCCTTCAGTCAGTCAGATCTTCTCGGCGCAAGTGTCTTTGGAGTGGAATTTCCTTGGCACATTTTTTTAATTTCTTCTTTTAAAAAAAAAGAAAAGAAAAGAGAGAATAGTAGGAACTTCAACTCTCTGGAGTTTCTAAGTTCTGCAGAAAAGCTGGCAATAGCACGACCTAATTCCATTATGTGAAAACATATGGTGACACCCCATATCCTCGCATAATACCCTATCCCACGCTTAAAGGGGAAGGGCCTTATTATTCCTTAAGAACTCCAGGAGACAAAGCCAAAGTCCTGTCAAAGCAGGGCCCCTCCTGGAAGTTGTGCAAGGTCCTAACTCCTTTCCCAGGAGCCTTGACCTGGGTCCTGTGCATCTACACCTTCTTCCAGAGGCAAGCAGTGTAGAGTGGGGAGAGGAAATAGATTCTACCCCCTTCCCCCCCCCCCCAATCTCTTCTTTTTAACTGAGTGGGGTTGACTCCCACTGAGCCCATTACTTCTCTGAGAAGCCTCACAGGCCACAGTTATCCATACAGAGGGCCCATATTTGGACTAACCTCTCCCCAAGCTCCTTGGCAGCTTGGCTGCTAAGTGCAACACCATCAATCTGGTTGTAAGAGGTGTCTTTTTCCAGCTGTCTCTGCAGGGCACTTGGTGTCGTGCCAGTAATGGAGCAGCCACCATTAATCATTATTGCTGCTATTATTATTACTTACTAGCATGGGGCCAGCAGCATGCTTGCTGGTGGGAACCCAACAGCCTTGCAGGAGGGGCCAGGAATCCTTGAAAGTGCCCTAGGTTGCCTTCCCCATGGGCATCTTCTCTGGCTTATCAAGTTTCCATCTTTTCCTTTTGTGCCCCCAACCCCCCAGGAGAGGGAGCCTTCAGAGTATGGAGGCAATTGGGGAGATGGAGAAGACAGGGGTACAGAGAGTAAAGGGCAGCATATGCAGCAGCCATCTCTTGCCCGTTCCATCCATTCCTAAGGCTCCAATGGCATCAGCATGAGGCTTTTATGCAGACACCCCCTAGCCTGTTTGCACCTTCAGGTCTTGTTGACCAGGCAGTCAAGATAGCTGAGCAGCCCTGGACAACCTGCAGTAGCCCTGTGCTTTACAGGCTAAGGGCTAGAGACTGATCCCTTGAGCTATGTTAAACAGCATCAGGTACTGCAGAGTTGCTTTATTGTCTTCAAATGGGGAAACAAGGAGGCCTAGAGTAAGGCACTACTCAGAGTATGTGAGTGTGTCAAAATCGAGCCCCTTGTGAAAATCTTTGTGTGAATTGTCCTTGATGAGACACCCAGCGGTTCTGACCAAAGCCACATGTTGCCAGTGTGCTCTGAGACACTTCTTTCCCTGATAAATGTCTGCTTTTGGTCTCCAACTGTGTTGGCACTCAGCAGTGTCACTATTAAGGGGTGAGCAGGACACTAGCTTAGGGCACCAACTTAAGAGAGGGTGCTGATATGACTCCCTCCCCTGAATCTTTGCATGGCAGGCACAGCCCTGCACTGCCTGGCTATTTGAACTGGGCAGGTGCCCCCATATCCAACAATGTATCTTGTGGGGGAGGGAGATAAAGTGATGTTCTCCCTGCCAGGGAGGCTTTTCCCTGAACCCTGCTGAGTGGGGTGTCCCCAGTGCTGCCTGTCCCTCAATCACAGCCCTCCTCCCACTCTCTCTTTTTCTCTCTCCCACAACCTGCTCTTCAGTAGTCAGCATAATTCAAGGCCTTGCCTCTCACTTCCAGCTCCAGGTGCTGAAAGAGCTTGTGATGCCTCTTGTAGTGATGGAGTACTTTTTAAAAAGAAAAGAGCATATGTTGTTTTCTGATGGGGAACTATCATTTCTTCTCTGTTCATGAAAACAAAGGGGTTTGCTTGAACTTAGGTTCTGTTCAGAGGTAATCTTTAAACCTGGTGCATATCAACCAGAAAAGGGGAGCTATCAAGTTGTCTTCAATAGAGTTATCCCTCTGCTTTGGTTGGGAGCTGAGATGCAGCCTTATCTGAAGGAGAGAGTGATAGGGAATGCAGAGACACCTTTAGGGACCCATTGGACCCAGTCTTCCTTGCTGTGTCCTGGGCTTGTGTCCTGCACCCCTGGATGTAGAACATTATCCTTGTTCTGCTCTTCCTGCTCTCTTTGAATGGGGTGCAAGTGACTTCACTGGACTTGAAGCAGTGGGGAACCAAGGCCTGCAGCCTTATCAAAGCAACCTATGTTTTCAAAAGTGCCCAGCCACTTTGGGAGCCTCGGTATTGCAAGGCTGAACTGGAGAACAGTTAAAAGGGAGAAATTTTCAGAAAGTGTGAGCCTCCTCCTCCTCTGTATAACTGGGTCTCTACTTGCACACCCAGCATTTCTAGTTACTCTTGAACTGCATATAGTCTCTGACAAAATTGTGTTGGTTGAAATGTGAAGCAAGCAAGGCCCTTCAAAACCAAGCCCCAGCACACAGGCTTCAGAGCACATCATAAGGCATACACTCCTGTGCAAAGAGAGGATTAATGCATGTGCCACCCAAGTGGCAGATCCACTGCCGTCATTGTGCCAATGATGGTGATGGATGGATGTGATATTTGAATGCTTGGCCAGGGGACCTTGGCCACCCTGCTCTTGTGAGTGATGAGATGAAACTGGCACTTGCACAAATCTCCCAGAGTCAACAAACAAAGCCATGACAAAAGCAGCCCTTTGCTTCCCGATTCTCCTCGGTATTCTCGCGATCAGAGAGGAGCTGAGCCCAGCGCACCTTCTGTTCTTGGAAGCCTGTCAGTTGCCCTGTCCAATGTACTTTTCTGATGGGGATGGGGAGAATACTGCCATGTTTTGTTTAGTCCTCTTATCAAGTTGGAGTCAATTGTTCCCTTTGTATTGGCCCATGTGTGTGTAAATGAGTGTGTGTGGACCTGGCTCTCTGTTGGAGGGGTTTTCGGTTGCACTGGCTACTTGTTAGGGTGATGTGAGCAGGTCTCAGTCATTCCTGATTGAAAGTTCCATCTAAGTGGTGGATGCAGTGAGGACTGTAGGATTCACAACAGACAGGACCTGATGGGATGAGGTTCAAGATAGGGCTTCTAGGGGCAAGTACTTCATCTCCCGTCTTCCTCTCAAGCAGCTCTGCCAGCTGGGCCATGGGGTCACATGGGTGCTGGCCCAGCTCAGTTTAATTCATAAGCCAGTTTTTTTATGTATTGTCTGAAGAGCACCTATCACAAGTGGAAATATAAGGTAGACAGAAACGGAAAGCGGGGATCTGAAAGGTAATGGCTGGGAGATGGGTCAGAGGAAAAGAGAGCAGACCCTCCTAACCTTTGGCTTTCCTTACTCTTCTCCTTGCTTCTTGTTTCACTGGACTAAGAAAATACAAGGAGAAGACAAAAGAGCCTGTCTCCTTATGTTCACCTGTCCCCATAGTGCTCACTTGAGTAATACCGCTGGAATTCTGTTAGAGCCACTCATCATGAGAACATCCTCCTGCGACGGAAACCTTCCAGATGTCCTGTCTCTCAGGCTTTATGTTTTCAGAGTGCTCTTCAAGCATTAATTAATTAATCCTTGTTGCACTCTTATGAGATATTGTAGTCATTCAAGGATCCCAGGGCATTTTCCCAACAGCAGGAAAAATAAACCTGGTATCCTGGTTAAATGCCAGGACAATAATTCTGCCAACCTGAATTCCCTTGATTTGCTTTCTGCTCTCAGGTAGTTGTGTCATGTTGCTGGGCACTGTCCAATGGCATTCTGCCTGCAGAAGTGGCTGGTGTGTTGGGCTGATTCTTATTGTTTGTGGATAGTTAGCCAAGTGCTTTGATTCTTTGAGACAAAAGGTCTATCTTAAATCAAAGGGGTGCATATTGGTGCTGTTCCATTGAAGTCAGTGACCAAATACCGGCGTGTGCACAAGCAGAGAAGTTAGCCCTGCTGTTTTTTAAGGGAGTACTTCTGCTCAATTGGGACCTCAAAGAGTTGGATGTAAGGAGCTGTAATTAAGTGAAAGTTAAAGAGAAAAGGGGAGCCTGTAGAACTTAAAGAGAGGTCTTCACAGTGGCAGCCAAGGGAAGAATTGAAACAAAAATGAAATTGAACTGAGAGAAGGCAGGACAATGGCAGACCTGTACTTAGATCCATGCAAGGTCTTGTAATCCCATAATTGCAAAGGTGGCCAGGTCCTCCACAGGTGGTGGTAGCTGATTTATGCCAACTGAAGATCTTGATCTAAGCATTCAGTGTTGATGGTAGACTCCCTGGTACAGCTAGGCAGAAACAGATATTTTGTTGATGGGGAATCCAGATATTTCAAATTTTTCTTTCTTTCCAAATTGGAATGAAAAGTTGAAATCCTGGGAATTTTTCACAAACTGAAATATTACAAAATGTTTCACTCCAAGCTGATCAAAATGTGTCATTTTGACTAGAACATAGCATATAATCCAACCAAAAAATGAAGCATTTAGACTATTAGGAATGAAATGTGTAGATTGTTTCTTGTTAAAAAAAAAGACAAACTGGATATGTTCACCAAAGATGCTTTGAATTAGTCCAGTCAAAGTTCCCTGGAGATGCCTGTTCTGCAGGAAATGTTTTGAGCAGCTCTCATCTGCAGGTGGGGATGCTAGTGCACCATCCAGTATCAATGCCTTGTGTTCTTAGTCCTCTCCCAAGGCAAGCCCCATGTGCAGCCTGCTGCCAAGACAGTTAAGTTGTTAATGCAACTTTTGTAAGAAACCAAAATGACCTATCATAATTGCCAGGGGAATTCCCTCCTAGGCTTTAACAGCCATAGGCCAGCCTGTATTTATGAACACCTGAGGGAGGCTTGGGGTTGAAATGGTAGGCTGTCTGCCAAGTAGCATGTGTATCAGCTGCATGTCCATCTCCTCCTCTGCAATGGCACTTTGTTAGCAGGTCTTGCATGGCATGGAAGAGCCTCAAAGTCTTCTTTCCTCTGTGTGTGGGTGCACAAGGGCAGTCCATGTGTTCTCTATGTTGTGTGCAGTGCGAGATTTCTTGAAACTGCTTTTCTTCTCCATGGCATATGATTGGAAAGGAAGGGCAGCAAAGGTAGGCAGGAGGTGGGGCCATGGCCATACCCACAACAGGCCTTTGGCATGAATTGGCACCCTCTAGCCCTGACAAAGGGAAGGATGAACAGAGAAGAAATTGTTTGTTTCCCTCGTCATGAGTAGTTATTCCATTGCTGGCCACTGCTTTGCAGTGTTAACACAGCAGGCTTGATCCCCAGTTGAATTAGATGATCTCTTGGGGTCCCTTCCAGCCATACTTGTCTATGATAAAAAAGATATTAGATCAAACTGTGCAACACAGAGGGCAACACTAGGAACTTTCTAGAGAGCTTTGACTCGTGCAGATGTTTTAAATTCAGAATAAAAGGAGCCAGGCCTGATATTCACCTACAAACATTGCCCAGCATGTTAGTTTGGCTTCACTGAGATGCATGTAAATGTGTGCCTCAGTTTTTCCGCAGAAAACTCTGCCTTCTGAGCTTTGCGCTTGGGAGATCCAGGAGTAAATGGACACAACATTCCAGAGCTAAACTCAGTCAAAATCATAGTGTTCCGCCTGATTTCATGTTAAAACCATGATTCCAGCTCAATGCCAGAACATAAATCACTCCCTTTCTTGGAAACTGGGCCCAGTTTATGCTCAAGGTTTGTGGATATGAGCTTCAAGTTTGTAACAAATCTCCAGAATGAGGGAACTTCATGCGGTTTTGTGGTTTTGCTGTGAACATTTCAGGCAGTTCTGGTACTTTTACCTTTCTTGATAGAGCAATAGAAATTGTGTGGTCTAAGCAAATGCATGTGTGGTTTATTTTTTGTTGTAAGGAAAGGCAGATACTGTGAGCTCTGTAGTCCTGAATCTACCACATTTTTTTCAATCTGTGGCGTTTTAGATGATTCAACATTATATCAATTAGTCAAGATTATAGTTGGCTTTGAAAAGGTCCAGAAAGGCCTATCACAGCAAAGGGTAAGGGCAACACAATGGCAAAATGAAAATCACTTTTGACAAATGCAAGGGTAATAGACTTTGTAAGGCATATTTTCAATTGCTCAGGTGCTGTATTCTAAATTGCAGAAAGGAGAGAAGTAGGGCTGAAAGGGATCAAGAAATAGCTCTGGTTTGCCATAGTGGACTGCTCAATTAACCCCTGCTCGCTGTGTACTGGAGGTAAAAGAAAAAACAAATAAAATCTTAACATAGAGATTGGAATTACAGAAAAAATGCTGAATGCATTGTAATGCCACTATCTATAAATCAATTATATGTCTTTCCTTGGAATAGTGTTCAGTCCTTGGCACTTTATCTGAAAAAAGGTCTGGCAGAAATAGAGTGGGTTGAGAGATGGGCAGCAAGAATTGTCAGAAACTTGGACAGACCTCCTTGGGAGAAGAGTTTGAAAGACTGGGATGGTTACTTTAAAGGGCTAATGAAAAATGCTATGTCTACATTGCACAGTTAACTTGGGTGATAAGCTTCCAAGTCTGAGTTTGAAGGTTGGCTTGGCTTAGACAGGAGCCTCCCCATCACCTTGCTGTTTTCTCAGTGTTTCTAAACTGATGTGTGTGTTCCACAGGGACATAGTCCCCAGTTCCCTGCATTGAGACACTTCAATTCTTTCCCATTCAACAAAGGAACTTGATGTCCCAGTACATCCTGGAGGCCAATAGTTCACCACTATTAAAAAAAATGGATCGGACATTTATGGAAACAATGAGATCCTCCAAAATTATATAAGGCTGGATATTTTTTTAAGAAGGTGTGTAAACCCTCACGTTTCAGGGCATAAATCAACCACTAACAGAAGAGGTAGAGAGCATTTTTCCCTATGGGCAGGTTATACCATGTTTAGTCACTGCTGGATTGATTAAGTTCTCTGGCCCTGGTTACCATTGGAAAGAGAAGGCTGTGCCAGATGAAGCCCAAGTCTGTTTTTTCAATTCCTGTGTTCCTTTGTGATACAAAAAACCTTTCTGCTATGGACTCAAAATTAGGGTAATCTAGCAGGTATTTCTGAGAAAACAGGCAATGGTTGTGTGCTCTACATAACCCCAAAATATCTTGGGAGAGCAGTTTGGAGGATCTATGGCTGCCCATGCTCTTGCAATGAGAGCCAGTGGGACTCAAGCCATGCAAAAAGCTTTGATTGTCCTTCTGTCCAGAGGTGAACTTCACCCTGGGGAAACAGAAGATCTAGTTCTCCAAATATGGCAGTGCCCTTCCATGCTACCACATCCAGATTTTAAGCTATTTTAAAAGTCTTTTTAAGGTCAGAAACATCCTTACAACAAATACAAGCTCCTGCCAATAAAAGACCCCGAAAGCAATGTTGTTTGCAGTTATTTTGCACTGGAGAGTTGTTCTATTGGTTTAGCTGCCTCCCAAGTCAACCAACCCTCTGCATATCATGCCTGTAGGACGCATTTAAGGAGGGTGTTGCTTGTCTGTGTAACAGAATCACAAGTGTTGCCAGAAAAGCAGCTTGTTCTCTGCCTTTTTCCCTTTTTATCCTGATTAAAAAGCATTTTAGGGGAGTTGTTGCAGTGTGGTGCCAGAGTCATCAGGAACTTTGTGTTGATTTGCTGCAGAAATGCATCTTACCTTGCTTGAGTGCCTTTTTAATTGATCCTTGTGAGGGGGGAAAAAGTGATGGCAGCTCATTAGCAGCAATTAACACTCAGCAGGCATCACCCTCAGGCAGCAAGTCAACTAGATCCTGGTGTGTCATTACTTATGCAAAACAGAAAACCACAGGAGACTGGATGACTAAGAGGACATGGGCAGGGCTGTGGAGCATTTCACCTCCAGGTGTCAAGTGGAGCCCAGACAAGGTAGAAGAGAGCTGATTTGGTAAATTTCAGTCCATTTCCTAGTGAAGAGATTTCTTCATCCCATAAATCACCTGGCAGCCAATGCAGAAAGAGACCAAGAGCTTACCAACAGGGGGACAGTCAGGAAAGGAAATCCAAAATAGCTGAAGATGAAATTCCGCAATGGATTAGTTAAACTGCACTAAACCCCCTTGTGGATGTTCTTATTTGGAATGAAATCTGAATTGGAGCTATCGTATCTTCCTGTGCTTTGAAAGTGAAGTAAACAAAAAGGAAATTATGGCCACTTGTGGGAGTTAAATAATCCATTCCTAAAAGTTAATAAATCAACTTGGGGGTTAACTAATCCATTTCTAAAATCAGTTCAGATTAGGTTTCCTGAGTGTTGCCTTATAAACAAGCCCTAAGGGATGAACAGGCTGGGAATTATTCTCTCGGTCTTCACAGCAACACACACAGCAGTAGGTGTGGAGAGCAAGACGTATGGTTGTCAGTCACAGTGAACACAGCATACAGCTAGTCATGCAGGCTTTCCAGCACCAGGGCTAAGGACAGAAGTTACACATAAACCAGTTTAAGTGATCAGAAACTGGTTTAAACCTGTAACAGAATAGAAACTCAGTGCACTTAAACCAGTTTCAAAATGGCTAAAACTGGTCTAAGATAAATCAGGTTGAATGTAATATCATAATTAACTGATTAGGGTCAAACTGGTTTATGAAACTTCTGTCCCTGACCCCTTTCTGGTTCAAGTTAAATCAAAGTCCCCCAGCATGCTTTGCAGCCCTAGGTTGGGCTGTGCTCTGTGCTTCTTAGCCAGAGCAGTGAGGGCTGGCTAACAAGGGGGTAGAGGGGGCAAGCCTGGTTGCGGATGCAGTCCAGTCTGCGGGGGGGAGGACTGCCCCCCCCTCCCAGCAAACCCCAGCTGAGGTCTGCGGCTAGGGAAGGGGGTTAAATGCCCCTTTCCTGGCTCAAACTTACTGCTGGCTGCGGCTGTGAACTACAAATCCCAGAGCACCTCCAGACGAGTGCGGTTGTGCAGTATGTGGCTCTGCAAACACATCCTACGATATGTGGCACTACACCCCCAGAGGCACCTGGAAGCAGGAAGAGGAAGTGATGAGCAACCCTGCAGAGTCCTGCTGCTGTGATTTTGGACTAGAAATCCCAGAGACCTTGGGGGCAGCAGGACGAGGAAGCAAATGCACAGCCTGTACTAGATGTGCCAGAGAGCTGTGCTTTAGCATCCCCTGGTTTCTGGCCTGAGCCACTTCAGGCACATGGCTATATTTCCTGAATGTCTGTTCACTTCTGTTTCAACTTACCCTCTGCAGTTTAGACAACCTGCAAAGACTGTATCAATTCAGCCTTGGGCTTTTTGACTGTACTTAGCCCATATGACTACTGCTGTAGGGAAAGAAGGGCCAGACTGTAACTCTTCCTGGTTGAGGAGCCTCAGTACATCTGTATAAATGCTATCCATATCATCAGTGCCAGTGTGGAGTTGGGGGGGATCTTTCCTGGGGTGGTTGCTTGTTCTTGTAAAGGGTGAAACAATGACAGGAGCCAGAAATGAGCTGAATCCCAGAGTTCCACCCTTCGGGGCTCCAGTGTACCACCTGGGAAGGCAGGGCAGCGTAAATAACCTGCAGCTGCATAGGGTTGCCACTGATTATTTTCCCCTGGAGGAAGGGAGGAACCAGAGCCAGGTTACAACAGAATCACAGTCTGGTTCCTGGGGCAACCAACCTACTTGCTCAGGGCTTGTGGCAAAGCTCTTTGTTTCTTCCCCCCAAATTCTCCATTTCCTCCATTGCTAACACACCACCATCCTTCCCATTGCTCAGGTTCCCAAATTCAATGATACTTCAGGGACAGCGTAAGTCTCTGAGGTAAAAATAAAGCTTCCTACAGCCAGTCACAGCAGTTTTGCCAGGTTTTTTTTTTTCCAAAGGAGTAAGAAAGAGCAGAAACAATTAATCTATAAACTTGAAGTAAGAAAGAGAAGGGAAGTATGGGAAGAGGAAGGCCAACTTAAATGACTAAGAAAAAGAAACATGTCAAGGGACTTTGATTTGAATTGATCAGAGATAGATAACACTTTTGAAAGCATTGAACAGTTTTTTTCACTTCCTCTTTTTAGGATCTGAACATTTTGAAATTTGAAGAATATTAACTAGTTCCATGTAACTTGTTTGACAAATGGGGAAAAGGTCATGAAAATGGCATTGCAATTTTTCCTGACTTTCCTCCCCAGTTTCAGGATTTTATCAACATTTAAAGACATTTCAATCAGCTGTATTTTGATACCTTCTTTTACATTAGTGAAAGCTAGATTTGCAAATAGTATACATTGCAAATATCAGTTTCCTCGCTTTCATAAGTAAGGATGCTGATGCTGAGGAGATAATTAAACAGATGTCTGAGGGCAAGTTGCCAGGCTTTTATGGGCTCTCTGGTAGATGTTATGAAGTATCAAGAGAGGAGTTGGTTTCCATGCTCACCAGTGTATTTAATTGATTCCTATAATCCTTTATGAATTCCAAAAGCTGTGGACATCTCCCATCGATTATTGACATTGAAATCCAGCAAAAGTAAAACTGACTTGTACTTTGATAGGCATAATTGCCTATTAAATATCTTGCCATCCGCCTTTACCAAAGCTCCACAATTAATTGAGAATAGACAGGTATTAAGGGAGAGTGGTAGGTGTGATCTATTTGGTCCAGTCAAAGTGTGTGCCTGGCAAATTGCAGCAAAGACCTTTGATTCGATGTAGTTATTTAAAATTAATGTGAGGACAGGGAAGAAACATGAGAATATGTATAAATGCCCTCTAGCTAAAGTAAGAATTAAAAGTGGCTACTTTGAGGGTCCTGTGGGAAGACTGTTGCATGACCACAGAAGTGACAGACAACTTTTTTGCAACAAAAAAAAACAAATCAGAAAAAAATAACATTATTATGAGAAAAAATATGCAGGAGGTTTGGAGCACAGAGTGGTGTGATAGGCAGATGATGTTGTATGACTGACTCTTGCCAGGTAGCAATACTGTGGAATTATCAAATAATCTGGTGATCATCTTTTCAGAGCTTCCAGATAAAAACCTCTGTCTGTTCTGTAATGCTAAGTTGGTCTCACTTCTGGTAGCAGTCCTGGCTCTAATTGGGAAGGCAATGGTGTATCTTGATAAAAGCTTGTGGTTCTGGGAAGTCTTACTCCAAATGGAATAGCTGATGGCTGATTTGAGAGAGGCGGGTGGTAGCTACTTACAGATCTAGCTGTTAGGTCAGAAGAAGGATAAAAGGAAAAGATAAAAGAAATGGAAAGACCACATACATATACATATGTTGTTTTCTGCTATAAAACATTTGCACAGTTTGGTTTCTATACTAGTGACAGATATAATTAGTTTAATAGCTGTCCTTTCTATTATCACCTCTTGCTCTTAAAAAAAATGCTCTGAGGATTAATTTGATATGTGCCAATTTTTATCATGCATCTTCTCAGAGGCCCAGACCTAGTAGAGCAAGTAAGCAAGTGCGTCTCAACTGTGCTGATGCAAGACCCTTTTGGGATCTGCACACCTTCCCAGTCTGGGTGTTCACAAGGCATGCAGGGCAGTTCCAGTGGGCTACAGTGGCTGCAGCACCTGGGTGGAGAACTAGTAAGATCAGCTGAGGTGGTGCAACAGTGGTTTGTAACTAGAGTGCCACTAAATTAAAAAAAACTTATTGAAGGGCGTCCTGAATCTAAAAAGGTTGAGTACTGCTAATGGAAGCACATGCTCAATATTATGTGTTTGTGTGTAGTTTCATTGAAATTAGTGTTAAGCTGGTGCTCTGACTGATCAGAGCCAAAAACTGTTAAAAAAAGAGACTTTTTTAAAAAGGCATAGTTTTAGATTCTCTACTGCAGCCGGCAGAGTCTGCTATGTTGCTGCCTGTGGATTTTTGAAGATATAAGGGTCTTACTCCCATTTGCTCTGAGGCCCATTTACACTTCTAAAGTAGTCTAAAAACACTTCACAATAAATGGGAACATGTTTCCAAATCCCTAAATGTGGTAAGTACCTAACAGCCACTCTCTGCCATTCAACAATCTTCCTACTATGCATATTTATACATCCTTGCATTCCCAAACACTTTTGTAATGTGCATGTTTCACTCTTGTAGGCACTTCCGGTTCTTTCAAGCCAAGCTATCTTTGTACAGTTGGGAGCTTCACACTTGCATGCATACATGCTTCAGCTTTACTCTTGAATTCCCTTTCCCCCAGACATGTGCCTCACAGTCTCTCATATTTCTGACTGGTGGGACAGTTTCCTAGGCATTCAACTATCACGTTGATAAAATCTATTTGGATAGATGAGATAGCCAAAGAGAATTAGGGAGGTTTTCAATTTTTTTACACTTATGCCACCTTTGGGTAGCTAAGGGTAATTGCACAGCCCAGCATCAATTTTTAGTGATTTTTCTATTGCTTTATCTTTTCAGGGGTTGATTCTTATTTTTTTTCTCTTAGTTTTCCTTTTTCATACTTCATTTTCCATAATTCCCTGTTGTTCTGAGTATATTTGTGCATATCACTTTTTTTATTCTCCCTTCTCATCTAAAAGCAAATGTCTTTATTCCATTGCCATGTTTTATGTGACATCCATTTTATTTCCCATTGCAGCTCTTCCTTGCTCTTGGGGAATACCTAAATTATACCAAATGGTGTATAGTTTTCCTTGAGTAATAACTTCCATTACATGATGAATGGGATTGTGTGATTGATGTCTGTAATAGCACTTTGTGGCTTTTGGTCTCCCAAAGCTTGCATTGATCCCCAGGGAGGATGTGCGCGAGGATAATTATAAAGGGGGAAGGATAAAGTATCTTGTAAGTGTGTACATGCTAAGTAGGGACAGACCTACTCATTATGTATGTGAGATCATCAATGGGAAGGAAGGTCAGTGCTGCAGGATGTTGTGGTAGTTCCAGAAGTGACACCATGCAACCCAAGGCCTCAGTCCTACAAAGGCATACATCCTTGATAAGTTTTTTTTCATATAAATATCCTTTGGAATTCAGTGGGACAGTGCCTACTGTTCACTTGTTCATGCTTATTTGTGCACAGACTGGGGCTCTCAGTTAGTACTGCCGCAGTCCCTCCAGCATAGTGTTGGAGGGACCATGCTATGGAAGCTGCATCTTCCAGAGAAAAGATGGTACTGAAGCACAGGCCATTTGTGGCCTTTCAGGATCCTCTGGTATTTTTTGCAAGAATTAGGGATGTGTGAACCCCTTGTGCTGGTCAGAGTCTACTGTGAGCAGTAACATAGTGGTCACCTCATACACCCCGCCAGTGTTTTAGTTAGAAGTGGTGGGCTTATAATACAGGACTGCTTTGCACTAATATCTGTGGAATAGTTCTGGCACACAACTGGAGTAATGCAATGATGAATCAGGCCCATTACTCATTCTTAATCCCCAGTCCAGCAAAATATTTAGGAACTACCAATTCAGAATCTTAAAGCTATACTGGCAGCTCCTATTGAATTTAATGGATTAGAGCAACCTTTTGCGAAATCCTTAACCCAAGCTTTGGAATTCCACTGATGAAATGCAACCCTCTGCTAGGTATCCAGCTTTTCAGAGTCATTTAAAAATTCTGTAGCAAGGATGTAATTTTGTATTGAAGATGACAGAAGTTAATTTCTATACAAGTTGATTGGTTTCATCCATATCAAATTCCATAGGGCTCTTGTAAGTTCCAAAATGTTGTGTAATGTTTCTGTGTATGGCTAGATGGTTGCGCCATCCCACCCCAGACCACTGCATTGCACAGTGTAGCCTGTGTGGCAGACTTTGCTTCTGACGGAAAGAAGCACTATCCAAGTGTCAGCTGTTGTTATAGCACAACATGATTTTAATGAAGAAAATTCCAGTGCGGAGGCCTGATTTTAGCAGGATAACAATAGTGGAAGAACCATGGGGAAGGGAAGAGAGAGTGCAGTGGGGGATCAACTTCTGCTCTTAAGAACATAAGAATTGCCATCTACTGTGTCACACTACAGGTCCTTGATGTGTTAAAACTCCTGTGTCACATAGAGGCAAACTGGATGCTGAAAGGCAGAGTGAATTGGGTATGACAGGGTCCCCCCTTCCCCCCCTGTTTCTCTCTCTTGTATTTAAGGTCTAGTAAGTTCTCATTCAGAGGCTGTATCCCTAACTCCCATGCTCAATAGCTACTGATGCCCCTTTCCTCCAAGAATTTGTCTAATTCCTTTTTTGATCTACCTTATCCCCACACAAGGCCCCTGCATTATGGCAACCATATAGCTGACCACAGACAGCTGGAGGCTGCAGTCATTAGTCCCCTTGGGCACTGCAGAGTGACCCTGGGGGCACAGCCTCTACCCTCCTTCAAGTCCCCAGAGGTTAAAGTTCAGGATCAGAATGACCACTGATCTCTCAGTTTCTTGGCTAGAGAGACCCCTGAAAACAAAACTGAGTGGCAGCAAGGAGATTTGGGATTCCTTCAGCTCCCAGTAGAAGGTCTCTCTGGAATGATTTATCCAGCATTTTGGTTGGCAGGCTCCGTCAAAGCCATTAGAGTTGTTAAATGAATGTATTGTTTTCAGTTTTCTTTGGCCGGGTATTCCCCATTATTTAGGAAATAGAATTGTCCGTTTACATGGGGGGGAGGTGGACTGAAGGCTGCTGAGCCCAAAACCACCAGAATAGTACAATGCAAACAAACCTGACTAAAGACGTCGGGGAGAGAATTCTGATAGCTAGCGATTCTCGCCTGCCAAGGGCAACAGTGGGGACGATAGGCGGCCTCACATTTTTTTTTGTTTGTGGTTAAAAACTTCCCCAATAAATTATCTAGTGTCCTTTTTATATCCGAGAATGAGGCATTTTTAGAATACTGGCTTGCTTTTGCTGTGCTTTGAGCTGGAACACCCAATCTCTTGGACCTAAAAATAAATCCAGATTTTTTTTAAAGATTGGGTGGAAAAGAGCCCTTTTTTTCTCCTTTCCTTTGCAGCCCCCATAGCTGTTAACATTGCCTTTGAGCAAAAGGCCTTTATGAAGCAATACATCTGGGCTTAATGTTGAAATGTGCCAGCTCCTCACAGACTCAACTGAGGATGATGGGAGCTGGCACCTCTCAGGGCTAGGCTCCTTCACTCCAGAGTCCTGGAGCTCATTGTTCCTTGGAGTAGCACTGCCAGGAGGTAACTGAGATGGGATCCTGACTGTGCAGGTCACAGACAGAGTGAGAGGTAATTCCTGTCCCAAAGAGTTCACTGCAAATAGACAAGAGAGGCAAAGGCTAGAAAGAGAAACAGCAGCACGGAAGTGAAACATTCAGGCTAGGCACAGAAGTTACACATAAACCAGTTTAAGTGGTCAGAAACTGGTTTAAACCTGTAACAGAATAGAAGCTCAGTGCACATAAACCAGTATAAAAATGGCTGAAACTGGTTTAAGATAAACCAGTAGAATTTAGTATTAGACTTAACTGTTTTGGGTCAAACCAGTTTATGGAACTTTTGCCCTAGCCCCTTCCGGGTTCAAGTTAAATCATACTCCCCCAGCATCCCAGCATGCTTTGCAGCCCTGGGCTGGGCTGTGCTGTCTGCACTAGAGAACAGGCATGTGGCTGCATTACCTGAATCAAAGGTAAATGTCTGTTCACTTCTGTTTCAATTTAATCTGTGCATCTTAGACTAACCTGCAAAGACTGAATTGATTCAGCCTTGGGCTTTTTGACTGTCTGTACCTAGTCTCAAAGTCAAACAAGAGGTCGCTGGCAGAGACCAGGAGAGGACCCAGGTCTCCTGGGTCACTCTGCCTCCATTGTTGAGTACAACAGCTGCAATACTTAGTGCCTACCCTACGGTGTGCCCTCCTACTCACCGTTCCATGGGCTTGATCTAGTGTCAGTAAAATGGAAATCCTTCCACATGTCTTAGATCAAGCTAATTGCTTTTGTCCAGTGGACAGTAAATTGGGCTCCTTGTTCCTGCCTGCTCTTGCTGATTGTTTCCCTTTACTTTGCAAACACTTCACTTGGAAGTGAACTTCCAAGTTCCCTTCACTTGGAACACTTCACTTGGGAATTAGTCATCCCAGGTGGGTCAACACATGACTCCCCTTAACCTGCAGAGGTTTGGAATCACATCCTTAGATTCCAAACCCCGGGGGCCAAGAACTTTTTTCATTTTCATTTATCTACAAAGTGTTCTTGACTGCCTGCGGAGCTGGGGAAGAAGCATAATAATACAATAGTATAGAGGTTCTCAAACTGTGGTCCACGGACCACCACTGGTCCATGAGCTCCATTCAGGTGGTCCGCAGAAAGGTTGCAGAAAAATGGAGAATATCTGTACTTATAAAGTAAGACTACTGATATTACAATATGAGTTGTGTGTTTTGATTTTAAAAAAGTGTATTAAGTGGTCTGCCTAGACCCTCAGCAATTTTCAAGTGGTCTACAAAAAAAAAGTTTGAGAACCACTGCAACAGTGCATACTGCATACAGTCCTGGCCAGGATCACAGGAGGAGTCATCCAAAGGGAGTTAAATCCTCCCCTTCCATTGAAATTCAGTGGCATTGGGAGATCAAATTTCCTTAGGCTCCTTTGAACATTCCAGCCATAATTCTTTATGTCTTCAAAATTATTTGCAAACATTAACCCACATACCTGTGTGGGAAGCAAGGGTGTTCCTCACTCAACACATAGGAAACTGAGGCATAGAGGGGCTAAGTCACTTCCCCAAAAGCCATGCACCAAGTCAGTGCTAATCTTTGGTGCCTTCTAAACTCAGGGCAAAATTCTGCTCTTTGGTCTGTTCTATCCCCCTCTGCTCACTGCAGCTGATCTTCATTGCATAGTTTGCACAGTTACTCTCTTGGCTCCACAGGGGGTGGCTATGCCTGGTTCAGAGTGCACAGTGAAGGGGTTGCCATTCTCAGACCAGCATTTTGCCTGGACTATAGCTTTTGCTGTGAATGCTGTCTTTTCAGAGGGCAGAAACTTGCCGGCAGGGCTCTGGTGAGTTAGAACCTTCCCTATACATCCAAAGCATGAAAAACTCACTTCTGGTGGGCATGCTGCCTCCTTTTCACTGGACCAGGTAAACAGAGGAGGAAGTAAAACAGAAATGAAGACCCAAATCCCCAGCTGGTGTAAATCAGTGTAGCTGCACTGTCTTCAAAGTGGCAAGGCTAATTTACATTATCTGAAAATCTGGCCCTAAAGTAAGATGGACAGACATGGCACAGTGGTGTTTGCACTGGAATATTTTGAAACTTTAATTTTAAACTATTTCAAAATAAATAGCATATACCTATATGGTATTATTTATTTTGGAGCCTGTGCTAGAATAACTTGCCACTGTTGAATTTTGCACACTGAAACCACAGGGCTGCAAACATACTCATGTATTTCACCTGACTCTTCCCAACCCCCAAAGGATAATCCAAACATCCAAAAAAAAAGCCTACATCAGTGTTATAAAAAGGAACATAGAAACTTTACCTTTCCCATATAGGGCCTGAAGGGGAGGTCTTTGAAATCAGCTGGAGTCTTTCAATTAACTTTAGTGAGCTTTGGATGAGAGCCCATGGATAGGAGCACCAGACTCCTATCCCCATCTCCCATTCACAAGCCCAAGTCGCAAACCACTTCTGTTATACTGTGTCATGCACCCTTGACAACTCCTGACGTCATATTTGTAAAAGCAAATGTGCATTTCTAAGATTTCAAATTTCCAGCCTGCTGTAGAGTAGCTTCCTATTTGTGCCTATCCAGACGCTTCCCCCCCATCTTTTTCCTGTCAACTCTATGTCAGAAAATATGAATCTATTTTGCATTCATCTTACCAATGCAGTCTTGCCAGTGAAAGACATTTTTGAGCCCAGGCTCTCGTGGTTAATAGCAAAACTTAAATTTTCAACTGTGCACAATGGTGAAGCTTATTTCTTTACATTTATTTTATAGCAAGGGAGTTCAGATGCCAATGATTTTTGACTGTGATAGGATTATTTCTACATTTCCTGCATTAGCAATGCTGATGTTGGTTGTAACTGTGTGTTCATGCTCTGTGCCTTCTGGAACCGAAGTGAGATGTTCACTATTCATCAAAAAACACTTCTGAAATTTAAGTTACCTGGCAATAGGTACATGGTGGCATAGCAAATGCCTTGAGTTCATGATCTGGTTTATTTGTTCTACACAACTGTTCACTGTTCCTCTACAGGACCCAAGAGGAAGTGTGTTTGCTGTGGGTCCTGTTGTAATTCACACTTCCTCTAACACCGTCAACCTTAACATTAGCCTCAGAATAACGTGTGTATTTTCTGTCTCCCCTCTGCAGAGGCAATGTTTAAAGCAAGATTCATGTTGTTGTCAAGGAATGCTCAGATTGCAAAATGAATTGCTAAATATGTGCATGTGCAGCTTGGAGCTGGCATGATCATGGAAGCTAGGATTTTCCAAGAGCTCTCTGTTGGCTTAACCACCCTCATAGAGCTTTACTACTGAGTTCAGTGGGAGCAGAGTTGGGCCAACACCAAACACTTTGATAAGTCAGTCCTTACAGCTCTTCACCAGGGCATATGCAAGTATTAAGAATTTGCTCCTGCAAACCCCATTTCTCCGCTGGCGAGTTCTAGAGTTCTTCAAACCCATGTGCACAAGTGTTGGGGTAGGTGCTGCAAAGCTCACTACCACAAAGAGTTTGTAATCAAATTAGGCATAATTTCTTCTACATAAACCATAGCAGACCCCATGTAACTTGCTCACTGCTACAGATGAAGGGTTTCAGAGTATTAGTTCTCTCCACTGACAGTGTTCTTAACAACTCTCAAATTTACCATATCAACTAGGCCTGTGTAAGGCAGCTAGTATTCACTTTGGATTTGGATTTGGCTGATTTGGGGGACAGTGATTCGATTCAGTGATTCGAATCACTGTCCCGAATCGATTCAGCCAAATCTGATTCAGAGATTCAGCTGCTGCTGAATCAGCTGATTCTCCATATCACATATGCCCCATCCCCTGCCTGCTTTAAATGGCTGCCCTGCCCAGTCCCAGCTTTAGGCTCTTTGAAAAAAAAAAGTCTGCACTCACCAGCTGCTGCCAGGTATGGAGGTGGGGGAGTGAGCCCCACCGCCCCCCACTGTGCCATGCCACATTGAGGGGCTCTGCCAACCCCCCCCCAGACCCCCAACCCCCACCCACTCTCCCAGCCCCCCCATGGCTGCCCCACCCACCCGGCCTTTTAAAAACAAAACAAAAAAAGCCCTGACTCACTGGATCCTGCCTGGTGGGGGGTGATCCCCACTGCCCCACACTGTCCTGCACTGCATGGGGGTTCTGCCATGAGCCCTGTAAAGCCCTGAGGCCACCACAGGAGCTGGTGAGCCCAGGCTTTTTTTCTTAAAGGGCAGGAGCTGGGGCGGGTGGGGCAGCCATGGGGGAGGCTGTGGGAGTGGGGGGGCAAGGGGCTCATGACAGAGCCCCCCACACAGTGCAGGGCAATGGTGGGGCAGCGGGGATCGCCCCCCTCGCCCAGCAACACCTGGTAAGTCAGGGCTTTTTTTTAAACAACCGGGAGCTGGGGCGGGTGGGGCAGCCATGGGGGGGCTGCAGGAGCAGGCAGGGATCAGGGGGGGCTGGGGGAGCAGGCAGGGGATGGGGTCTGGCGGGGGTCCCCCTATGGTCCGCTCCCCCAGCCCCCTACTTACAAGCTCCAAGTCTGGGCCCATCTCCCTGCTGCGGCAGGCAGGGACCGTCCGAATCATTGAAGCTTGCCGAATCTTTTCCGAAGATTCAGAGAGCTTCAAATCAATTCGGACTTTTTTATTGGTCCCCTAATTTGATTCGGATTTGGAGATTCAGCTACTGAATTGGGCCAAATCTCCTCCAAATCACCCGAAGCTTCACATGGTCCTAATATCAAGTCTTGAACAGTGCGCATCATCTCCACATTCTGGGCACTCTTATAAACTCTTACAAACACAATGCATCGTAAAGAGATTCTAGTAGTTTACCCACCGACAGCCCTGTGCAAGCAGCAATAGAAGGAGAATCTACATGCAAACAATCCCCACCCCTGGCACACAGCACCAATAAACCATGATAATTGCCCCAATCCTTGCCATCTCCTACTACCTTGCAGGGCAGGGAATTTCTAGGCTTTCATACCTGTGGTGATTTTTTAGTTTGAAAAATAAAACGTTCCTGAATAGTTCAGTCCTGTTTTATTTTTTGCCACCTGTTCCCGGGCTTTATTCTAGATTCCTGCCTGTGTTTTTTGTGTAAGATTCATGTTGACTGGCTGTCTGGAGCTTGAGTTTAAACTCAATAGGAACAACCTTTTCAGAAAGGCTCAAAATCACAAAGGGCTTTTCCAGAGAGATGTTCTTAACAAGTTTTCATTGAGAACAGTGGCTAATCCACGAATAACTGAATACTCATGTGCCCATTGAGCACAGCAATTGCTGTTGACTTCTGAGCTCTTTTGAGATCTGGCTGCATGTCACCAACTGATCTAAGTCATAAACCCCAGACACATTGCCATTTTTCTCAAACCATGCCCATCACAACTAACAGGCAAAGGGCAGGACTGCTCACTGAATGGTGATATTCCCATTTCATCTAGATAGGCATGTGAATTTATAGCATAAAGGCCAAATACGCAACATTTTGGGAACTCCTTGTCATCCAGGCGCCTGATATTTTAAAAGATTTTATTGCCCATTGCAGTATGCATTAAAAAAAATGTCTGTTTGGCTCATTCGCATGCCAGACACAAATGGCTTCTAAGCCATTAAGATCTGTTAGGTCAGTAACCTGTGATTTGAAAAATCTATTAAATACCCATTTATGTGGGAATTAGAGCTTCTGCAGTTGATCAGAGGTACCAGCCATCATTAAAACACACAGACAATATAATCCTCCCCAAGAGGCCTGAGGCACTAAAACACAGACTGCTGGGCCGGATTTATCCCCTGGAGAAGATGATGGCCCATTATGCTCAAGCAGTGTGAAACCTGTCACACAAGTTAGTGCGAAACATGAAATTTATAGGGCTAAGATTTGGTGTACATATTCTCCTTGGGAATTAAAATTAAGGCTTGTGGTATGAAATCCATACCCTGAATCAATATAAGAATGGACATAAATGCACAAAACAAAAATAATGCCTCCTCCCCCATACATAGATTCTTGCAGATTAGAAAGTGTTTGGATGAGGATTTTATTATTATTAACTCTCATGCAAATCCACAAGCGTGGGCAAAATGGGTAACGATAATAGGAAAGCTGGAGAGTGGCAAGTCTGCAGGTCTTTGGTCTTCTGTTTCAAAAGGTACTCTAGAGCAGTGGTTCTCAACCTTTTTTTGTACCAAAACCCATTTGTAAACATCAATGACCAGTCTCAACCCAGTGCCCCTCACTCCTGATCCGCTGCCCCCCTCCCCCAGCCTCACAGTATGTGGGGCAAGGGGTGGGTGTGTGGGGCATGGGGGGGAGCCAAGCAGCCCCTTGTAGGCTGGAGCACCCACAGTTTCCAAGGAAAAAGTCACAGTTTCCCACGTTTTTCTTTTTTAAAGGAAAATCCATTTTTAAAGTTATTTTGCGACCCTTTAATATATTCTTGTGACTCACAGGTTGAGAAATGTTGGTCTAGAAGGCAACAGATGGGGTTGTGGAAGTGGAAGGGGCTTGAGATGTGGGTTTGAGTCAGCGCTTGTCTATCCAACGTATCACCTTTGCATCTTTGGGCAAGTCACTTTGCTTTCTCTCTCCAGTTTGGACCCTGTGACAGGACTGGGTCCCAGGGATAGCTGTGACACCCCCTGGTGGTCATGAGGCTCCTGGCCCAGTCCGGCCTCCTGGGTACCCTCCCCTTCCTCTTGTCCGCCGTGCCTTGATGGAATTAATTGATTGTAAAAAGGGAGGCTGCCCCAAGGTCCCAGAGTGAGCCCTCATCTATTCTTTGTCTGGCAGGTCCCTCCTGGACCCCACTGATCCCAGTCCTGCCCCTCAAGCAGGAAGTGGGGCCCTTTTGTCCCCATCTGGGCCCTGGGCACCCATTGCCTTAAGGGCTATTCTTGGTCTCCTTCCCCCCCTACAGCCACAACCATGCCTCTCAGATGTTGGTTGATATTGACCACTGGCCCTAGTGGCCCCATCTTTTAATCAACAAATCCATTTATGCTGCTGGGCCCCTGGCCCCAGCAAGGCTGTCTTCTCCCCAGACCCCTAGCCCTAGTCCCTTCCAGGCTTTACCCCCCACCCCCTTGATTCAAGCCTACTCAACTTTGGCCTCTCTACTGTAGCTGTAGCTTTCTCCTCTGGGACTCTGGCCATGGAATGACTGCTATAAGCCTACCCCAGCCCTCAGTTTTCTGGGGCTCTGTCCCCAGGTCAGGCTGCTTCTGCTAGTGCGCCAGCCCCTGGCCCTGGCAAGGCTCTCTTTTCTCCGGGGCCCTAGTTCTTATCCCTCTCCAGGCTTTGGTCCTTTCAGCTTAAGCCTGCTTAAGCCTCATCCCTCCATTCTATGGGTCCCTGGCCCTTGTATGGTAGCTGCAGCCCTCAGCTTTCTGGGCCCCTGCCCCCAGGCTCTGCTCCTACTAATCTCAGCCCTCTGAGCCTCAGCCTACTGCAGACCACAGTGCTCTGGGTTCCTGACACCCTAGGCTTGGCTTCCTGCTACTGAGTGCCCACCAGGCACCCCTCCATGGCCTCCTCTTCGCTGCTTAGAGCCACGCCAGTCAACCCATTCTTAGTAAGAACATAAACACAAGCCCACTGGCTATATAACAAAGCTGTCCCCACACTGGGTCTTAACCCTCCTGCAAGCCCTAAGTCTCCCTTCCTTTTTATTTGCAGCTTTCAGGGACTTCTTGGGTCCTGATCAGTCCCTCTCCTAAGCAGCCATCCTACTTAAGAACTTCTTTCCCAGCTCTCTACAGAGCCAAACTGCCTAACTGTTTTGGGGCACTAGCCTTTTGTGCTTCTTAAACCCCATCCCTTCTTGTCAGGTGGCTGTCCAACCACCCACAGGGTTTTCCATTCAGGCCTGACAGCTAAACTCAGCTGCCTGCAGTTGTTCCTTCTGTGTAATCGTCTGCTTTGTACCTAACTCCTGGGATAGTCACTCCCCCTAGGAGTAGCAACCATTCTGGCTGATACTGCCTGTTTACTTCACCACAGCTGCCCTTGTTCAGCTGTTGGTGCCACCTGAAAGTTTAGCCAGCTGCAATATCCCCTTAAACTAATTGGAGTCTCTGGCTGCCTGTTACAGTTCCCCATCTGTAAAATGAGAATAAGGGCACTTCTTTTTTTAAAGCCTTTACCTGCCTGGGCTGTTTAGATTGTAAACTGTTCAGGGCAGGAGCTATCTATGTTTGTATGGCACAATAATGCCCAAATGAGTCTGCTGCTGTGAAACAAGGTAGAATAATTTGTAATGAGCAAAAAGCAAGTATGTGGCAGTGAGGGAGGTTTACTTCAGGGTAAATGAGAGGCAGTGGAAATGGGGCTTATAGATACAACTATACAATGAGGTTTAACTTGGTAACGGAAGAGATCAAGAGTGTCTAGTCATGCTGATCTATGCAAGGACATTCATTAGTAATGAACGGGGGGGGCTATATCCCTACAGATGCAGAAAATGGAAATGTTGCAGTAACAATAGGGAGAGAGCAGAAAGGCAGGACCCTAGAGGCTGCCTTGGGGAGGGAATCCTGACAGTTCTCTTAATTTTCTTGCATTAGTACCCAGTGTAGGGGACCTGAAACAATATAGACTGTGCCAGGGGTAGATCCAGGGAGGGTGCTGTGGTGGGGCTGCAACCACCTTCCACTGTGAAGGTCTCATGCCAAAGGCTCCATTTCCCCATGGTCCCAGATGCCTGGGTCCCCAACAGTGTATGAGGCATGGCTGGGGACCAGGGCTGGAGTGAGACACCCCAGAGGACACCAAATGGCAGCAGTTAAGGAAGTGGGGAACCACCTGCTACTCTCCTCAGCTTTTCTGGGGGTGGGGGAAGCCCCAGGACTGCTTCTGCCTGGTTCCAGCTGCTCCCATCTCCTCCACTGTGTTTCACCTATTGGCCTGAAGGCTCCAGATGCAGGGAACAATTGTGTGGAGAGCTGGGCAGGCTGGTGTCATCATTAGCGGGTGATTTCCCGCCCCCCTTCCAGCATCTGCTTCTGGACTATGTGGGACACCTGGGGGGTAGGCATGGAAAAGGAGGAAGATTGCCCACTGATGACCGCCCCCAGCCATGCCTGTCCCTCTGCTCAGCTGTCCCTCTCAGCTAGAGCCCTCAGGCTAGTGGGGAAAATGCAGTGGAAGAGAAGGGAGCAAGGGCTCTGCATCTTGTGCAGCCACTCCCCACATCCCCTGGCTGGAGCCAGGCAGGAGCAGTCCTGAAGCTTCCCCTGCCCTTGGGTCAGCTGGAGACAAAGTGGCAGCAGGCTTTCAGGCACTCCTGCTCCCTGCCCATCCCTTGAGTGTCTCCCATGGTCCAGGAACAGGCACTGGAAGGGGGGACCCACCTGTCACTGTTGCTGTCCCCAGCCAAGCCTGGCACTCCATGCTGCCACATACTGAAGCTCCTGGCTGGAGTGGGGTAAGAACAGCCCTGGGCTCACCCACTCCTGGGTCAGCTGAGGACAGTGGCAGCAGCAGATGGGTCCCCCTTTTTTGTACCCGGAGGTACCCCCTAGCATCTCTTATGGGGGTTGGTGAGAGAGGAGGGGAGACGCCTGCACAGAAAGGGAGAGAGTGCTGAGAGAGCTGGTGTGCATTCTGCTTTGAGGACTCCAAATGTTTGTGGCAGCTTCTGCTGTGGTGCAGTCTGCCCCACAGTGGGGTGGAAACTGAAGGCTGCAACCTCCCCTGAGGCACTTCTGGCAACTCCTGAACCCTGCTTTTCAAATTCCTGGATCCAGCCATGGATTGTGCTATGATATTGCAAGCTTTTAGTTTGCAACAAGGTATGGGGATATCTGGGGGGAAGAGAGGAGCCATGTGAACAGGGCTGCTATAAGTTGTTTCCTAGTATCAAATTTTACATTGGTAATGGGCAGAGGGTGATCCCGCTGAATCCCACACAGGAAGTGGTCTGAAAGCCTGGGTCAAGGAGAGCAGGGGACTCTCAGCAATGTTGCTACAGTTTAGGGATGAGGCCATGCAGTAGCCCTGTGACTTGCAGGAGAAGCATTGAGAATGGGGAGATGGAAGTGAGGCAAAAAGGACTGGCACCCCCTGACTTCCCCCAGCAGAGGGGCTGGCAGGCAGTGAGAGCAGTCTGTGATCCAGCTGTCTCTTCTAATTAGGCCTTTTCAGCTCACCCACTTGGATGAGGAGAAATAGTTTGCAATGTGTGAGCTGGCTGCTGAAGTCAGCCAAAAGCTGCTGTGCCCTATCTGAGGAGAGGTCAGGTAGTCTTATTGAGCCAGAGGCCTGAGCTCACTTGCCTGTCTCCCTTCATGCCTCTTTTAATCAGCCTCACTGCAGCCTTTCACTCTTGGATGAGAGCCTCCAATTTCCATGCTGAGTGCATGGGCTCAGCCTGCTTTCCTTCCCTGCTGCACTCCCCTGCTTTCTGATTCCTTCCTCCTTCTAGGAAATGTGTCTGGGTTCAGGGCTGCATTTCTGACCCTCGCCCCAGTGTAGCACTACTACCCTAAGGGGTCACTGGAGAACACTAACCTTTGCCCTTTAACATTTTGATACCACGTGGTTGGGAGTTGATGACATCCTGGCCAGAAGGTGCTGGATTCACAGCCATGAAAAATGTAGCCATCTCTCCACAGGGCTAGCATGGAGGGTTTCCTCATGCTGCCCAGCCAATGAGACCCAGAGAAAGACCTCCTCCAGGCATGATTGCATGGCCCGTAAGATTCTTGGACTCTTGGCTGTGGCTGCTAGTAACTCTGTTCATTAGCCCACTGCAAACTTAGCTGAAACCTCAAGTCATCAAACAGTCACCAGAAGATGACAGTGTTCAGGCCAGATGTGATACAGTGACACAGGAAAACACAGAGAGATGCAAAAGGAGCTAGATTGGGGGATTTTCTAGTTTGAGGTTTATTACAAAGCATATAGGACAGTGGAAACTGATCCAAACATGATAAAAATGATATCATCCAATGATCCAAGCATCTGATTCACATCTGATACATATAATATTCAGCTCTACTAATCTAAGTTTGTATAATGTTGAAAGTGCTGGCAGGTAAAGGAGGAAATGAACTAGAGGAAGTTAATTAGCAGAGCATCCAGTCTAGAGGCTGGGCTACATTGAGCAATGACTTACAAATTGTCTCATTGTTTTGCTGAACAAGTAGAAGGAATTTCCCTGCCCATGGCAATGGTCAGAAACCCAAGGACCTGGGACTGATTGTTGAGGATGGTTTAGCATCCTGTGAGAAGAGTATCAGTGACTGCAGAACGTAATATGAAAAGCAGGAAAAAAAAAACCTTTATTCATAGGTGATGTGTAGCTGTTGCCAACAATGGACTTTGGAACAGAAGATCAGAACATCTGTCTGTGGGGTGTGCGTGTGTGCACATGTACACAAGGTTGCTTATCACGGTACAGGGTGCAGCCCGGAACAATCTATCCTAGAGGCTTGATGCTAATCAGATCCAGCTGGCTTATTCTCTTCCACCCTCAGACAGCTGTATACGCTGCTGGAAGCTCCCAGCTGTGAACGGTATCTGGATTTTCTACTCTTGCACTCCCCATAATGACAATTGTCCTCTCTTCCCCACACTGACAAAAAGTAGAAAGGCTTCTTCTGGAGTTGCTTTTACTTATTTCTATGGAAAACACATTTGTGAGCCACCATCCTTCGCCCTATTTTCGCAGGCATAAATCATGTAAGGATCTGCTTATCTGACTCAAAAAGGTGAATATCCATGTGTAAGCAGAACCATACTAAAAGGCACCCACCCAACCCAGCCCCATGCATAAGGCATCTGGATAGTTAAGGCAAGAATATTCAGAGTTTTAACAGTAAATTATTTAAAAACATAAGCAGTCCTTGAAAGAAATCAAAATCTTCCAGCTTCATAATTCAGCCACTTGCAATTGGGGTCAGGAAAGAACTTCCCTTTGGGGAAGGTTATTATGTAGCCTCCAGCTTTATGGTTCTTTCTTTAGAGCATGTGTAGTGTTCTGCATTCTCAGTTTTTACCAATTTTCACTGATAAATTCCCTGATTTTTTTTAAGTCATTTAGTTTTTACTGATTTACACCCATGTTTCAATTCAAATCCCTGTTAACCAGCATGAGTGGGGAATGGCCCATTGTTGGGGAGTGGTACGGTGGCAGAGGCCATGCGGGGAGAAGGTAGCTGGAGCCGCTGCCTAGGGGCATGAGGCTTCTGGCTCTGACCCCGGGCGGGATGGGATGGGCCATGGGAATCACTCCTGAGGCAGGCAGGTCCAAGCTGCATCCTGGCTGCTCCAACTTCAGCCTTGCCCTGGGCACTGGGAGCTGCAAGCCCTGTTGGGAGGGCAGGCAAGAGAGCCTGGCCCCACTTCCTGTGGCTTGCACTGCACCCAGCGACTCTGCACAGGCCTGTGGGGCTGGAGCCACTGCCTGGGGGTGTGGGGTTCCCAGCTCTGATTCCAAGTGCAGTGGGAGGTACTGGTGTTGGTGCCAGGGTCAGGTCCTCCCCACTCCACATCCGGCCGTGCACCACTCCTCCCTCCCCCAAACACCAGGGTAGCCCCGCAGCAGGCTGCTGCAGCAGGGTGGAGGGGCATGAACGCAGCCAGGGAAGAAAGGCAGGGCATAGTGCCATGTGCTTCCTGCTGCTGATCTGGGGGCATGCATCCCCCGGGAAGAGCCTGGCACAGGACCCCCACCCCGCAGCCTTCCCAGGGGGCATGTAACAGCAGAAGCCACACACACCCCGACCCTGTGCCCTGCATCCACTGACAGTTCTCCCCACTTTGCTCCCTCCTGCAGCCTCGGAAGCGGCTGAGGGGCTGTGTTGTGCTCCTCTCCCCACACCTTCCCTAGTCCCAGCCTTAGTCCCTCCCTCCCTCACTGCCGATTTCCCCCAATTTAAACTGATTATTTTACCTTTCTTCCCTTGATCCTGATTTTATCCTGGTTTCTATGTTTCAAAGATAAACCCCGAAAAATTCCCAGATTTTTTTTTGTAAAAAAACCCCCAAGAATGCACAACATTAAGCATGTGGTGCTGGCCACTGTCAGATTGTGGACTGGCTGGATCCTTGCTCTGAGCCAGTATGGCTGTGCCCATTGTCCTATCTTACTTCCAGCCATTCTTTTCTCATCCTCTTCCAAAGGCCATAGGGAAAAATGGTCTTCATGGTGTGCCCAGAAGGCTTACAATGCCTGGACAGTGGCAGTGAGGGGAAATAATTATAGAGTCCTGGGCATTTTAATGGACAATGTCCTGCAAACATCTCCTTTCTGCTTAAAGCTACACTAGCACTTCTGTTGATCAAGTAATTTAATACGTAAGGGATCAATAAGAGTAAGTCATTATGTCACTCCTAAGGGGAGCAAGCTGAGGTTTTGCTATCTTAAAAAACATTGGAATTTGGTGCTTTTGGGTTATGGAAGGGTGGGAAGCCCTGGCTCAAGTCAGGAACAAAACAGGGAAGCGATATGCAGATTCTACTCTTGCTGTTCCCAAAATACTTCTCACTTCTTCTTTCCCAGCCTGGAACTGCACCCAGTCCTGTCAGTGCCGCTGGAGTACATCTGACCTCTCGTGTCACTGAATTCAGTCCCATGCTGCCTTAGGCAACCATTTCATGTAATTCCACACAACATCTATGAATAGGGACCTGCTTAAATCATGGTGTGACAAGGGTTTTTGTGGCCCGCTTGCAATGCACAGAGCTGATTTCACAGCCCTGCCCCTCAGCGCTGATGGGCCAAGAGGCTAGGGGTGGGGTGTGGGGGCAGCTGCTATCTTGATTGCTGGTTGCCCTTTGTGCTGCCCCACCCATCAGTGCTGACTGGCAGAGAAGCCTCAACAGGGGGAAGAGGAAGGAGGGGGCCGCTGCCATCTTGTCTGCTGCCCTTAGTGCTGGCTGGCAGGTAGTGGCTGCACAATGCCTGTGCAAGTAGGCAGCTATTTGATCCGGCTTCGGATCCAGCTGCTTTGGATGCCAGAGATCCGATCCGGAGCTCCGGACTGGGTTCCCGCTTTGATCCAGCCAAAGTGGCTCTGAAGCTTCAGAGCCGCCTTGGCGATCCGACCATAGGATATAATGGGGAATCAATTAAATACCTATAACTTTGTTGTTTTTTGTCTAATGTGGATGAAACTTGCAGGGGTGGTAGCCCCTACTGAGAGCATGAAGTTTGCCAAGTTTCAGGAAGATGGGTGCGGGGTTTGGGGGAAACTGTACCCCAAATTCTTGAATACAAAACTCATGTCACATGTAGTATGTATCACATCACAGGGGAGTGAAAACTGTAGGGGTGGTAGCCTCTGGTGAGGCCACAAACTCATGACATAGGTGCTTGTGGGACTGACTGTCTCTGTCTAGGGGCAGTTGATTGTATTGATTCTTTCCTCTCCTTAGTCTGTGGTTTTGTAGCTGTTAATTGTTGCTAATTAACTGGTTACATTAGCTAGCAACTGTGTATTGAGCTGGTCCCTGAGTGAATCATGATTGATTGGTAACTGGTAACACAGTAGCTTAGCAGCCAGGCCTGCAGTAGTTCTGCCCCCAGGACAGACACAATTGCATAAGCACCCATGTCACAAGTTTTGCCTCTCAGCAGCTAGAGGTGCAGGACCCCAGAACCCAGAACCCCCCTGCACCCATCTCCTTGACAGCTGGCAGGCTTCGTGGCCTCAGCAGGGGCCGCCATCCCTGCAGCTGTCACCCTGCTGTGCCTTAACTCATGCAATGTCACCCATGGCACGAGTTTTGCTTGTCTGCATCTTGAGGTGCAGTTCCGCACAAACCCCTGCACTTATCTCCTTGAAACTTGGCAGGCTTTGTGGCCTCAACAGAGACCACCACACCTGCAGTTTTCACCCCCCGTGTTGTAACACATAGATGTGACAGGAGTTCAGCTTTCAACAATTTGGGGTGCAGCTCCCCCCAAACCCCTGCACCTATCACCTTGAAACTTGTAAGACTTTGTGGCCTCACCAGGGGCTGCCACCCCTGCAGTTTTTAGCCCTCTGTGTTGTAACACATAGATTTGACACCAGTTTTCTTTCAAGAATTTGGGGTGAAGTTCCCCCCGAACCCCTGCACTGATCTTCCTGAAACTTGGCAGGCTTCATGCTCTCAGCAGAGGCTACTATTTCTGCAAACCTCATCCAGGTGAGACAAAAAACAACAAAGTTATAGATATTTCATTGATTCCCCATTATACCTTATGGCTGGATCTCTGAAGCAGCTCCGAAGCTTTTCTGAAGCACTTCCGAAGCTTTGAACTGCTTCAGAAAGCCTAATGAAGCCAGCACTTTGATCTGGACATGGAAGTGATTCTGAACCAGGGCACTGGGGCACATTGGGATGCTGCCAGATCCCTTGAAGGGTCCTGCAATGTGCAAGGAGATAAGTGAGGTGTGAAGAGATAAGCAGATAAGCCAGGCTCAGGCCTGTCCCTGCCTGACCATTCCCCCCTTACTGATCATCCTCTGTGCAGGAGGTAAGCACTGTAACACATTAGTTTTTGAAACTGGGTGCCACTCAATTCACAAAAGTTATGGTGGCGTGCTTCGAGTCCTGAGAGGGGTGTCTTGAGTCCAAAGGTTGAGAACCACTACTCTAAGGAGTTTAGTGCAAGAAGAGGAGCCATCTAGTATGTTGTGTGACATACTCCATGGCATTACAGGTGCATAGTCTTGCTGCCTCAGGCTAATCAGTTTTGACACAGCAGACCGTACCAGATCTGATCCTGCTTAATCAGTTGGCAGATGGTCTTGGGAGCCCAAAGCAGAAAGCCATTTATGCAGTCTCATATGATGAGGGGCAAGTTGTTGGCAGTGGAATGGGCTCTCAACCCATTTTTTTCTGTCACAGTGAACTGGTGATGTCCCAAGCTGTCTGAAGAGCAGGCAAAAGTGTCATGACAGGACTTCTGCTCTGCAGTCAGCAGATGGATGGATCATGGGTGGATGGACATGGGTGGATCCCATGTCATTGAACTTTGGCACATGTGGCATTTGTCCGGTCTTAGTGACCCAATTTGTTGGCTGCATTCTGATGCCAGATGTTAGTTTGGAGGGGCTTGGGTAGGACTGATAACAATACCAGTGTCACGGCGGGGTCCTTGCGGAGGGTCATGATCTCCTTGAGGCCCTCTCACCGCGCTACTCCGGCCTGAGGGCACCCTCCATTCTCACCCGCCACGTCTTGATCGAATATGTAATAGGGAGGCCGCCTTGTGTTTCCTCGGGCACTTAAGCTCCTGGACCCCTCGTGGGTCTCCCCGTGTGATAGGCGCCACCCAAGCACCCCAGCCTTATGGGCTATGCATGGCTCCTACCTCCCCTGATACCACGCCCCAAGCCTCGCAGATGTAATAGACGTTGTCTGGTCTATACGCCCGCTTCCCGGGCCTCCTCTCTAACGTGGCCCACTCTGGGCTCCCTCTCCCGTGCCCAGCCTCTTGCTGGGACTCTTGTCTAGCCTACTCTGGGCCTCCCCTGCCGGTGTGGTTCCGCTCAGGGACTCTCTAGCGGGCCTCCGGTCCTATGGGCCAACCGCACGGATACCCTTCCCGACTCTGGCTCACCGCGCTGCTACTCCCTGTCTTCTCAGGGGCAACCGCAACACCCTGCCTTGGTCTGAGGGGTATTGCCGCACTAGCCTGCGGCTGGGCTCGCTATGCCCGTGCGCCCACACTGGGCTACTCAGCAAAGCACAATGACGTTCCCCCTCTCTGGGGCTCGCCGCGCCCACACTGGGCTACTCAATAATACACAATGGCGTTCCCCCTCTCCGGGGCTTGCTACGCCCACACTGGGCTACTCAATACTGTACGAGGGGGTTCCCCCCTCTCTGGGGCTCGCCGTGCCCACACTGGGCTACTCAATACTGTACGAGGGGGTTCCCCCCTCTCTGGGGCTCGCCGTGCCCACACTGGGCTACTCAATACTGTACGAGGGGGTTCCCCCCTCTCTGGGGCTCGCCGTGCCCACACTGAGCTACTCAATAATACCGCCCCTTTCCTGGGGCCGGGGGCTATGTTCCCCCACACGCAATCCGGGGTCTCAGTCCCCGTCCGCAACCTACGGGTTGTGCCCGCGACCTACTGGCCGCGCTCCTCGCCGCCAGTTGCTCACGCCCTGGCGTGCGAGCTGCGCCTTCCCTGGCGCTATACAGATAATGCGCCCTCTTGGCGCTAGGGCACCCCACACTCTCTGGGGTCCCTGTAGTTGAGGCCTCCTCCAACCCCTACAGCCTCACCCAAGCCTCCGGGTGTAATATACAGAGCCAAACGTAAACTAGAGCCTCCTGGCTATAACACAAACCTAAAGCTCCCTGGCTAAACCATAGTGCCCATCCTCTCAGGGCTATCACGAGCCGTACTTGCAAGTCATGCTCCTTTCCATATCTCAGCCGAGGGAGCTCCTGCCTCTCCGGCTGCTGGCAGAGAACTGCCGGCTTGGCTTTGGCCCTGGGCTTTATAAGGGCCAGGCCCTGCCCCCTACAGGCAGCTGGCTCCCCTTAGTTGCTCCGGCAACCCACAGCTGTGCTCACTTGGTTCTGCCAGGGCTCGCTCTCTGGCAGTTTCTCCTCTCTTAGGAGCAGGCACTAAGGTGCCCTGCGACAACCAGTTTTGTTGGCTTAGTTGTGCCTGTGAGGAATCTCCTAGGATGGCTAAACTGTGTGTCTGTTAGTGTGGCATGGTCAGAGTTTAACCAAACTGTTTAACTGTCATAGTATTCACCAACTGAGTATCAGAGACTAAGTCCTGAATTATGCAGTGTTTGCGTAGAAGCTCTCTGTGTGGATTCTGTCAGTTTGTTCAGGAGACGGTATCTGTTTTCAATCTTTGCAGCTACTATAGTGATGTGGGCTATGTAAGTGTGATAATCTAGGGGAGTGGTTTTCAACTTGTGGTCTGCAGACCCCTGGGGGTCTGTAGACTATGTCTAAGGGGTCTGCAAAAAATGTCTATGGTCAATCAAAAGTATGTGAATACCCACACCTACAATTCAAATGAGTTTGCATCTCCCTTTGAAAATTTTTAGGGGTCCGCAAATGAAAAACATTGGAAACCACCAATCTAGGGTGACCCCCTAGATGGACTGGCTTTGGATCATGTGACATTAACCTCACTATTCAAATGGTGTTAAGCTCACGTTGGCTCTGAGCATGGCATCATTAGATACTTGTTGTTGCTGTCTTTGGTGTACTTGGTCTTAGTTTCTGTTTCTTGCAGTTATCACCTAAAGCAGTAATATCACTGCTCAGGGTCTCTTCAGTCTCTCAGATGTTACAGTTCCTTGAAGCCAAGCAGATATCAGTATGCATTGTCTGGGAATGGTCTTCAGAAGGTTATATACATTAAATGATCAAGTCTTGCAGGATTTCATTCTTTTGAAATCTCCAGATGCTGTTTTTTTGGCCCAGAACTACATGAAGAAGTATATGTTCTGAACTACAGGAGACAATTTCCAAGACATGGAGCATCAGTTTAGTTGCCATAACCCATCTAGGAAGAGCTCTGGACATTTTATGCACCAGAGCAGTGTGCAAGATGGTATCATCTACTGCTGTAAGATCAAGATAAACAAGCCCTGTTTTTTCTTATTCTCTTCATATCCATTTTCAGTATATGGAGTGAGTCATACATGCTTCAGTTTGGCTGAAAACCTGCCAGATAATCACTCAAAAATTGTTTTGCCACCCATGTAATTCTTGATAAGATCATTCACTTCAGGTGTTTGTGTTAGTTTAAGATAGTAGGGACAAGCAGGCTGATAAATAGTGATCTTTGCTTTGCTTTTTACCCGATGTCACGGCAGGGTCCTCGCGGAGGGCCATGATCTCCTTGAGGCCCTCTCACCACGCTACTCCGGCCCGAGGGCACCCTCCATTCTCGCCCGCCACGTCTTGATGGAATATGTAATAGGGAGGCTGCCTTGTGTTTCCTCAGGCCTGTCAGCTCCTGGACCCCTCGTGGGTCTCCCCGTATAATGGGCGCTACCCAAGCGCCCTAGCCTTATGGGCTATGCGTGGCTCCTACCTCCCCTGATACCATGCCCCAAGCCTCGCAGATGTAAAGGACGTTGTTTGGTCTATACGCCCGCTTGGCGGGCCTCCTCTCTAATGTGGCCCACTCTGGGCTCCCTGTCTCATGCCCAGCCTCTTGCTGGGACTCTCGTCTGGCCCACTCTGGGCCTCCCCTGCCAGTGTGGTTCCGCTCCGGGACTCTCCAGTGGGCCTCCGGTCCTATGGGCCAACCGCACGGATACCCTCCCTGACTCTGGCTCCCTGCGCTGCTACTCCCTGCCTTCTCAGGGGCAACCGCAGCGCCCTGCCTTGGTCTGAGGGGGATTGCTGCACTGGCCCGTGGCCGGGCTCGCTATGCCCGTGCGCCCACACTGGGCTACTCAGCAAAGCACAATGGCGTTCCCCCTTTCTGGGGCTCGCCGCGCCCACACTGGGCTACTCAATAACATACAAGGGCGTTCCCCCTCTCTGGGGGGCTCGCCGTGCCCACACTGGGCTACTCAATAATACACAAGGGCGTTCCCCCTCTCTGGGGCTCGCCGCACCCACACTGGGCTCCTCAGTAATACCTTTCCTGGGGCCGGGGGCTATGTTCCCCCACACGCAATCCGGGGTCTCGGTCCCCGTTCGCAACCTACGGGCTGCGCCCGCGACCCACTGGCCGCGCTCCTCGCCGCCCGCTGCTCGCGCAGCGGCGTGCGAGCTACGCCTTCCCTGGCGCTATGTAGATAATGCGCCCTCTTGGCGCTAGGGTACCCCACACTCTCTGGGGTCCCTATGATTGAGGCCTCCTCTAACCCCTACAGCCTCACCCAAGCCTCCGGGTGTAATAACACAAACACAAAGCAAAACCACAAGCCCCTAGGCTGTAACACAAATGCAAGCCACATGGCCATAACTCATCATCATAGCTCAAGCCTCCAGGGCTATCATGAGCTGTACTTGCTACTTAGGCTCCTTCCCATCTCTCGGCCGAGGGAGCTCCTGTCTCTCCGGCTGCTGGCAGAGAACTGCCAGGCTGGCCTCAGCCCTGAGCTTTATAAGGGCCAGGCCCTGCCCCCTACAGGCAGCTGGCCCCCCTTGGTTGCTCCGGCAACCCGCAGCTGCGCTCATTACCTGAGCCAGCCTCAGCTGGGCTCGTTATGTCAGGCCAGGGTGCGCTCACTCGCTCCCTGGCAGTTTCTCCTCTATAGGAGCAGGGGTACCGAGGTGCCCTGCGACATCCATCAAACTAGTTTTCTGCCAGTTCTTGGTATTATGTTCTCCAGGATCTGCTAGTGTTGGCTTTTCTTTATGAAGAGCTTCTGTAACATACTGACAGTGCCACAGGCATGAATTGGAGACTACTATCTCCTGTAGTTCAGGGGGAGAACTCTTGGGGATGGTGACTGTATGCTGAGGTGCAGGAGTCTAAATCCCTAATGCTTGCATTGGAAATATTCCCCAAGGGACGAGATGAATTATGCCAGCCCGTGCCACATGTACGTTACTTCTCTGCCCCTTGTTTGGTTATGCCTGAGTTGGTTTGCTTAGTATTTCTGATAAAGGTATATCGTTCTATTGATAACCTACTGAAGTGTCCAGACATAAGGGGGAACATTGTCAAAACACTACCTGTTAATTTATACGTGGAACCATCAGCCCAAACTAGAGATTAGGTTTCATAGCCATGATTGAATTGAGGGTTCATAGATGTTAGCCATTTAAAAATGAATAATCTTTATGATGTCTCAATAGTAGATATGGATTGAAGTTTCTCCACTAAACTAAGCTGGATGCCGCATATGTGGCTTGGCTGTAGTTTTCATGAAACCTGTAGTTTTCAAGGTCAGAACCAGAGTTTATCAACTGAATAGAAATAAAGGAATGAACCTAGGTTTCCTGCAAGTAGACGATGGACATTGTGTTGGTAGAGGCTGTGTTTTGAACTGAGTGCTTTGCAGCTAAAAAGACCTTGAGATGTAGCTGTAGCACTCTGAAAGAAAGATAGCATAAGTGGTGTCTTTTTGTCCAAGTCCACAGAAACTGGAATTCAGTAGATTTCATTGATTAGTTGTAGGCTTAGTTTACCCTGAAGGGTGATCACTAGGCCTGTGCGACCCTTCGGACCTCGATTTGATTTGGCAGAGATTCGGCCCAATTCAGTGGCCAAAACTCCAAATCCGAATCAAATCAGAGGACCCTTTAATCTCTATGAATTGAATTGGAAACCTCCGAATCGATTCAGAGAGATTTGGACAGATTCAGCAATTTGAACATAGACACAGCGTTAAATGTTTTTTCTACATACCTCTAGGAAGCAGGGGCTCTGAACGCTGTGATGCTGGGGCGCATGGAGTATCCCACAGGATCATAAGGGGCTCCCCAGCGCACTCAGCAGCAGACCTGGAAGTGGACCAGAAGCACTTCGGGTCCACTTCCAAGTCCGCCGAGGAGCACGCAGGGGTGCCCCACTGCACCCTCCCCCTAGCTCGGTGACTGGTGCCTCCTGGGTCGGGGGAGCACCTAGGGTCCCCCTCTGGCTGATCACTGAGTCAGGGGGCATACAGGGGGGCCCCCAGTGCACTCTCCAGCAGACCCAGAAGGGGACCAGAAGTACTTCTGGTCCCCTTCTGGGTTTGCTGCCGAGCATCCTGGAGAGCCCCCTGTGCTCCTGTGCAATGCTCCATCCACCCCAGCACCGCAGTGATCATGAGCTGTGCCTGCTACCTCAAGGTATGTAGAAAAAAACTTCTAAAGCTGTGCCTGTGTCCAAATCATTGATTCACTGAATCAGCTTCGAATCTTCAGATTTGGCTTCGGCTGAATCCAATCAGGGACAGTGATCCAAATCAACGGATCAAATCACTGTCCCTAATTCGGGCCAAATCTGAGTCCTAATCAAATAGGGCCCATTTTGCACAGCCCTAGTAAGCACAGATTGCATGATGAGAATATATCCACTCACTACATATAATTTCCTAGGTGGCAGAATATCAGATTCTCTAGTGATGCCCAATAGAATCGATCCACTACAATTCCCATACATGGTCCACTTCTAATAAACTCAGCCTTCTATTGTGTCCCATTTTTTTTTACCTCCATGTCTTTTTTTTCCTTCAAAATCTGTTCTAAAACTTTGCATATTATTGAAATCAAACTAATGGTCCTGTAATTACCTGGATCAATTTTTGCCCTATTTTAAATATACATACAATATTTGCTACTGCCTCTATGCCCTCTTTTGATTTGATACATTAATTAAAGGCTGTGTTACTACACGTGTGTTTTCATATGTCAATCCTTCCAGATTTATATGGTGAACATTATCTCGATCCCCCTGATTTGAGCACTTTAGTCAAAAGCTTAATTTCCAGTTCCACATCCTTATTCCTGTTTACCATCCTGTCTTTGCCTTATGTTATACATCAGCATCCTTAATGAAAACAAACAACGTTTTCATTTAATTGTTGATCCATTCTTCAATTATCTTTAATCTAGACTCTATCCTTATTACCTAGTGGCCCAATGTGTTTCTTTGTTCTCTTTTTATGCACATTTTTAAAGAACCTTTTGCAATTTGTTTTAATTTCCTTTTCAAGGACTAACACAGCTTGACTTCTGGCAATTCTCACTTTCTCTCTGCACTTACTGACCTCCATGACATAGCTTTCTTTGCTGATGAATCCCCTTTTCCATTCTTTGTAGTTTCTCTGCCTACTTCTAATATCCTTATAGACATAATTTTTCATCCAGTTAGGTCTGGAGCCCTTCCCCTGCAATATTTTTCTGCCTGCTTCAGATGCAAATTCCTAATCGTTTTTGCACCTTTACCTAAAGAAGTTTCAAGACTTTTTCACATTCAAATCCCTGAGCTCTTTAGTCCAGTCAACTTCATTAATTACTTCCTGAAATGTCTCAAAGTTTACCCATTTGGAATCTTCCATTTAAATTAAATCAAATGAGCTCATGATTACTTGATCAAAGTTTATTTTCTATGACCAACTTTTCTATGATGTTCTTGCTATTTGCCAGAACCAAGGCTAAAATAATATTTCTTCTTGTGTTCATAGATTCATAGATTGTAAGGCCAGAAGGGACTTTGGAAGATCATTGGGTCCAGCCCTCTGCACCAAATAGGAAAGATAACTGGGGGTCAAGTGACCCCAGCAAGATGACTGTCTAGTCTCCTCTTGAAGATTTCTAGGGTAGGTGATTGTGCCACCTCTGGAGGGAGCTTATTTCACAGTCTGGACACCCTAACGGTGAAGAAGTTTTTCCTAAAGTTGAACCTGAATCTATCTTCCAGGAGTTTGTGGCCCCTAATCCTGGTTTTTCCCTCAGGTGCCCTGGTGAACAGTTGCTCAGCAAGCCCTTGATGTACTCCCCTAGTGTAGTGGTAAGCTGCTACCAGGTCCCCTCTCAGCCTTCTTTTCTTCATGCTGAAGACTCCCAGATCCCTCCGTTTTTCCTCGTATGGCTTGCTGTGTAAGACTCTGATCATATGGGTGGCTCTTCTTTGGACTTTCTCAAGTTTTCCACATCCTTGTTGAAATGTGGTGCCCAGAACTGGACACAGTACTCCAGCTGCGGTCTCACCAGTGCTGAGCAGAGCGGAAGAATCATCTCCTTGGCTTTGCTGGAGATGCATCAATTGATGCATGCTGGAGTATTATTTGCCCTACTGGCTACAGCATCGCACTGCCAGCTCATATTCATACTGTGGTCTATTATTACCCCCAGGTCCCTTTTATTCATAGTGCTAGTCAGTTTGGTGCCACCAAGCCTGTAGGTGTGTTGGGGGTTGCTCGTCCTGAGGTGGAGCACTTGACATTTCTCAACATTGAACTTCATCAGGTTCCGATCCACCAAACTTGCTAGCCTGTTTAGGTCCTCCTGTAACTGTAGCCTATCGTCAAGCGTGACCACACTTCCCCATAACTTGGTGTTGTCTGCGAACTTGGCCAGTGAACTCTTCACCCCCACATCCAAATCATTAATAAAGATGTTGAAAAGTACTGGACTGAGCACTGATTTGTGTGGGACACTGCTGCCCACTTCTCGCCAGGATGACACAGATCTGTTCACTGTGACTCTCTGGGTCCAATCCTGCAGCCAGTTTCTCACCCTCCTGACTGTCTCGGAGTTAAGCCCACAATCCTCCAATTTTCTTACAAACACATCATGGGATACTAGATCAAAGGGCTTTTGGAAGTCTAGGTATACAATGTCAACCTGCTCTCTCGTGTCCAGGTGATGAGTTACCTGGCCATAGAAGGAGATGAGGTTGGTAAGACAAGACCTGCCTACAATGAAGCCAGGCTGGCTGTCATTCAGAATCTTACCTTCTGCAAGCTTATTACAGATAGACTCCTTGATGAACTTTTCTAGGATTTTCCCTAGGATGGAAGTTAGGCTGACTGGCCTGCAGTTACTGGGGCCCTCCCTCCTGCCCTTCTTGTGGATGAGTATAACATTGGCCCTCTTCCAGTCCTCAGGGACTTCTCCAGAGTGTCACAAGTTGCCAGGGGGCAAAACTCAGTTGTTCACTGATGATTTCTTGAAATCTATGGGCTATCATGTCCAGGAATAGTGGACCTCTTATTAGCAGCTTTTTGTTCTCCAGTTTGTACTGGGAACACATTTCATGATAGTATTTCTCTCTTTAATATTAAAGGAATCTCCACATCCAAAGCCAGCCTTGGGGTTCTGTAGCAGCTCCATCCTGATCTATGACCCCACTGCATTTCTAGCATTGACTTCTCACACAGCTTTGCTGGTGCTTCTCAACCCTGACCTACAATAAACCCCACCTTTTTAGTACTGGAATTTTACACACAGTTATGCCAATGGACTCCACTCTTGATCTGAGGGACTGTCCAATTCCGAAGCCAGATTTACTTCTCACAGTTCCTAAATTCCTAAGAACTCCCTTTACAAACAATAGGAATCACTCACCTGTCATGGAGGAAAAACCAGGGCCTCGGGCACCTCACTTGTTTGCCAGCCCATCTCATTTTTACCCTGTGATGCCCCTTGGAACTATAACTCCAGCCATCGCTCAAATATTTTAAAACATTTTTACTCCATACTTTCAGCAGCATCTGATTTCATGATCTCCCATTGACTCATAGTTTCTGTGGCTAGAATATGTGCTTTTCCAGGTCCATGCGAGTCATACCCACTGAAGTCAGTGAGGGACTCCCACGCCCTGTAGTGGGCATTGGCACAGGAGCTATGTGGGTCTCTACATCCTAAGGGAATGTCTGGCTTATTCAAGCTTCCCTTATCCTCTCTGGCATGCTTTCTATTTGCCCACATTACTAGACACTGTCCAGCTTAGTGACAGTGATCTGGATTTGACTGGGCTGTGATATTATTGTGATACTCATAAACGGATGGCATAGTAATGACCCTTGGCCTGCAGGCTGGGCTTTGGATTCAGGGATTTGTAATGCAGCTGGATGTGAGGGGTCTTGACAGGTAAAAATGAACCTGAGCTTTCATTTAAACATGAGCCAGCCCAGCCCTGAGCTGGAGTGCCTCCAGCTGGTTCCATGGATGATGATGCATTTGCTGGAAAGCATCTCAGGGATGTCTTCCTGGAAGCCTCACTTGCTTTGTATGAGATTAGCATGTCAACATGAGGATGGATGGCCATCACGCACCAGGCACCACCATCTAAGAGATCATGGACCTGAAACACTATGAATTGCTCCACTTTACCTCTGGCCAAGTACTTTACATATTGTATATGTTCTGTTGAGACACCTGCCTAGTTGTAAGTGCCACTGGTGATTCATCTCCTCTTCCTGGAAAGCCCTGCTTGGAGATGCCTTCTCCATCAGCTGAGGTCTGGGAAATGGAGAGCCTTCCCCGACTTGCTGGGAGTGGAAAAGAGGTCTTTCCTTGCATAGTGAAACATGGCAAGGGGCATGAAAGGATAGCCAGAATATCCAATGACTTCACTGGCTTGTGCAGTCAGTTTGGAACTGGCTGGCTCTCAAGTATTTCTTAGCTGTCCATTGAGGGCACTTGGAGAGCTTCCCCCCAGCCCCACTCCCACATTCCCACTGAATTGTCTGCAGGGAAAAGCCTCCTATTTTTGAATTGCAGTGGAATTCCTGTGGAGTTACACACTGCATCCTTAGCAATACCCAGAGAATTCAGCTTGATTTATAGCACTGCATGGGATACATGCTGGCCTTGGCCTCCGTTCAACATGCTGCTGATCTCCTCTTGGTGATAATAAACATTTTTGTGTCTACACCATGGGCAGGGGCCCAAGCCTTCTTACCATATGCTTATCAGTTAAACCTACCTGCTCTCCTCCCTATCCTTCCCCAATCCAGGCAAAGGCCTGAATCACAGTTGCATAATCCAGTATGTGAAACCTGCCCCGACCAATGCAGTGCAGTACTCCCTTCCTTTTCCCTGCTGTGCATAACCAATGCTTTTCTCCACTGTATGCAGGAAGGGACCACTAGCCTGACCTAATCTGATAAAAACATTGACAGCCCTGGCCCTGGCCCTGGCCCTGTAAGCGGTGGTCTTCTGTTCTCCATGGAGCTGTTTGCTTCAATCCTTGGCCCAGCACAAATGAAGTACTCCAGCCTTAACAGTTTATGAGGACATTGCTGGTGCAGTGGCATTCAGTTGAATGCATGGCATAGCAGGGGGAAGAGTAGGGAGGATATTTCTGTTGCAATACCATGCAAGGGATCCCAGGGTGAGTGGAGCCATGTTCTTCAGACTTTGTGGCTTTTCCCATTTTCTGTCCTGGCAGTGGTAGCTGAAGCTCCCGATGTGTCAGTAAGTTTCCTTTTAGCGCCAGCCTCAATGTAGATGTTACCTTGGATAAGGTGACAGTTAGAGGTCCTGCCAGACTTGAGTTTTCTTGACGACATGAAAATCCCATGTGATGATAGCATATCAGTGCAGTGTCATCCTGCACTGATGCAGCATGGAAACTGTGACTTTACTGCTGCTGCAATGGTAAGACCTCAGGTCTCCTTCTGTGTCATAAGCACGTTAAGGCTCAGGCACAGTTTCCATGCCCATAACCATTCCCATAACTTCTCTGAAAAATGGACACTCTCCTGATGCTTTCACATATTGCCCTAACTAATGTTGGATCGGATCCTCAGCTGGCATCAAGCAGCAGGGCTCTGTTCAAGTCACTGGGGCCAGTGATTTGAACAGAGCCCTGCTGATATCAATGACACTGCAGTGGAGTCATGGGAGGAGGAGCTCAGCTGACATGTACCAGTATCTTGTACACCATAAAGAAGAAGAATTTGTTTTGCTTAATTTGGAAAAACCTGGGTGACTCTCCCCTTTGTCTTCTTGTTCTTTTTGCTACTCGGCACAAACCTATGCCTTTATATGTTTGTCTGGCACCCCATGAGTTTGTGTGTCAGCTCATGGCACTCTGCCTGCTGTAAGTGTCATTCAGCCTGGAATCCCCCAGTTCAGAAGAGGTGGGAAACTGTTCAGAGAGTTAGGGAGAGCTGCAGTTTAACCAGTTTGAGGGCCATGGGTGGAGGGGAGCTGATGCACCATCCTTCAATGGAAAATAATGAACCCACCAAGGAAGAGGGGCAGCATGACATTGGCAGCTGAGACTGGTAAGTGACAAGCAGAGATGGCAGCCCCCTGCTCACAGAGCCAGTAGGAGATGGGAATTAAGGGAAATGGGAGAGTGGTCCATTCCAAAATTGTTTTGGTCTCCCTAATATCTTTGGGGAGGCTAGCCAGGAGGATGTTTGTGCTTTCCATGCCGCTGTGGGTGAAGTCAGAGATCCTTCCTCTAAGCCATTTCAGTGTCTCTGTGTTGGAGATGTTCACCCCCGACACGGCCCTGAACTGTAGGAGTCTCTCAATGGAGGAAATTATAGTTATTTATAATTACAGGGAGAAAAAATGTTCCTAGTGTCAAGGGAACAGCAGGCGACAGCCAGAAAAACATCATGTCTCCAGAAGAGAGGCGGCAGGAATATCCCTCTGAACATGACTGACGTCAGCTCCCGGAATTTGGATGGCTCGTGAGGGTTTGGGGCTGTTTTTCCAAGATATCATACGTTAGGAATCAACATTATTTTTAAAGTCTGTGTCCCCCGAGCAGCTCTTATGCGTGAGGGAGCTTTCCTCCCCTCTTTTTCTATTAAGTTTTTTTTTGCTTCTGTTTCTTCCAAGTCCTGCCACAAAAATGTCCAACAGGTCTATTTTCATATCCCTCTTTCTACTTCTCTCCCATTTCGGTTGGGTTGACAAGGTGGTGTCAATGTGGTGTGTGTGTGGGCAAGACAACATAGATTGGTTGAGTTGTCCTAACATTGTTGCTTCTAGTTGGGAGCTCTTGGTCTTTGTTATTTAAATGGTGAGGGAAATGTTTTCTGTGAATGTGGCTTGGCCATGGGAGCTGGTGGGAACTGGGTAAGAAATGGGACACTCTCATCCCCACCCTCAAAGACCACCAAGGAGCCCAGCTGAGATTTTCAAAAGTGAGGCATGATTTGGGGTGACTAGCTTTTGGGAACCCAACCTGAGATACTTCAGTGGAAAGATACTCTGCCGCTTCCTGAAAATCAGGTCACTCTAAGGTGACTCAGTTTGGAAAGCCCCAAAATGGAGGCACCCAAAATTGCTAGTTGCTTTTGAAAATCCAGACTATTTCAGATCCAATTAAAAAAGGTTTTAATTGAGGAGGAAAAAAGCTCTCCTGGTGTTTAACTCAGCATAGAGAAGTGGTTGCATTGCCCTCACAATATCTCCCTCCCATTTAACTTGCAAGTAGCCAGTTGCTAGGGGTGTGCATTGATTCGGATCACTGTCCCTGATTTGATTTGGCCAAATCCGAATCTGAAGATTCGATGCTGATTCGGAGAATCAGTGATTCGGACACAGACCCAGCTTTCAATGTTTTTTCTACATACCTCGAAGTACCAGCACAGCTTGTGAACGCTGTGATGCTGGAGTGGATAGAGCATCCCACAGGAGCATGTGGGAGCCCTCTGTGTGCTTGGCGGTGAACCCAGAAGTGAACCGGAAGTACTTTTGGTCCACATCCAGGTCTGCTGGGGAGTGTGCTGGGGGCTCCCCCATGCCTTCCCTGCTTGGAGATTGGCTACAGGGGTACCCCAGATGCCCCCTAGACCCAGGATGTACCAATCGCCAAGCCAGGGAGGAGGTGGGGGGGAGGGCCCAGCACACTCCCCGGTGGACCCAGAAGTGAACCAGAAGTGCTTCTGGTCCACTTCTGGATCTGCTACCAAGAGCACTGGGGAGCCCCCCTGTGCTCCTGTGGGGCACTCCATGCGCCCCAGCATTGTAGTGTTCATGAGCCGCCTGCTACCTAGAGGTGTGTAGAAAAAACATTTAAAGCTGTGTCTACATCTGAATCGCCGAATCTCTCTGAATCGATTCAGAGGGTTCCAATTCAATTCGGAGAGATTAAAGGGTCCTCTGATTCAATTCAGATTCGGAGATTCAACCACCAAATTGGGCCAAATCTCTGCCAAATTGAATCAGGGACCAAAGCTTCGCACAGCTCTACCAGTTGCCTCTAAAAGAACATAAGAGGGAACATTTTCACCATTAATTGTGGTGCCAGCATTATTTTGCATATTTGTTCTTTAGTATTATACATTTTCATGATAGTTTGTCAGAAACCTGTTGCTGCAAGTCATTAGAGACAGGATCAAAGACCTTTTTGGAGTAAATGGGAATCTTGATTGATCAAGCCCAGTATACTTTGAGAGTCCCTGCTATGAGCTGAGATTAACTCCTCACAGTATTTCCTGGGCTATCAGGGTTTATGAACACATTAACAGCAACAGCTGTGGTACGTAATAAGAATGGGTTCCTGGCACTCGTAGAACTGTCTTACACTTGAAAACCCTGCACTTAACAAGGACTCATCATGATTATAGATTAGGTCCTGACTCCTCATTCATGCTGGGGAACATTTCACTTCACTAGTCTTACTTCATTGGTACTATTTGTGGATTAAAGTATCAGTCAGCATGAGTACATATGTTGGCATCTGGCTCATGAAGATAGAAAAACCAACATACAGAGAGGTGGGTGAAAGATTTGCCCAAGAGCAGACACTGAGTCCACACAAAGAAAGGGGTAGAACTAAGTCCCCTAGCTAGTAGTTTCTGCCTTAACCTTCCCTGTAGACATTGTGAAAGACTTTGAATTATCTTGTAGGCTGTGTGTAGCCCCATGAGTGCTGGCACTATCCTATTCATTTTGGGATAGCCATGGCCCTTCTTTCTTTCCCCAAATTACACCCCAAAAGCCCTTGATTATCTAAAGAGTCTTCAAAAATGGATGACTTAGGTACTCCCCTCCCTCCTTCCCATCCAAAGTTCTTCTACTCATTGCAGCTGTTTACTCCCTGGACTGGTTGTAAAATGCAGAGGAAAGGCTGCCAGCAGCTTTGGCATGTGTCCTTCTCTATAAAATGGTCTTTGGCAGAGCTCTTTCCAGAGTCACAGCTTACCTTGCCTTTTCCATTTAGGACACCTCAAGAGGTGAGACTTTGTCTCTTGCACTTCTGTACCCCCCTGCTTATCACCACTGCTTCAGTCTCTTCTCCTCTGTGAGGGGTTAGGGCCTGAGAAGCCTAGACAGAGCCATGTGGGGGAGCTCTTGGTGCTCTCCCAGTTCTGTGGAGGCTGTGCCAGCAGGTTTCACCATTGCTAAGTTCATGTTTCCCTAGGTTTGGTTTATTATCTTATTAAGAGCCCAGCAGAGCCCTGTTGGCACTGGATTTGGACCCAGCCCTTATATTTTTGTCCTGTGTGAGCACAACCCTCAGACCGACCACAGCACCTGCCAACTGATAATAGGTGGATTTATTGATACAGAGTGATAACAAAAAAGCAACAAAACAAACAATCCTATATCTACCAATCCCAGGACTGTCATCAGAGTTAAAGTACATCTGGTTAAGATGCAGGCTCCACTCTGAGGCTCTTTCTCTTAGGTGTCAGCAGTCTGGAGGTGGGATGCCAAGGCCCACAGCCCCCCTCCAGTAGGGTGCATGAGACAGGCTTCTGGTATGCCCTCGGCCCATGGTGGCCTTGGGGACCCTTCCTGGGGGACAAAGATGGGGATGGGGACCCCTCTTGGGGAGGAGAAGGAGGAGGAACCCAGGTGGGGGATGAGAAGGAACAGGGAGGGACCCTTTGTTATTCTCAAGTCTCTTCTTTTGTGTTCTCCTTCCCCCTTGATGACTCCTGATGACTCTTCATCCATGGCTATCTCTGGTCGGGTGTTTCTCTGTGGTCACACGTTCATGTAGCCTTCTGGACCTTCTCCTAATTTGTGCTGTTCCCCCAAAAGCAGGACTCAGGCACCCCTCTGCTCTGGGGCCCTGTAGTTGGTGTCACTTATCTTGTGTTATGGGACAGTATGGTACGTACTTCCTTGGTTCCCAGGCTGTGCGTCCTGGTTGTGTTAGACAACTTGTCAGCCTTGAAGGCTGTGATCTTGTGTTATGGCATGCCCCCCCTCAATTCTCAGGCTGTGTCCATTGGTTGGCCTTGTTGTGCTGGACAGCCTGTCTGCTTCCAGGGCTGTCTGGAACAATGGGTGTGAAGCCCAGGCTCTTTCAAATCAGTTAACCCCTGCTGCTCATCTTGAACCCTTATAATGCATATATCTATCCCTATAAGCCAATTCCCCAAAACACAGGCCTTTAAATACTGTTTCTAAGCCAACAGGCTCTGCTTAACTCACTTAGTGTCCAGTTTGTAACATGGCCAATAGCAGATACTTCAGAAGGTGGTGATAAGTTTCCCTATAAGAGTAACCTTGCATCTAGCTCTTGCACAGTTGGCTAGGAAGAGGGTTGACAGCATAACCCCCTTTCCAATCTAGCTTCTCCCTGTAGAGGTCAGGCATTGCTGCTGCCTTTGTGCCCTTTTGTTACCTGTTGTAAAGGAGGTTGGGAAGCTGGTGGAATCATGGTCAGGTCCACTCTGAACTGACCAGAAAAGCTGGCCAGGTGCAGAGGAACAGGCATGATCTCTTTGTGGGGCAGATGCTCTAGAAGGCTTTGAGCCTTCCTGAAACATGAGTCCTCTGAGAAGATCCTGGTGGAGTGGTGCAGCTTTGCATCATTCCTAGAACAGGCCGGCATGAGGCCTGACAGCCATTATGAGTTATATCTAAGTTGGTGTGACAGTGAGTGCCATGCCTGATCCTGTCATCACCTCAATCCTCCGGAGATGGGCTTAGTGGTTTTGCAGGCTCCCGGCAATGAATGACAAAGAGGCTTCTGCAGAATTCTCACCTGCATTGTATTCACTCTTTGGCCAGCTGGCAGTCAGCTTGTCCACCCCAGCAGGCTCTATTTTGCACTTTCTTGTGCCATTTGAACGGCTCTGTTCTTCAGCCTCCATTGCTTGGGTGGATAATCAGAGAGCTAGCACACTGGGGACATGGAGCACAGGTATAAAAGTCCTAAGGCTGGGAAGCAGGGAGAGTTTGTCACTGAAGAAGGTAAATGTGGTAAGAATGGAGGGAGGGAGAAAAAGCAAGAATCTTCCTCCATGCTTGTTTCAAGGGGATTCTGGCCTTCTAAGGAGACTTGAGGCAAATTCCTAAAATAAGCTAGCATGTAAGTACCTTTCCTCCTCACTTTTTTTACAGCAGTCCCCTTTTCTATCTCTAGTGTTCCTCTTCTCTTTTCTCTATGTTACAGCCCCTTTCCTTTCCCTTCTCTGAGGCAGTCTTTCCCTGTTCTCTGTCCCCTGGAGCCACTCATTTATTTCTCTTTCCATTTCTCTCCCTTCTCTTTTCACTCATCCTTAAGGTTTCCTTTTCCCCATTGTCCAAATGTACATGCCTACTCTAGGAGCAGAACTCCACTTTAAACTATGAAACTACCATGATTAACAAGAAAAATTTATATTTGCTTTATTGCAGCCTGCCCAAACCCTTCAACAAATATGCTGTGGCACAGCTTTAAGGGAAGGAGTTTGCTATCTTGTGGGAAATCTCCATAGAATCATCCAAACTTTCTCAGACTTTCCTACTGTTTTTTGGCCCTTACGGAAAGCTTGCGATGGGTTGTTCTCTAGGTCTGCTGCTATTATTGTTATTCATGCATGTTTCCTATGACATCGCCCTGCACCAGTCCAGCCCAGCTCTATTCCTTCCTGCTGCATTGATACTTTTGCTGACTGTCTCCCAACCCCTGTCCCTGCAGGGCCTACATGAGTGTGAAGGAGCTGAAGGAGGCGCTGCAGTTGAACAGCACACACTTCCTCAATGTCTACTTTGCCAGTTCAGTGCGGGAGGAGCTGGCTGGTGCCGCCACCTGGCCATGGGATAAAGAAGCCCTCAGCCACCTGGGTAAGCCTGCTCCCTCATGTAATACTTGAGTCTGTGAGTCTCCCTATAGAGGATAGCTCCTAATTACTGCTCACAAAGGGGATGGAGAGGGCAGCAGGGACAGAGATCTGATTTTTGAAAGCCCATTGAAATCAATGGAATGGTTCTGATTGACCTCACTGGGCTTTGGAGCCAGGAGTCATGCAAGCCACTCAGCTGGGAAGCTGTCACATTTGAGTCAACTGATCCCTCAAGAAGGGGGCAGAAGAGAGGAAGAAAGATGCTTTTTGCTAGAGGGCCTATAGAAAGGACCAGAAGAAAATTAACAGATGCATCAGGCAAAGTAAGAGACTCTGACTGTGGCGGTAACAACGGAGTTTGAGTATGTGCACAGAGGGAGGTTCAGGGTGCAGAATGTAAGGAGTAGACTTAACAGTGCCATCACAAGTCACGGGCCCACTGGGCATGGGATAATGCAGGACTTGGGCACCCAAGCACAACCATTGTGATGACCGTCATATAGTTTCATAGTTGGTAGGGTCGGAAGGGACCTGAGCAGATCATCAAGTCCGACTCCCTGCCATGGGCAGGAAAGAATGCTGGGGTCAAACGACCCCGGCTAGGTGAATATCTAGCCTCCTTTTGAAGACCCCAGGGTAGGAGTGAGCACCACTTCCCGTGATCAAATGCTTGGAGGCCCCCAATCAACGCTATGTCCATGACCTCCAAAACCCTTAAGGCAGCCCTTGGGCTTAGGATGAAGGATGACTCTGTCCCAACTTGTTGCAATGAAGCCAAATAAAAGTTTTCAGAAGTTCAACAAAGTTCTTCAGCTTTTCTCCATTTGTGACCACAGAGTTATACATCTGATACATGCTCACATGGAGTGAACAAGATCAGAAGGAGGGTCCTGTTCCCTCCTGCATCTTAGTATTCACCACAGTCAAATCCAGTAGAAAGGCAAGACATTGCAGATGGTGCAGCATGAAAGGAAAGGAAAGGGAGGCGCCAGGGCTTGCAGTCATAGTGTAGATCGACAGTGTATGTGATTTTCCAGGTTTCTATTTATTTCAAGACCAACCAACCAACTGGAGACTCAAATGACCCATGAGCAGGCAAATGGCAGGTCTGGTCACCTGCTTTCATCCTGAGCCAACACCTGCTGAAGTTGATGGCTAGACTCCCTCTGATTTCAGCCGCCTACAGGGTAGGCCTTTAGTGTCAGTCCCAATATCACTGGGTTAGGAGAAGTTGCTTCCCAAAGGGAAGGGGAATTTAAATGTGGTTCATGTTGCCTTCTTTTGGTTTTGTTGTTGTCTTCTTTCTTCATTCATTCCTTCATTTCTTTTTTTGCTTTCACACTGTCTCTCTCACTCTCTGCCTCTTTAGTCTCAGGCTTTTCTGGCAGAGTATTTTACACTTTGCAGTCAAAACATCTTAAGTGTTTCTCAATAAGTAACTGGAAGTAATTACCCCTGGCACCTGCACGCCAGATCTAGACCTTCTGCTTTTACAAGTGCAGGATGTTCAACCCTAAAACTTTTACGTGATCATTAGAGACCAGTTTTAATGTTATTTTTGCCAGTTTTCCTTCTTCAGTGTGCTGAAAGCTCACAGCTCAGTGGATTTCAGGACCAGCTTTTCAATTGCAGATTGCTATAATCGCTTGTTAAAAAAGGCAAATCTCCATGAACTCTGCTCCCAGAAATGACTTTCTAAACTACTTGGGTTTGCCAGTAATCTTCCTACAACCAGCTCCTCAGCCTTACTCATTCTCTTTGGGACACTGACATTCTGCTTTACTTTCTAGTGTACAAAAGAGTGGCAAGTAGTTGGATGAATCAAAGGCTTACATTTATGTCTGGGAGTAGAGTTCAGATCCCAGGAGTAAGTTTAAGCAGAGATGAACACCAGTTGTGAAGTTAGGATCAAGTTCTAGATCAAGTTCTGGAGCCAAACTTCAGCAAAGTTTGGAGGGGGAAAGAGGGGTTGTCTTGGCATTAAGCCAGAACTGGGAAGTTTGAGTCTGGATTTGACCTTCTTCAACACTCTGGCATGAATGGTTTTTAGATTTAATGGCTGAGTCTACACATGCAGGCACGTGCAGTTTGTCATGGCACAAAGTGCACTTGTTGCACATTAAACTGTGCACAGTGCTGCTAATTTGCAGCTCAGGGATGCCACAAGCTGCACATGTTGCACATTAAACTGTGTGTATATTTTGCACATTAAACTGTGTGCAGCTCTACTAATTTGCAGTGCAGGGGCAAAATTTGCTCCTGGGATTTCCAAATAGCAAAGAAAAAAGCCCCAGAAAAAAACATGGTGCAAAGCACACCAAAATAGTATGTGCTGGGACAAACATGGAGACAAGGGAGAAGGCACCCCTGGGTGTGCACTGCGGAGCACCCACACTGAGGCACACTACGGCTGGCTGGGATGAGGAGGCTCCATTACACAAACAGCACTTTGTACAGTGTGTGTTAGGCAGGGAATTTGATGGGAAACAGCATAGGGTTAAATGGTCTGTTTTTAACTGGCAGATTAACAACATGGTGAGGTTTAGTGAAACTACTAACATTCTGGAAAAGGGAGAAAGAAGTAAGTAGTTGGGGATCACTCTTGACTAACCTGAAATGATTCCAAGTTCAGGATCTTGGAAATATCAGAGGGGAACTAATCATAACCAAGCCAGGTGAATGGGGAACGTAGAGGCAGCTGATATCCATTGCTGGGAAACATGAGGTAGTATGTATTGGAAGAGGCTCATTGAATTACTCCTGTGCATTGCAGGGTTCTAAATAAATTCAACCATGCAGAGCAGGAACCCAAAGATTTCAGTGAGAACCTCTGCCCAGTGCACAGCAGTAAGGAAAATGTTGGGGGACTAGAAATAATGAGTTAGAGAAGAAGATTGAGAATGTTATAAGGCCAGTGTGTGAATCAGTGATCAACCTTTACCTGTGTGTATAGTTCTGGTCCTCTTATCTCAGAAGAAACATAGCAGAAACAGAACCAGTTTAGAGGAAGTCGGTAACAATGACCAGAAGCAGGGGAGAGAACATGAGAGAGTAGTGTTTACTTGAGAGTAATCAGATAAAAAGGGGACATGCCCATTCTTCCCTTATTTGCAGTGCTGTGGTGGTTGGTTCTTCCTATTCCTTGATCTCTTATTCTTATTCTCTTGTGAGGTCAGCTCACCACCAACCCTGGCTTCTACCAATACAGGCAACCCCTGCCTAGCGCTCTTAATTGGTTCCTGAAAAACTGATGTTAAGTGAAAGGAGTGTCAAGCAAAACCAAAAGTATATGACGACCCAAAATAGCGACAGCAATTGTTTTTAATGACCCAAAATGGCAACCACGAGTACTATAATGAAACTTGCTGGGCACTAAGTGAAATCGGGTATCAATTTCAAATGAGAGTTATAGTGAAATAGCACTAAGTGAAAGAGCGTTAAGCAGGAGTTGCCTGTATCCACTTCCTCCACTCCTCCCAGGCAGTGGAGCATCTCTGGCTGAAAGCCCAAAATAGGCTGACTTCTTCCACTACAGATTTGTTCTCTCTTCCTTCAGTTTTGCCATCACCCTAGTGAAACTCCTCTGCTACTTCAGTTTAACTGGATCCCCGCGATTGCCATGTGAGCTGCCTCTTTACTACCTTTCTGCCCATTGTCAAACCCTCTCCTCCTACCTCCACTTCTCTCTCTGGCCAGGATCTCAGTGATTTCTTCCAAAATAAAACTATGACACACTGTGACATGGCTGTCCAACTCCCCCGTCAGATACAAGACTCGCACATGCCCCCTCTCTCTAACCCTCCCCTCGTTGAACACTCTCTTATCTCCTCCTTTTCTCTCCTCTGGCTTTTTCCTCTCACATTACAAACATGCTGTCATTTCTCCTGTTAAAAGAGAGAGAGAGAAGGAAGAAGAGGGGGGAAGAGAGAGAACACACTACCCTTGATCCCACTTGCTTCTCCAGCTACTGCTCCATTTCCCACATCCCAGCATCTCTGGGCCCTTGAAAGCACTGTTTGCCATCGCTGACTGGACTTCGTCCCTTTGAGTTCCCTTCAAGACCTTCACTAATCTGGCTTCTGCCTCCTACGCTCTGCTAAGACTGCTCTTGCCAATCCATGAGTTTTTCCTAGCCAGAGCTCAGATTCTTATTCTCCTTTACTTGCCCAGGTTCTCTTGAAATGTTCGATTCTGCTCTTCTTCAATTCTTGTTCTCTCTTGTCTTCTGTGACTCTACTCTCTCCTGGCTCTCCTCTTTTCTGATTTTCCCTTCAGTGTGTTCATAGAGAATCCTTCTCATCCCTCCCTCATCTTCTTGTGGGTGTCCTAGAGGGCTGTGTTCTTAGCATCATCTAGAAGTGGACATTGAGCTGCTTTCTCTACCCTGATGACTCATAGATCTAGCATAGGGGTAGATGACCCCCGGCACGCGTCCCAGAGTGTGGAACATGAAGGCATGTTGCTTGGCATGCATGCCACAGGGTGGACAGTGGGGACGTGGCTGGGGCTTCACTGCCACAACAAGGATCAGGCCCCTCAGAACTCCCTGCCACATACCCCTGGCATGCTAACATCTTACAAGTCAAGGTTGTGGGTGTTTTTGGCATTCTACCCAAAAACGTTGCTGACCCCTGATCGGACCTGTATACTTCTGTCTAGATAAAAATCTCAGGCTATGTCTGGTATCCCCTCATAAAAGATAAGCTCAAGATCAAAACAGAGCTCTTAACTGCCCCTCCCTCCATTCCACTCCATTTTCCTGCTATCTCCTTTTTTCCCTGTGGACCACATTACCAACTCACTTGTTACTCAGATTCAAATCTCTCTCTTTATCCCCACATCCTAGCTCTAATGTAAATATTTCAGAGCCTTTCTGTATAATATATCTAAGAAACAGCCTTTTCCATCCATCCTCGCAACTGAAACTCTTGTCCAGACTCTGATGATCTTGGGTGGCTTTTCACCAGCCCAAAGGGACCACCCTGCTTAACACGATGCAGGACAGCCAGGGTGAGGGTGAATTTATACCGTACATCAGTGTAGGCCATGTAAAGGAACACCTTGAGAGGCTGGACACCTTCAAGTCAGCTGGTCTGGACAGTTTGCACCCCAGGGTACTTAAGGAGCCGGCAGGCATCATAGCTTAGCCACTGGCACGGATCTTTGAGAACTTGTGGCACTCAGGTGAAGTGCCCAAAGAAGGCCAATGTGGTGCCTATCTTCAAGAAAGGGAGAAAAGTAGATTTGGAGAACTACAGGCATATCAGCCTGACCTCTGTCCCTGGGAAGATCTTGGAAAAAAATTTTCAAAGAGACCATTCTTGACAAACTAGCTGATAGCAACATCCTGAGGGACAGCCAGCATGGGTTTGTTGCCGGTAGGTCTTGCCTGACCAATCTCATCTCCTTCTATGACCAGGTGACATATCACCTGGCAAGGGAGAAGAGATTGACATCATATATCTGAACTTTAAAAAAGCCTTTGATCTGGTGTCCCATGATCTTCTCATGGAAAAATTGGCCAACTGCAGCCTCGGCTGCATCACAGGCCAGTGGCTGGGGAGGTCGGACCCAAAGAGTGGTAATTGATGGAAGTGAATCATCATGGTGGTCCGTGACTAGTGGGGTCCCCCAAGGCTCTGTTCTTGGACCTATACTCTTTAACATCTTTATGATGTGGACATTGGTGTCAGAAGTGGACTGGCCAAGTTTGCCGATGACACTAACTTTGGGGAAAAACGTCCACACCTGAGGATAGGCTGGTGATCCAAGCTGACCTAGATAGGCTCAGAAAATGGGCGGATAAAAACCTGATGACATTCAATATGGAAAAATGGAAGGTACTCCACCTCGGGGGGAAAAAGAACTCGCATCACACTTATAGGCACAGCAGTGCTACGCTCGCTAACACCACAGCCAAAAGGGATTCGGGGGTCATGATTGACCACAGGATAAATATGAGCCACCAATGTGATGTCGCAGCTGGTAAAGTGAACAAAACTCTGGCTTGTATCCATAGATGCTTCTCAAGCAAATCCCAGGATGTCATCCTCCCACTGTACTCAGCATTGGTGAGGCTGCAGCTGGAGTACTGCATCCAATTCTGGGCTTCACAATTTAAAAAGGATGTGGAGAAGCTTGAGAGAGTCCGGAAGAGAGTCAAGCACATGATCATGGGGCAAGAGAATAGGCCTTATGATGAGAGGCTGAGAGCCATGGGACTCTTCAGCCTGGAAAAGTGCAGGCTCAAGGGTGACCTGGTGGCAGCCTATAAGTACATAAGGAGCGTGCATCAGGATCTGGGGGAACGTCTGTTCACCAGAGTGCCCTAAGGGACGACAAGGACCAATGGTCACAAACTCTTCCAAGACTGTTTTAGGCTGGACATAAGGAAAAACTTCTTTACTGTCCGAGCCCCCAAGGCCTGGAATAGACTCCCTCCAGAGGTGGTGCAAGCACTTGCTCTGGACTCTTGTAAGAAACATTTGGACGCCTATCTTGCTGGGATCCTTTGACTCTAGCTGACTTCCTGCCTCTGAGGCAGGGGGCTGGACTTGATGATCTTCTGAGATCCTTTCCAGCCCTAATGTCTATGAATCTTACACCTCAGTTACTGCAGTGCCCTTTTCTCTAGGCTTGACAAGTGCTGCCACAAAGTTTGTTCTCCTAGGTGGGGAGGTATCAAACTCTTTTGGCCCCCTGAACCAGATCTGGACTGTGGGGTTTCTTGTAGCCCAGATCTGGATCCACCTGTGGTGGCAGAACAAGCAGCAGTGGTGTTAATTCCCATGAATGCCTGAGCAGTAGCTCAAGGCTGACTCAAGGAGCTGCAGGGCTTAACACTGCTGTTGACTGTCATGCTGCCACTAAAACAAAACCCCAGTGAAACTCTGTACCCAGGAAATCAGTGGTGGTGCAAGCAGGGCTCAGGGCAGGGCTCAGAGGCTGCTGTGTTAGCCCAGGGAGCTGTGGTAGTTAATGCTGCTGCTACTCTCCCCATCACTGAATTCCCAGTCCCTCCAATAGCTCCTGGGCCAGATGTTTGACATTCCTGTCCTAGGCCACCTTTTGATTGTCACCTCTCTATCGCTGCATGCACTCCATTTTCCCCCTTCTCTGCTGGTTCTTTGTTGCTTCAAACATAAACTGCTTGTCTTCACTTTCAGTGCCCTTAACAGCTGACCCTCACTTTATCGTTTTTCATTCAGTAGCAAAGCCTGACTCCCATTGTCAGATGACTCACCATACCAGCCTTCAGTGCCTGATTGCAAGACTTTTAAATAGACATCTTTTTTGCTTTCTCTCATACTACACCTCACACTTGGGAGTAGAAAACTACCTACTTATATTCCTCAAAATCCCTCTTTAAAACTGTGCTTTGCCCTGATGACTTGAAAGTGACTTGGCAATAGTTGGGTTGGTGCTGTGCTGTAAGAACAACCCATCACACTGACTGATATTGTCTTTTGTTTCCTTGAGCTTTCCCTTCTGTCTGTATCCATCTGTAGCCTTTTGTCTTATACTTGGATTGTAAAGTCATTGTTTCAGGACTGTCTTTTTGTGCCATGTCTGTAAGTGGCCTACCTCAATGGGGTTGTGGTCCAGGTGTTTTACAGTAATATAGGTAATTGCAGCAACAGTAGGAGAGGTATATGGGATGGTGATTAGTCTACAGAAGGGCAAGACCTATCTCTTGCTCCTTTTCCATGTTGGCACTTCTTGTGAGCCCATAGATTTCATAGACATTAGGGCTGGAAGGGACTTCAGAAGATCATCGAGTCCAGCCCCCTGCCCAAGGGGCAGGAAGTCAGCTGGGGTCAAAGGATCCCAGCAAGATAAGCATCCAAATTTCTCTTGAAGGCATTCAATGTAGGTGCATGAACCACCTCTGGTGGCAGGCTATTCCAGATCTTGGGGGCTCGGACAGTGAAGAAATTCTTCCTTATGTCCAGCCTGAAACGGTCTTGCTGAAATTTATAACCGTTCTACCTTGTCATCCCTTGGGGCGCTCTGGTGAACAATCACCCCCCCAGATTCTGGTGAACACCCCTGATAAACTTATAGGTGGCCATCAGATCACCCCTGAGCCTGCACTTTTCCAGGCTAGAGTCCCATAGCTCTCAGCCTGTCATCGTAAGGTCTGTTTTCCTGACCTCTGATCATGTGCGGGGCTCTTCTCTGGACTCTCTCAAGCTTCTTCACATCTTTTTTGAATTGAGAAGCCCAAAACTGGACGCAGTACTCCAGCTGTGGCCTCACCAAAGCTGAGTACAAGGGGAGAATGGCGTCCTGGGATTTGCTTGAGAAGCATCTATGGATGCAAGCCAGCGTTTTGCTTGCTTTACTGGCCGCAGCATCACATTGAAGGCTCATATTCATCTTGTGGTCAATCATGACCCCCAAGTCCCTTTCATCCATAGTGCTAACCAGTGTAGCACTGCCTAGCCTATAAGGATGCTGCAGGTTTTTCTTCCCAAGGTGGAGAACCTTGCATTTTTCGGTGCTAAACATCATCAGGTTCTCATCCACCCAATTCCTGAGCCTGTCAAGGTCAGCCTGGATCACCCTCCTATCCTCAGGTGTGGATGCTTTACCCCAGAGTTTGGTATCATGCTTTACCCCAGAGTTTGGTATCATCAACTTGAAATAGTTCAAGTTGAATCCCATTTTGCCATTGTAAGCAGGGATTCAGCCTCTGTTCTATATGAAAAATAAAGCATGTTGTTCCCAAACTTACAGCACTTCCTTTTTGAGTCCAGAGTTAATTTTCTGGAAGTTTATAAGTAAATATATTAATTAGTTTATGAACTAAAGCTTAATTTAAAACTGTCTTTTAAATTTATCAGTTTGGCTGCTGACAGATGTGCAGGGAAAAACAGCACTTTACTTTCAGCTTTGCACACCCCCTCAACGAGTGCAGCACATGTTCAGAAGAGGAATCATGTCAGTTTGACCTGGCTTGCCCAGCATCTGTATAGCTCATGCATTTCAGCAGGGCTTTTTGGTGCTTTTATTGAATAGCTGATTCAATAAACTATTCAATAAAAGCACCAAAAAGCCCTGCTGAAGCACACAGACTGATGCAATTCCTCTTCCGGTAAAGCACTGTTTTTATTTTCCATGTTTGTTAGCAGCCTTTGTGACATATCTTTTCTTCATTCCAAAGTATCCTAATAATGGAATATGCAGATACTTCACATTTTTCATTGAGTTAAAATTGAATACATAAACTATATTTAAAGGAATAAGGTTATAATTAAGCAAAATTATTACTTATTATATTATTAATTACTGTTGCTTTTATTATATTATTAATTACTGTTGTAACCTCTTGCTGGGGTTGCAATGGACTAAAGATGGGCTGAGATCAATGATTCCTTAAACGTGCCATTGTGACACTGAAGGTCAGTAGCTTCCTAAATGGGGCCTGCCTCTCTAGGGAGCGTGCATGCACTTACTCCATTGATTACAGACAGTCCTCGCCTTACAATGTTTCGAGTTACAATGTTTTGCACTTACAACGTTTATAAATTGACACCCTGTTTCAACTTTATGACATCCGTTTCAACTTTACAATGCTTGATCTGATGCGACACCATGCCAGCGAACAAGTTTGCTGCGTCGCTCATCTCCCTGGAGAACATCTGTCCAAATTTCCTTGGATACGTTCTTTAAGAAAGCAGACAAGACTCCAGAAAAAACCTGCATCCAAGACTCCTGAGAAGACTCCATCCAAGAACCCTTCAAAAAGTCCAACCAAGAGCCTTTCAAAAAGTCCAGCAAAGTCACCTCAAAGAAGTCCTTGCAAATCAATATGATTGCTATTTACAATATAAATACATTAATGTAGTTATATTACTCATCTATAATTGATCAAGTACAAAATTCTGGGGTATTTTTGGTGAAAATAGGGTATCGGGCCTTGGTTCAGGAACCAATCCCCCATTTGTAACATTGTTTCTTGTGAGAAAATTGGTTCCGAGTTGCAACATTTCAACTTAAGACGGGGTTTTCAGGAACCAATTGTGTCATAAGTCTGAGGACTGCCTGTATATTGACTCTGTGGTATAATTTGGATATGTGTGTCTAGTTCTCATTGATGTATTATTTGGCACAACTGTTGCTGTTTTGTGTAAAGAGAGCACGGCCATGTGCTAGCTCTAAGCATCAGTGCCTGAAAAGCTCCTTGTAACCCAGCTATAAGGTTTCCCTGGTGCACTGAGGCAACACCACTAGAGCAATAGAGGTAGAAGAACAGGAGGAGCCCTCTGAGCAAAGCAGCATTGGAGCTCAGCAAGTGAACAATCACTGCTCCATCATTGTGCATAGTACTGGTAAAGGTCTTGCATGTAAAGGCCAGATTCACCAATATACTCTGGTGCCTTTGTTCTGCTAAACAGTTGTAAACCTAGACTGTAAACCTAGGCATATTGTTTTGTGTTGCTTTGATGTACCAGTGAACTCCAAGGGAGAAGGCTTTTGTGAACTCCATGGTTGAACTGCTTTAACTAGCTGGTATGATAATAGAGCCTTTCTGATGTCACTTCTTCATGCAGTGTAGCATGGAGGATGGATGCCAGTGCAGATGCTGTTGTGATGGCTGCTGATCGGATGCCTCAGACTGTTCAGTGACATTGAGGTTTAGCCTTCAGAGGGTGTCTTAGTTCAGCACCTTTAGCATGAAGGGTTAATCTCAAAGTCAAAGCACAGGCCTTTGCAAAATCATTAAACAACAACTCTTGCTAGTCTGATGTCATTACAAAGCCAGGCTTCTGTAACATCACTAGCACCTTTAGCTTAACAGGCTTTTGATGAAGGTCAAGCTTGTGTGAAGGGTAAGGCAAAGGCTTGTGTTTGGCAGGGTTAGTGCATTTGGGTGATGTTCATTGAGTACCCTGGCTTGATGTGAGGGTTTCATTTAAAAACCACTGAAATCAGTCTTTAAGTTGGTCCCACAGGATTACACAAAGTGAAAGTGAAGGAGGGAAAAAAGGTGAGGCAGCAATGAAAGTGGGATGCTGGGCGGAAGGAAGTGAAGGGGAATAGATTTATTGCAGTGGGATTGTGTGTGTGTTTACACCCCCCCCCCTCTCGGACAGGCCCTTTTTTTAGTGATTGCAGATTCTGGACCTGCTTTTAGGGGCCTGCGCTAAGGGCAGTCCTGCTGGTTTAGGGCAGTTTGCTTGTTGACATTCTTTGCTCACCAGGGAGCAACATGGATGGAGGAAGTGAAGGGAAATTCAGGGAGGGGGGTCATAGTCCTTCCTCTTTTCCTATTCCATCCATTCATTAGCTTAAAAAAGCCATGCCTTTCCTTTTTGGGGGGGGAAATGGGTACAGGGTCTTGGCAGTTGCTGTCGGCAGCAGCTCTCTTTCCCTATTAGAATAACGTTTTATTCCCCTGGAGTGGAAAGTTTCAGATTTCTGTGTGAAGGTGGGAATATTAGATTTCTGGGCCCCTGGTGCCCCGAGCGATCAGGCCCGAATGGATTGATTTGCTGTTCTTCGCGGTCAGTGCTGCAGGTTTAATGCCGGTTCTTAACATCCCATTCATGTATTTATGAGCATTATTTTCTTTCTGCATGCGCATTCCTCCTCTCAGCCCTTGGGCAGGGAGCCTCCTGCCTCACTCAGACTTGGGTTTGGCTGGAGACTGGCTTTTTTTCCCCCTCTTGTACTTTGTTTTGATTAAAATGTGAAAAAGGTTTTTGTTGATTTGCTAGGGTTTCCTTTGAGTGAGTGCCCCCTTGCTCACTCACCCTTGCCCTTCCTGGCAGGGGAAAGAAGGTCTCTCTTCTTGGCAACCTGGATGAGCCAAACTCAGCCCTGGTGTGCAGTTTTGTTGGATGCTTCAGGGATGTAAGTGGGTGGCCTACACTGCTTTTCAGGTGCAGCTGGATGAGAAAATGGGTAAAAGGTAAAACTGTGCAGCTTGTATTGGTTTGGCATAGAACGCGGCTGTGAGTCAACCATGTGGCAGTGCAGGAACCTGTGCAGGGACTGAGTTAGGAAACTTTTGCCCAAATTGTGGCACTGTGGAAGGCTAGTTCGCTCCCCTGGCACTTGTTTGGGCAGTGCTGAAGGCAGCTTTAGCTTGCAATCCAGATGCTGTCACATCCCTGGGGCTTGTGGCAGCCAACTGATAGCCAAGTTGTGCAAACACCCCACTCTGAGGAAATAGGGAAACTACGTTCAGTTACATCCTTGTATTTAAAAAGAGCATAAAGAACACGGTGGATAAAACAAGAACTAGAACCTGTAAAGCCTGTCAGTCTCACTGGCCTACCCTGCACCATGCCCTGAATATCCCCCTGTTCTTGTGACTCCCATGGAGATGTCAGCAAGTGTGTGTGTTTGGGACCTTGGGACCCTCTCGTCTAGGTGCGTATTCACTGGGGGCCCTCTGTCACTTTATCACCTCTTTGCACCAAAGGCTGCAGGGCCCCCATGAACCAGGATGCTATGCCATACTGGGAGAAACAGCAGGAAGCACAATCAAGAAGTGTTTAAGCTCCCGAACGGTCTCACCTAATTGGTTAATGGCAATGCAGTGCTTTGATTTTGCAGTGTCATATGTGCACTGATGTTTTACAAATTACCAAATTTATCTCAGGAGCCCACAGTCTATATAACAGTGGCTTCCAGCTAGTGGGCTACAGACCACTTGTAAAGTGAGAGCAAATATGGGAGGGAGGTGGCTGTGCGTGAAAAAGTGCTATAGAACCAGTGCTCCATAGAATGATTGTAAGCCCAGAGCATCTTCAGTGGAGTCGCCTGGGATTTATTCTGGTGTAATAGATAGCAAATCCAGGGCCTCTAGACCAAATCCTGCCGTTGCTAAAGTACCATCTCAGGACATACGTCAGGGTAGAATTTACCTCTTCATGCCTGATCTCAGTCCCACCCTACTGCACATCTGGTGTAGCTTCTTTGGTGCAGCCAGTCATACTGGTGTAAACCCAAGAACAATACGATCAGAACGAAACTGTCCCTTAGAAAGGATATCCTAGACTTTCTAGGTGTGAGCAAAGGGAAGAGACATGAGGTAGTTCAGTAGTGTAGCAAGTTGGTCCAGAGACTAGAGTTCAATCAAACCTGTCTGAGGCTATGCCTGCATTGCATTTGGAGGCATGATTGCACAACGGTTGGATGTAGCTAGCAAGCGTATCAACAGAAGTGAGTACAGGACAGAACAAGCTTCAGCAAATGCTCGCTGCTTGAGGGTTCTGGGTGAGCTTGTATAGTCCCCATATCTCACTGCATTAGCATCTGGGCTAGCTAAATTAACACTAACCTGAGGATACCTACTACTGCTGTCTCTCAGCTGCAATGATTTATCCTGTTAGGCTGCCTTGCTGACCCAACATCTTTGAATTCTCCCTTGTTTTTTCTCCCTTTTCCAGTAGCATAATGGAAAAAAGAAGAGAGAGGACAAAAGGAGGGGGAAGAGGAGGGAACCCCCACTTTGTTGTTCTTTATAATTTTTCTGTCAAAAAACTTTAAAATTTCAGAAGAAATGAAAACTTCTGCCAGAAATTTTCTTAATTTAGATGGAAAAAAAGCAACTTTACATAAAAAATGTTCCCAATGGAAAATATTTCCATCCAATATAGCACAGACCCAGAGCTGTAAGAACAGGGAGGGCGCTCAGGGTCAGGACTGCAATGCATTGGGAGGGTGCATAGGGAATGCTATGCTATGTTTGGCTCTGATCCATGCTAATAGCCCCTCACTTGTGTAAGCATTAAATCCACGTGCAGTTTTTAGGAAAGGAAAACACACATTCTTTAAGGCAGGGAATGCCTTAGGAGGCTTGACTTGGACTCGTTCATTTTGGTGTCAATCACATCATTGTTGCCACTGGGGAAGGCTACTCGGTAAGCTATGAAGAGTGAGTTGGTGAGTCTCAGTTTTGTTTTCCATTCAGTAGGTGTCGACATATCCCTGTAAATCCCTACCCAATTTCCAGCTTTGCTGATTGTCCTGGCAAAGAGACTAGGGATTGAACGGGCTTGGGTGAAGATAAACAGCCTTTTCCTGAGTTCTGTAATTAAGAACGAGGATACTAGGTTGAGGTAGTACGGGTAGACTTGCACTGTAGTAGCTATGAACTGAAGGCTCCAGTGCATTCAATCTGGCAGCTTCATCAACACTAAAACACCACTGAAAACAAAGGAGGGAGGGAGGGAGGAAGGGAGGGTTCAGAAGCTTGTGAATGAGTGAGGAGCACGTGGCGTCATTGATTTATTGGATTGCCTTCTGCTAGGCGCTTTTGAATCCCTGCTCCAAAATGAATAATACATTTAAAGTCAAATTCAGTGTGGTAGTTAGTAGACCCATCTCTTTTTGGGTTTTAATCTGCATTACTTTACACCCAATTTTGAATGTAGTCCTTAGCTGCTAGGGGTGAGATTACCTGTTAGAGGCAGCAGGTGTTCATTTTAAAGAATGTTATTCTGTGTTAAGGTTAACCAGTGCTAGTGATCAGCCACACATTTGGGGTTATAGCCTAATGTGCACTGCCCAGACCCATTGCTAGAGGGCTGGCAAGCAGGGGTGTGGCCAGGGGCTGCAAGCCTGCTCCATGCCTGCCATGCCTGCCAGCTTTCTAGCCACAGTATAGGACAGGAAGGAGTGGGGGAGGGTCATCCTTCCACCCTCCAAATCACCCTGCTGCCGCCCATCAGCCCCTGGATCCCCCCTCCACCTCACAGGCAGCCTCTTCACCTTCAGATCACTGCCTTGCCACCCCAGTCACCCCAAGGGCAGTGGCAGTGGCAGTGGTAGAAACAGGGGGGGGTCCTCCTTCTTGTCTGCTTCCAGGGTCTCTGCAGTCCATGCCACCATACACCTAGATCCAGCCCCCACTGGGCCTGGGAGATGCCTGGCAGTTCCCTGTCCCACTGCCCTCCCCGCACTTCAGTTGTAGGACCTAGAGCTGGGCATGCAGGGGTGGCATCATTTCCAGGGACCCCAGGAGCAGCCAGGGAGGGGGAACCCCCCCCCACCAGTAGCTCTGTCATTCGCAGGCTGATTGATGCGTCAGAGCAGTGATCTGGGGGTGGAGGAGCCGATGGGAGGCAGAAGCTGTCAAGGCATTACCATTGCAAATCTCAAATTGATATGCCAGGTCAGAAATATATTTAAGGATGTACATGGCTGAGAGTTTTATCTGAGAAGAGACATGAAAAAAGAGCAGAGCTGAGATGACCTAATGACCTAGGTGTTAGGTCAGATAAAAAAGGACATAATCCTGTGAGGTGATCAACTTTCACAAGGTGCTGAGTTCCTACAGCTTCCCCGGAAGTCAGCCTTGTTTGTGACCAGGAAGAAAAAGACGATTACAGGTTAGTGGTAACTGCTGCTTCTTGCCTGTCTCTTAATGATACTCACTGTGCTTGTAATTCCAGGTGGCGTGGTCCTCAATCCATCTTATTATGGCATGCCTGGCCATACCAACACCATGGTCCATGAAGTGGGCCATGTTCTGGGGCTCTACCACGTCTTTAAAGGAGTGAGTGAGAGGGAATCTTGTGATGATCCCTGCAGGGAAATTGCACCTTCCATGGAGACAGGAGATCTCTGCGCTGACACAGCCCCTACCCCGAAAAGTAAACTCTGCCATGATCCAGAGCCTAGCAATGACACCTGTGGCCAAGCTTATTTCTCTGGAACCCCATTCAACAACTATATGAGCTACACAGGTAACAGAAGTCAATAGATGCAGCTTTTTCTAGAAACTCAGCACATGTTTCACTCCCATCAGTCTGGGTGGTCCTTTCATTCCTTGCTTATTTCTTTCTGGTCGTTGGCCCCTCTGGGTATCCAGACTAGAATCTCATCTGGCATAAGATCAGCACTGGGCCTATGCCATTTATGCCAGCTAAAGATCTGGCCTAGAGTGTGTTGGCAATTCCTTGTTGACATCTGTGGGGTGTTTTTCCCTATTCTTGTGTGACTTTCTGTAGACCGCTGGAAGTGGCCTGAAACCAACATCTTTAATTTGAGGCATTCAAACCCATCTTTAAACCATCTGTAAATGCACCATAATAAATATCTTACATGCTGCATAAGGGTTAAAGGAATGAACCTAAGGGACTTGGTTTCCGGAAATGTGGTGCACTGTCACACATCAGTGATTTCCATTGGAAGTGTGAGCAATCAGCACATCTGGAAATCAGGCCACCCCTGCTAACAAGGAGGCCAGACCCTTGAGGATGATGCTTCTTTAACCTCAGCCTCTATCAGGAATTATTCTGCCGACATACAGTGGTGATGCAGTGGTGTAATACTTGGATAAGTGCAATAGAATTTAGTCCTTGGGACTCAGCTGAGACCACTGGAGTTGTAACTGCACAAAGATGATGATACAAGGGATTCTGGATATACTGAGCATCCATGCACTATTGTCTTACTACATCAACTCTCCTTCTTTCTCCCTGAGGCTCATGCCATGAAAACACAATGTCTAATTCTTCTGAGGTTTCCAGAAAATGATGGCAGCTCCTTTTCTGGAGCTGCTTCCAGTAGTTAAGAATTGAGCCCATCTCTCCTGCTGTCAAGGCTGGTTGCAGAGATAGGTGTGGCAACAACACTTCTTTTCTCCTGCTTCTGTCTGTGTAGATCAGAGGTGGCTAAAGCATGGTCCATAGGTCAGAGGGTGCCCAGGGAACTGTGTCATCTGACCCACAGGCTTTCCAGAGGGTGTGGAAATGTGGTGGCGTGGTAAGTGGGGGTAGCTTTCATTGCCACAGCTCCTGGCACCACAGTGATTAATACTGCTCCCACTCATCCTACCACTACATTTCCAGACTCGAGAGAACCGTGACCCTGCATGCCAGATTAGGCCCTTGGACTGACCCCAGGTGCTGGGTTGGGCCTGTAGACTGACCCTGCACACTGAATCTGGCCTGTGGACCGACTCTGTGTCACTCATCTAAACTAGTGCTGTAGACTGTATGTTCCTTGGGGCAAGGACTAGACAGCCACCAGATGTGTTCACAGCACCTGGCACAGAGACCCTGACCTCAGGTGTCACGTCTAGGTACTTGTGCAATTCTAATAATAACTAAGGGCCAGATCCTCTGCTGATGTGAGTAAGTGTATCTCTTCTGACCTCAGCACAGCAATTCCTATTTACGTGAGCAGGCACATTGGAGGAAGAATAAAGGGAAAATCTTGGCCAACATTTCCTGTCTCCAGAGAACTGTTTTAGTTTTTCAGTTTTTTTAAGTCCAAGGCTAGCTCTTGCTCCCATTGATTCAGGATTTGTTCTTTAAATACTGCCAAACCAGACTGAGAAGATATGAGGCAGAGGTGTCATTACTTTGACAGGTGGCCAATTGCAGGACTGGCTGTGTTATACCCTGGTCAGTGGTTAGGCATGTGCCCAACTGACAGTAATCTGGTCTAAGGTACCAGACAGTCAAAAAGGGGTAGTACCCCTACACACCACCCACATTGCTGTGCAGTGGACAGGATAACTTCTGATGTTCCTCAGCTACCCCTGAGGGATGGGTCCTGGCAGGGTCATGCTCTCGATGAGGCTGTGGACTGTAGGCTCAGCTGGTGTGAAAGGGCTTAGCCCCACTGCAGCCACTCCGTCAGCTGTGGCTTTGTCTCTCTGCTCCCACTCTGTACTCAAAGGAGGGGGCCTTTGAGATGTCTGGAAGGCAGGTCCTGCACTGTGGCAATCATGATGCCTCTGTTACATGCATCAAGGTCTGATCTGAACGACTGATTTTCTTTCTTTCCTTTTTCTTTATTTCCCCAAAACAACTCCTTGGTGTTTAGTAAGCTCCTGTTATTACACTGTCGCCTGGGCTCTAATGCAGTGTGACTTAAGGAGCACCCTTGTAAACAACCATGCGCTGCTAAGGGATTTGCTAGGCCAGCGGCTGCCGAAATAGTGCCATCTTGTGGCAGATTTGAGAAATAGCAAGAGAGGAGTCCTGTAGAGCAAGCCACTGGGATTCTCTCTAGCCATCCTTCTCTGGTCTTAGACTGTTATAGCAGGGTTGCACTTAATAGCAAAGGTTATGATAATACTTGTCACCTGAGGATCTCAACACATTTCACAAACAAGTTCCTCCCCACACTCTCTTAACCTTTTCTCTTTTCTCTTTTCTCTTTTCTTCCAGATGATGACTGCACTGACAGCTTCACCCCAAACCAGGTGGCTCGAATGCACTGCTATTTGGATCTGGTGTATCAGCAATGGAGCCAGAGCAGAAAGCCCACTCCAATCCCCATGCCTCCAATGGTCATTGGTCAGGATCAAGGCTCCCTCACAGTGTACTGGCTGCCTCCCATTAGTGGCATTCTCTATGAAAGGTAAGAGGTTTCATGTTTTGCATGCAGGAAAACCAGTGTCAACTGAAATGCACCAGGGAAAGTAAGAGTCTCTGATGGCTGATTTTGTAGTTCTACCACCGAACTCCCCCTGTAACTGGATGCCTAAATAGCCACGTGTTCTTATTTCTACTGCAAAGTGCCTGACACTGTTTATTTGAACATGGTTCCATAGAAGAAGTCATTTGGCACCAGACTGGGGAATTTCAGAAGTCAATGAAGGTGATGAAGATGAGTTGGCATATCCTTCAAACCATGTGCCAGCTGGCACATCTCGCCTGATTCTTTTGTGTTTGAATAAATGGGGAGCAGAGAGCTATTCGTGCAGCTGCCTCATAGAAATGGAGGAATGAGGCAAAACCCTTCCCAACTGTGTCCGCCAAAATTGCATATATAGCTGTGTATGTACCACTCTAATGGCCATGTAGGCCTACGGGTTGAACAAGAGCTCTCCAAAAAACATTCCATTGTCAGGGTGCTGGGAGAGGAAGCCAAAGAGTTTTGTGCTGGCAGAGATGATGCCAAATGCAACCCCAGAGCACAATCATGGAATGAAAAATGAGCTTCACTTAGCACGTATTGTATAAACTAGCGATTTACAAGGAGGAAATATGGTCTTGTGCTTAAGGCACAGGACAGGAAGCCTCAAAATCTGGGTTCTGTTACCAGCTCTGTCATGAACTCTTGCTGTGTAACTCTGTGCATGTCAATAATGTTTTCAGACATAAGTAACTAAATTTAGGCACTTATACTGTATGCACACATGCATGCCGCACAACACCGGGTGTTTTTAAAAGCACCCTACGTTGCGTTGCATATATTTGCATAAATAGTGAAATGCACGTCAGTGCTGAGAAAATGGTGGTAGTACGCTTTTGAACTACTAAAACACATCGAAAATGTTTTAGTTTCAAAGCGTACCACTGCCATTTTCTTGGCACTGACGTGCATTTCATCATTTATACAAATGCATCCTCCACAGGCTCGATTAATCAAGTCTGCTCCAATGCACTGGATTTCCGGTGTGTCAGAGCAGACAAATGTATGTGTAAAAATGCCCCCAAATGCCTAGCCTGGCAACCAACAAAAAGCCGGACACCCACAAATCCCATTCATCTTACCTTGTGGCTGCTGCTTGAACAATTAGGCCGCTCATATTTATTAGTGCCTAAGTATAGATTGGGGCCCTGAAATTAGGTGCCTGTGTTTATGAATCTGGACCATATCAAATGAACATCCATCTGCTTTTGAGTTCCTGCATATATAACACTGGGCACGTCTGCACGTGTTCCTATGGCACCTTTGTTACTGTGCTGCCATTTAGGAAACACTAAATGACAGCGCAGTAACAGCCCTCACTGCACCATGCCAGCAGCACACAGGGGTTTTTTTGCCGCTGTGTCACCATAGCAGGTGCACTATACTGAGGGAGTGCTTGCTACAGTGATGTAGCTGCGGTGTCACAGTTTGTGACTGCCGACACTGCATCACATTGCTGTCACCTTAGCATCTTATATAGACATTCCCACTGTATATTAAACCATGGGCCTAATCCACAGCCCAGTAAAGTCAGTGAAAAGATTCCCACTGATTCTCATGAACTTCGGACGTAGCTGTATGTAGTCTTCTGATTATTAATAGCTAGGCAAATGCTTGTAAAAGCGTGAGTGACTCTAGCTAAGGCCCTGATTCAGCAGTCCATGCCTGTTCAGTGAACTGCTTCCACAACTGCTTAATTTCGTGCATGTGCTACTTAAATCCCATCAACTTTGATGGGTCTTAGGTACCTACTTAAAGTTAAGCACAAATTCAAGTGTTTAAGTGAATGGGGTGCACCACAGCACATGCTTATATATTTGCTTGGATAAATCCTTATGGATATTCTCTACTTGTGGAAGCTGTGATTTGCAATGGGTATGCACCCATAAGATGTTTGGAAAAGAATAAGAATAATACTTTGCATTTCTCTAACAACTACCAAATGAAAGCTTTTTCCAAATATGAATGAAATTGCACATCCCTCTAAAGCTATTTTACAAATCTGTTCCCTTCCAAGTCAAAGAAAATCAGTGGCTGAGGACTTCCTGGACAATCACAGGATACTGTAATCAGTCATATGCTGCACCAAATGGTATATACACAATGCTTTGTCAGTGCTCCTAAAAGTGTATATCCCCTAACCTGGGCTACTTTGAGCTACTAGGTGGGCTTGGGTAATCAAAAGAATGGCTCTGATAGGAAATGGCTAAGCTTAAGATTGAAAAAGACATGAAAGTAGAAACATAGGACAGGAAGGGACCTGCTGGGCCACCAAGTCTGGTACTCTGCCCATCACAGGCAATCATGTCATGTAACCCCTTTCATTTAAGTCACCACACTCCATCTTAAATCCAGTTAGGTTCATTGCCAGTGCTACGGACCCATCCATACCAATCAAAGGGAATATTTTACAGACTCCTTAAAGCAGGGAGTACTCTCTCTCTCTCTACTGGTGAGATTAATGCTGCCCCTGGTGGTTAATATCATTATTTATTTTTATTATAGTGATCCCAAGAAGTCAGAATTGAGATCCTTTGTGCTGGGTCCCATACACACACACACACAACGAGACCGGTCCTATCTCAAACAGTGTAGAGCCCAAATTAACAAGCCAAGCCAAGGGATACTATCATCTCCATTGTACAGATAAGGAACAGAGGCAAAGAATGTTTCGTGCCTTGTCCAGGGTCCTACAAGGAATTTGTGACACGACTGGAGTCAAAGCCAGGTTGCTGCAAGTCCACTCTATCTCTCTAGCTTTTTCCAGGGGTTACTTTAAGCACATGCAGGTCAAGTGGCTGACTGGAGGCTGACTTCTTTGGGGTTCCCACACCTCATCCAGTCATCCCAAGATGGGGATAAATGGAGGAGAATCCAGACTGTAAATGGATGTGTCTTTCATTTTTCTCTCACTGCTCTTTAGAGAGCCTGGCACCCTCTGTGGAGACTGCGCTGAAGATGGGACTTTCAGCCAGTATGTACATGAGGCCTCTTCCCCTCGGGTCTGTGACTCCTCCGGCTACTGGACCCCAGAGGAGGCAGTAGGTAAAGTGCTTTGTCTTTTCTCTTTCACTTAACGCAAGGAAGTTACAGCTCTGACTGCAACTTCTCTAGATGTTTTGGAAGTCAGTTTTCTTTGCTCAGGATGTTAACTGGAGATACCAGTAAATGGGAACAGTTGCGATGCCTAGATCAGTGGTTCTCAGCCTTTTTGGAGTTGGGGCACCCCTCCATAACTTTTTTGTATTTAGCAGCTCTCTGGTTGAGAACCCTTATTGTGCTGCCTCGGTGATTCTCAACCAGGCTGCCACCACAACCAAGAGGAACTGCCCCATGGGACAACACCTCTGTTTTGTGGAGGAGCATGCAGGGTCATGCTGGAAAGGGTTGTGGCAGAGTGGGTGCTTCTGCCTGCTTTAGGTTTATCAGATAACCCTAATGCAGGCAGAAGCACACACTCTTGCCCCAGCCTTTCCCAGTCTAGCTCCACATGAGGTGCATGGGGTAGTTTCACTTGGTTGCAGAAGCAGTGGTGGCTCCCACACTGGCATCCCTGAAAGGCTCCCTTGGCACCTTGGAGTGCCACAGCACCCCTCTTGAGAACTACTGTCCTAGATGATCTTATAGGTCAATCCAGCTTCAACGGCTTGAGTCAATTTGGTCAATTAGAAAGTACCTTGGTATGGCTTATCATTATGGAGTCCCAGGTGTTGCCTTAGAAACAAGTCACAGCTTGGATTTTACTGCAAGCTGATACTCACAAGGCCCTTGTACTGAGAAGAGGTGTTTCATGATTTTGCTTGTGGCTGTTGTCAGGAGACTTCAGCTCTAGTTGGGGCTGGATGGAATTGTTTCTCACCATCAGAAGAAATGGACAAAAACAAACAAAAAAAAAAAAAGAAAATCAGGTTTGTCCCAGTTAGATTGAAAGCCCAAAGTCTGACTCACTCCCCTCTGCATTTTTATTTTCCCACTGTGTTAGAAGAAGGACTTTTTCCCCTTACTGACTTGAACTGATTTTTTTGTCCTTAGTGATGAATACCAATCTCATCTTTGCACCTGTGTGCAGTTTACACATGTGCATGTTGGCTTTGGTGAGAGAGGTACTTCTGCTCAGATCATAGTTTTCATGGGGCTAGCGACAAGTGGATGCATTGGCACCAAATCTAACAAATGCTTGTGGCCTTTGCAGAAGATGGGGGTGTTTTCAGCCAAGAGGCAATGAGGCTGAAAATGGACATTACATTTTCACTGCTCTGAAGTCTGTCAGTATTGGTTTTCCTTGTTGGCTGTTCTGAACTCATGCAGGAGGGAGCTGTGATTCTGTTGACAGGGTAGACACCACTAGTGTGTACTCCTAAAGGGAACAGTGCACTGGGGACACTTATGCTGGCCTGGGATAATTGGAGCACAGCATGCAATGGCCATCCCTACTTGCTTGAACTAGTCTAGAATTCCCCAGACTGAGGATTTCCCTGTGAGAGAAGAGTCTCAAGGTGCCCTGTAGCAAAGTTCCTTCAGCATTGTTTAGCCTTGGATGAGCACTGGGTCTCACGACTGCACCCTAATCCCTTTGACCTTCAGGAAATCTTGTTAGCTAAGAACTGAGATCCATAGTTGCGAACCTGTCTGGGCTCCTCCATCCTGAAAGTGGTCAGAGCGTATGTGTACTCCCCTGCCCTCTACCAAACAGGCACACACCCATGCATCTCCCATGGATTCTGTGCAGATATAACACTAAACCATTTTAAAAGGCAGGGGGCATCTTGCTGCTATAGATTGCATGACTGTTGAACCAGTGCAATTGCTGTCTCTGTCCACTCACGTACTGAAATAATGGAGCCAAATAAATTATAGTACCAAAAGAGGAGAGCCAAATAAATCGTAGGGGAGCTGAATAAAACAGGTTTAAAGTTATAATGGTTTAGCTCCTACTTTGAATGCCTTAGAGATGGCAGGCAAAACAGTTACAGCAAAGTAGCTGTAAAGTGTTATAACTGTTCATCTGTCTACACTTATAGCTTGTCTCAGATGTGAGCACTTGAATGACATATACCTGAAAATTGGCTTCCTTTACTTCTGTGAATGAGAGGGATGCTCAGCATGGACCCTCATGCTGAAAGTGGGCATGGGTTGCTCACAAAGAACTTAAGATGCTTTTTCTCCCCATCCCAGGTGTACAGTCAGAACTGCTTGTGGCATGAGATCAGCCACAGAGTCCTCCTGGGGCAGTGCATGTGTTCATTTGTGTCTGTATGCACAAGTATGTCTGTGGGCCTCCAGACAGTAGCTGAGCATGGGGAGATGTCTGGAGATGTGGAGGTCTTCTGTTATTTGCATTACTGTGTACACTATGTATTTGTGGCAGCATATGTCAATATATGTTTCTAAGCATGTGTGCTTTGGCCTGTATTTTTTATTATAGTGAGCATGTGTCTGTCTGTATATACAGATATGTCTATGGTTCTATCAAAATGCACATCTGTGTAAATGTGGTATTGTGTGTACACTGCTATGTATGGTATGTGTGTTCTTGCCTGAATTATCATATTGATGCAAACATGTTTGCACAACATGTTTGGTACAAGCAGGTGTGCATAAATCTGTGTGTGTGTGCATGCTTATAGGATCTTTGTATCTTCCTGCCTGCCAGGATCTCAGGATTTGTGCATAGATAACCAAGTGTGTCAAACATTTGCATGTTCCAATATGTGTTTGTCCTCTGTGGTATTATTTATGTGTGGTATGTATGCACACATATATGTGCATGTGTGTACATACAGCAGTAAGTTATGTGGTTTGTATCTGCAACAAGATGCGTGTATGTGTGCATGCATGCACCTGCACAGGTGACTAGTGATAGGATGCATGTACCTATAGAGGATCATATCTCTGAAGTAAGATACCCTGCTCCTTATAGGGATCCTTATTTTTCCTGTGTCTAGGGCCTCCAGATGTGGATCAGCCCTGTGAGCCCAGCTTGCAAGCCTGGAGCCCAGAGCTCCACCTATATCATATGAACATGACTGTCCCTTGCCCTCAGCCTTATGGCTGTATCCTGGAGCTGCATTTCCTGCATCCTGTTTACCCAGATTCACTTATGCTGTGGACCACATACCTCTCAACGGACTCACCCAAGGCTCTCTCCAACATTGAAATCTTGACGGAGCATGGGGAATCCATCCCCTTGGGACCCCTGGACACCTTCTGTGACATCCCTCTTACCATTAAGCTCAACATCAACAAGAAGGTATCTGGGGTAAAGGTCTATACCTTTGATGAAAGAATGGAGATAGATGCTGCTCTCTTAACCTCCATGCCTCAGAGCCCTCTTTGCTCCAACTGCAAGCCTATACGGTACCGGGTCCTCCGGGACCCACCATTTGCTAATGGGTCCCCCATTGCAGGGATACAGATGCACCGAAAGTTCACTGACACGTGAGTAGCAAGGTTGATTCATCAGAGGCTATGTTGTTTATGGGGGTTCTAGTTCTGACTGCTGTCCTTTTAGATTCATTGGTCATTTTAGGATTGAAATGTTTGATCTCACAAGTGGACTCTGTACCCATCACCAGAGTTTGCACTAAGACACCCAAGTGCATATAGCAGTTTCATGTAACTAAATACTCATCAAGAAGATGAGCCAACTGGAAGGAACCCCTTACCTTTGAGGCATTTCCCAGTTGTGTAATGAATGTACACGTCATAAAGAGCAAGAGGCAATGCCATGAGATGGTCTGAGAGAAAAGCGACAGGCATTTCTGTATTACCTGGCAAAGACCTTCCCCTTATAATTTCTGCTTATGGCAGTTTAGAATGGGGGGTAGGCATATCTGTATTTTTGTTTGTGTGTTTGTACACAGACTGCACTGTCAGATATTCCTAAAGCTTGTATCCCAATACAAAAAGAGCCTTTAGACCTCATTATCTGACTTTCTGCAGCATACAAATCAGATAATGACTCCTGCAACAAACCCAAAAACTCTTGGTTCAGCTAGACTACTGTCATGCTGAATGTTTTATTGAAACTTTTAAAATACTAGAGATGGGCCACAACCCATCACAGACCTAAATAGTGCTAGACTTTGGGTATGTTGGAAATTAGAATCTAGATTGGAATTTGCCAAGCTGTCATCATAATGGGCCAAATCAGAAGTCTCATTCCCGGTACCCTAAACTTTTGAGGGAATTCAGAACCCAGATCCAGATTTGAATTGAATCCAGATCTGAATCTGCAGTTAAGTGACTACGACAACAATGGTGGCCGTCAAGGCAAACTTCAGTAAGGCACTAAGGACCAGCTCTCCCACTCCTGATGCTCTTTCTTCACTCCCACCCATACCACTTTACCTTTTACCTGTTTCCCTTTCTCAGTATTCTGCTTCCTTGGCTAGTGATCTAGCCATTGGGTAAATACTTCAAAAGCACCTGAGCAATTTAAGAGCCAAAGTACCTATATCAAAAGTCACTTAGGCACTTAGAAATCTAATTCCCTTTAAAAGTCAGTGGTTCTTTGGTGGTTTTAAAAACTGTATCCATTAGTTTTGCAGGGTATTCTTTGTCACGTTCCTAGTGCCCTCTGCTACACACAGATAGAGTTTAAGGGTGTTGAGAGTGGGTGGAAGGATATTCAGTGTGGGTTTTAAAAAGACTGCAGCATTCATTGAATGCTGCACCCATTGTGAGCTCATGGGGAGTTTCATTACTGACATTACTGGGTGCATAATTAGGCCAGTACTAAGCACTACTGAAAATCCTATATGAAACCTTTTTACAGAGCTCCCAAATCATCTGCTGTGAGGAAACAAGCTAACATCTCTTTGTCAGCAGCTCTGGGAAGGGAGCAAATGAGTCGAAAACTTCACCTTTCGCCAGGTGTACACTAGATCAATGAGAACTGTGAAAAGGTCTCACAGCCTCATTGACATCGTAAGCTGGCAAAAGTTCAGGTACAGATGCAGCTGTGCCCATAAAAGAGGGCTTCTGCCAGGTTAGCTTCTCTCATTTGAGGAAGTGGCGTAACCATGCCAGTAGCAAAACCTCTACAACTGACAAGTGCTGTGACTCTAGTAAGGGACTCTATTCATACAGCTGTGCTGGCACAGCTACAGTGGAAGAGGATCTCTAATGTATACATGTCCCCTGGTTTCCCACCTGGTTGTGCAGCTTCCACAGGGCTGTTATCTTTCCATTCTGCCTTTGTACAGAGCATGTGAGTCCCAGGATCTAAAGCCAGCCCCAGTGTCTCTCATGAATCTGTTGTAAATAGCTACATATAGACATATGTCTTGCTTAAAGCTATTGCTTGCTTTCACAGTTTGTTGGATTCCTCTGTGTTTCTGCAGGGAAGTCACACCAGGTGAACTGTACCGCTATCAGATCCAGGGGGTGGCCGGGACAGCCGTGGGAGAGCCCTCACCACCATTAATCCACATTCATGGTGCTCCTTATTGTGGAGATGGAAAAGTGACCGTGTAAGTATAACATTCCACACAAGATAGAAAGTTATTTTCAAAGCAGTCCTGTTAAGAAGGTTGCATCCTAAAACTAAACCAAACCAGCCTAATCTGTCACTCACAGGCACTAGGTTTATGCCATGGAAATGCCTCTAAACTTGGTGGCTCCCAGGCAGCCCAGCTAAACTGATGATGAAACCCAAAACCTTTAAGCAGGATGGGGGATAACAAGTTGGTCCATTTATGAGCCACCCATCATGGCCAGCTCTACACGGTTGTAGTCGGCACTTTCCACTATCCCATCCTCACATCCCACCTGGACATCAAGTGGTAGGACATGCTCAGCAAGGACTAGGGTCCCTGGTGGACAAGTCTGTATTCCATCTTGATACCATTATCCACCAGGAAATCTCAGCTGAAGGCTCCTTCGCAGACCTGTTGCCATGGGCGTGTATCTGGTGTGCTTCACAGACACCCCCAACACCTGTCTCTCCTGTGAGCAGAGGGAGACCCTGGCTCACACCTACCTTGAGTGCACCAGGCTACAGCCCCTTCACTACCTCCTTCAGACCCTCTTGGTGAGGTTCTGGCTGCACTGTTCTTCTCACTGTTCTTCTGTTATTTGTGCACTCCCATCTGTAGCCCCACACAGTTCCAGGACCTTCTGGTCAACCTCCTCCTGGCCCTAGCCAAGCTAGGCTAGCCATCTATCTCACCAGGAAGGAGGTTCTGGCCGGGAGGACCTCCAGGGACTGTGGGGCTTTTCTGTCCCTTCCCCAATCCTGTCTCCAGGCAGAGTTTCACTGGGTAGTGTCCACTGGCTCCTTGGACTCATTCATGGGCCAGTGGGCACTGTCCAGTGTGGTCTGCTGAGTGCCCTCCCCTTGGTGCACTCATTAAACCTATGACCTCACTCCTGTCTGGGATATATTTTGATTTGTCCCAAGGAATCAGTTTTTTCTTGCCCAGTGGCTTCCCTTCTAAGGGAGACTTACAGAGTTTCTTAGTGGGCATTGGCCTATGGTCCCTTAAGCAACACATAGGCCTGTTGCAAAGCTTCATTATCTCCAGGAGTTAGCAATGGGCCTTGAGAGGTGTGGAGTTGGGACATGGATTCTGATCTGAACTTCTCCCAAAGTTGGTAGGTGCTTGGATCCAGTGTTTCGGTTCTGACTCATCTAATTATAATAAAGTTGCACAGATGTTAACTCCAAATGGGATCATTGTGGCCATTGAGTCTGATTTCCTGCAAAGCATGGGCCATAGAATTTCACCCAGCAACTACCGCATCAAACCTGGAAACTAATGGTTCACCTGGAGCATATCTTTTAGAAACATAGTCTTGATTTAAAGACTCTTCAAGTGATGGGAAACTTACCACATCCCTTGGAAACCTATTCCAGTGCTTAATTATCCTCCATGATAAAATATTTGCCATATTTCCTATTTGACTTTTTCTGACTTCCAACTTACCATTTTATCAGAACCATTTTTCAGTGAAAAACTCTGCATAAGCTTTTCACTGAAAAATATCAGTGTGTTTCTCTTACAGCTTTTTTAAATCCAGTCTTCCTTCACATCTTTGTGAAAGCAAAAGGAAAAGGATTGTGCTGGTATAGGAACCCCAAGGGGGAAGCTGATTAGAAACAGGGGTCTATACCTTCAGCTGGTGTAATCTGGCCATGGACTCCAGTGAGATAATGACCACATTAGCCCTAATAGCCAAGATGACTGATGTTGGAAAGATGGAACAGGCAGGGTAAATGGGAGTAAGCGGCTGAGAATGTGACATAGTATAATGTTATTGATCTCAGGTGTAGTTAGGAATGCAGTTTGGGAAACCCACTTTTAACAAGTCTTTCCCTTTAAACCTTCAGGGTGATATAACAGAGGTGGACAAAATGCAGCCCGGGGGCTGGATGCGGCCTGCCAGGCCATTCTATCTGGCTTGCAGGGCCCCTAAAAATTTAGAAAATTAATATTTATCTGCCCCTGGCTGCCTATCATGTGGCCTTTGATGGCTTGCCAAAACTTAGTAAGTGGCCCTCAACCCAAAATAATTGCCCGTCTCTGTGGTATAACAATAGAAAGTGGTCAACTTGCCAGATCTTTTTGATGATAATGTGCAGGAAGCTGCACTTGTGTTTGAAGGCTGCTTTTGAAGCGATGTCTTTGTGGATTCATGTAATAACATGCACATTCTTCTTAGCATAACGTTTCCCTTAGTTTTGCCATCAGACCAGCTTTTACAGTGTAGTGGCAGGCTCTGCTCTTGGAAACTGTTTTCTTTTTCTTGTGAAGTACAGAACAGAGTTTTTTGGAGTTGTGCCCTTGCTTGCTCGTCTCAACCCTCTCTTCTCTCACCTCCACTTCTCCACTTGCTACCAGAAAACCTGCTGCTTCCCAGATGTTTCATGCACAGAGCTCTACACAGCAATAAAGGCACTTCATTTGGACCGCAAAAAATTGGATCTTTATCCAAGCTGCTGTTTGCAGCCATGAGGTGTAATGTGTGCTTGGAGCTAGTGCAAAATTTTCCAAGGGCATGGAGCTTTCTGGTGTCACCCTCCAAATCATCCTCACTACAGCTTGTGTTCCAACCTGCAGGAACCTGCAGGTTGTTACACCAGAGAGATTTCCTGCCAACTCCACCTCTCATCTTCTCCTCACTGCATTCACAGTTCTCCAGCAACTCTTTCCAGATATGTCTCCAGCATGGGTGGATTTTGAAAAGGGAGGTACAAGTGGTGTGGCACATCATCATGTATAATGCAACATATTTTTCTCCAGTTAATGAGAAACTAGAAGCTTTACTAATATGCTAGCAGCCTAGTGCTGCTTTAAATCAAAGCCAAAAGAAATATAACTTTATTGGAATGTGCACTAACTTGCTAGATTATTGGCACGTCTACATGAGATGCTGGCTGTGCAGTATCCCATGACTACCATGCCATAGCATTGCATGGCAGGAAGCATGATGTGACGCTACGGCACAGTAGTCATAAGATACAGCGCAGTCAGCTTCACAAAACTGCTGTTCCTTGGCGTGACTGCACAGTAAACCTGATTACTGCACAGTCATTTAATACCTGTTTGTACAAGTACTAAATGACTGCATAGTAATGACTGTGCGGTCATCATCTTGCATAGACGTGGCATATATATATCAAGTTTAGAAAACACAACAACCTAGGCTAAAAATAGTCAAAAGATTATTAGTGCTGTATTCCTTATTGTTATATGTACTCTGTTATCTAGATTTATAAAACAAAATCTAGCCTTCTTGAGTCTCTTGACAATGCATCAATATTTCATTGTCAGTCATTTCCACACCTGAATTAATATTACCATTGCTGAGTGAAGGTTTTTAGCTAGATCTAAAAATGGTCTGCAGGGTTGTGAAATAGAAGAGAGACATTACCAGGAATGCCTAACAGATAGTAAAATTACAAAAGAACAGATAGTTTGAATAGATTATAATGAGCCATGAAGCCAACTGACTCTCACTGCTACCTGAATACCACTGCCTCTCCCCAGCAGTTGATTTTCATAGATTCATAGAGGTTAGGGTCGGAAGGGACCTCAATAGATCATCGAGTCCGACCCCCTGCATAAGCAGGAAAGAGTGCTGGGTCTAGATGACCCCAGCTAGATACTCATCTAACCTCCTCTTGAAGACCCCCAGGGTAGGGGAGAGCACCACCTCCCTTGGGAGCCCGTTCCAGACCTTGGCCACTCGAACTGTGAAGAAGTTCTTCCTAATGTCCAATCTAAATCTGCTGTCTGCTAGCTTGTGGCCATTGTTTCTTGTAACCCCCGGGGGCGCCTTGGTGAATAAATACTCACCAATTCCCTTCTGTGCCCCCGTGATGAACTTATAGGCAGCCACAAGGTCGCCTCTCAACCTTCTCTTGCGGAGGCTGAAAAGGTCCAGTTTCTCTAGTCTCTCCTCGTAGGGCTTGGTCTGCAGGCCCTTGACCATACGAGTTGCCCTTCTCTGGACCCTCTCCAGGTTATCCGCAACCTTTTTGAAGTGTGGCGCCCAGAATTGCACGCAGTACTCCAACTGCGGTCTGACCAGCGCCCTATAGAGGGGAAGTATCAACTCCTTGGACCTATTTGTCATGCATCTGCTGATGCACGATAAAGTGCCATTGGCTTTTCTGATGGCTTCGTCACACTGCCGGCTCATGTTCATCTTGGAGTCCACTAGGACTCCAAGATCCCTTTCCACCTCTGTGCCACCCAGCAGGTCATTCCCTAGGCTGTAGGTGTGCTGGACATTTTTCCTCCCTAGATGCAGCACTTTGCATTTCTCCTTGTTGAACTGCATCCTGTTGTTTTCTGCCCACTTGTCCAACCTATCCAGGTCTGCCTGCAGCTGTTCCCTGCCCTCCGGCGTGTCCACTTCTCCCCATAGCTTTGTGTCATCTGCAAACTTGGACAGAGTACATTTGACTCCCTCGTCCAAGTCACTGATAAAGACATTAAAGAGTATCGGTCCAAGGACCGAACCCTGCGGGACCCCACTGCCCACACCCTTCCAGGTTGAGACCGACCCATCTACCACGACTCTTTGGGTGCGGCCCTCTAGCCAATTCGCCACCCACCGGACTGTGCAGTCATCCACGTCACAGCCTCTTAACTTGTTCACCAGTATGGGGTGGGATACCGTATCGAAGGCCTTCCTGAAGTCTAAGTATACGACATCCACCCCTCCTCCTGTGTCCAGGCGTTTCGTAACCTGGTCATAGAAAGAGACTAGGTTGGTCAGGAACGATCTGCCCGCCACAAACCCGTGCTGGTTTCCCCTCAGCATAATCTGCCCTGCCGGGCTCTCACAAATGTGAGCCTTGATAATTTTTTCAAAGACTTTACCAAGGATGGAGGTGAGACTGACTGGCCTACAGTTGCCCGGGTCCAATTTTAAGTTTGAGTGGAGCAGGAATTGTAGAAAATTAGGGTTGGAAGGGACTTCAAGAGGTCATCTAGTCCAGCCCCCTATTTAAAGCAGAACCATCCCCAACTATCCTCAAAGGGATCAAGGGAGGATGTGCAACTACATCATGGCACCCGTCTTGGATCTGCTCCTGGGCCTTGGTAGCTGCCCTTTTACACAAAAATCCCATCCTAAAACCTCAGGGGAAAATGGGAATGGGAATGGTGGGAAATAGGAAACCCCTCTGTCACTGGGGTTTTCCAGCCCTTTACCCCCTGACAGAAGTCAGACTCTGCTTTCTCCATACGCTGTCATCCCATGGCCCCATCCATGAAATTTGACTCAGTAGTAGCTTTTAACCATTGAATCATTATCAGATTCAAGCCTGAAAGTTGTAGGCAAGGGTGGTCTTAATGATTCTTGCTGGCATTCTCCTAGGAGCATGGATGAGGAATGTGATGATGGGAATCTGTTGGATGGAGATGGCTGCTCTAGGACATGCAAAAAGGAAAAGGGCTTCAACTGTGTTGGTGAGTTCAGGAAGATCACTCTGTCAGGGGCACAACTGGGATGCAGGTGAATGGGGCTTAACCCTAGAGGGTCACAAACCAGGGGTCAAGAGCAGGCAGGTCACAACAAGCCAAGGTCTGTAAGCCACCAGGATGTGGTTGGGCAGGGCACTACCATAGAGTCTTGAATCAGGAGCAAGGATCCAGACTGGAGACACTGGCTAGGGTGTTTGGAGTATGCAGCTATAGCTGTAAGGGACCAGGATGTGGGAGATCACCAAACAAAAGCCTGGAGGCAACTGTCAGAAGTCAGGGGTCTGGGCTGGAACATGGGTGTCAAGGAGCTGGCAAGGCAGTCTGGAAGCAAAGGTAACCAAGGCCAACCAAGGACAACTTAGTCTGCTTGCTGCTCTAACTCCAGATACAATTTGCCGTGCCCAGAACTAAGACTATCATGTGTTCACCATTGGCTGCAGAAACTGGAGCACTTTAACCTGGAGGGCCATGTCAGCTGGGGCAGACCTTTCACCTTACCCTTTCTGTCCAGACCCTGCAGTGACACTCCTCTGAACACCTAGTCACTTGGCCCATTACTGCAGAATATCTGTCTTCAAGCTGTGCTCCTGGGGCAGTTTACGGATCCCATCTTGTCCCTGTTGTGTAGATTCCATCTGTCAACAAGCCCAGATGCTGCTTGCTAATCATAGTCCTGTCCAGACATGCTGAGCATATCCATGCTGTCTTTACTCACACCCATCTCTTTAGATGAGGAGTGTTAAACTCACCCTCTCTGGGCTGGATCCTTGCAGATCAGGGCTCCTTGTAGGTCAGATCCGGACCTGGCCAGCAGCAGCTGGGCAAGCAGCAGTGGTGGCAGAACCATCATTCACCCTCCAACCTCAGAAAGGCATCTCCAGCAGGACCCCATCATCCCAAATTATGTGATAGGCCCTACCCCTTACACTCACCCTGCCCCAAAATTCTTGGGTCCACCAGGAGCCTTGTAGGCATAGGTGATATGTTTGACATCCCTGCTTAACACAGCGAGACACAGGTTCTGTGCAACCTTCTGTCTTTGTTGTTCCCAGCAAGCGAGAAGGTGTTGACCTTTCTTCCCTGCCCCGTGTTATATCATCTTTGCAGTGAGCTATTCTCCTTGCTAGGACCCCCTTCCCCAGCAGAAGTATCATAGATAAATGTTGGGTTGCATCTGTATAAATTTTGTTGCCTTTGGCCTCTCTGCAGGAGAGCCGAGCCTGTGTTATGTCCATGATGGTGATGGAGTGTGTGAGCCTTTTGAGAGAAGAAGCAGTATCCTAGACTGTGGCCTTTACACTCCCAAAGGATACGTGGATCAGTGGGCAACACAGGCCTTTGCCTCCCACCAAGATGAGAAGTCATGCCCTGTTTCCGTAGTGACTGGAGAGCCTATTGTGAAGGTAAGAGCAAGGTATTTCCTTATATCTGTCCAATCATGGGGAGAATTCCCAAACCTGACATGATCTTAGCCTAACCTTCCTGGACTTGCTTGTAGAGCATCTCTTCCAAAAGTCCCATGACCCCTCACGCTTGCAGCAAAGAGATTATCATTAATCTGGTGATTTACAGTTGTCAGTGGAACCTTGGAAAGAAAAACCAAACAGCAGTGCTGGCTCTGTTGTGACATGGGCTAAACTTTGGTCTCCTTTGCACTGCTTTGGGCCTCAGCAAAAGGTGACATGATCAAAACGTGACTCCAAGAAAAGGGTTTTTTTACCAGGAGCCACACAGTTAGCCCTGGAATCCTCCGCCACCAGATTTTATTGAGGCCAACAGCTTTACAGAGGATTCAAAAAAGATTAGTGACTTGGGAGGGAAATTCATTCCTCTGCAGAGCCAGCACAAGATCCATGCACTATTTACGTTTCACTTCAGCCCTCTTTTCAGTGGTCTATGGGCTGCCCGTGGCAAAGGGCCTAACTTAGCTAGCAAAACCTTTTCCCATTTGCATGTTAACACGTACTTCACATAAGGAGTAATTTACAACTTCCCCTGAAGCTTCCAACACTAGCTGCTCTGAGACAGGATGCCAGTCTAGATAGAGCACTTGTCTGTTCTGGAAGTTCCTGTGGTTCTGTGTTCCTTTGCATCTCATCTTCTTAAATGATATATTATCTTCTTAATTTGTAAAGTATCCTTTGGTCCTCCTCCACATGTGCCAGTGTTTTCCTGAACAGTAGTGTGGCCTGGCAGATAGAGCACTAGGCTGCAACTCTCTTCCAAGCTATGCTTCTCGCCTGTTGGGTGATCCTGGACAGGTTGTTTCCCTGCTGTGTGCCTCATTTTTCCTGTGTGAAATGGGGATAATGCTATTGATGCACTGTGTTAAGTGCTATTATTGCTTCTTATACTGACCTGTAAAATGCCTGGCACTTTGTTGGAGCAGTCATCATAATCATCAATATCCAAATATGGATTTCAGATAAATATAGAGAATCACAGAAATATTTCTTATAAAAGGGATAAGGAAGTGGGGAGTTAGCTTGGAGACAATTGCCATATTGCAGTCCCTTGTTTCCCTGTTACTTTGAACTGTCCTCATACAATGAACAGGCTTCTTGAAACCCAATGTTCCTTAAGTCAGAGGAGTCAAAATTTTACACTGCATCTGGTGTAAATCAGTGTAGTGAATAGGACCAAGCTGACCACCTGGCCCTGGATATTGATTATTTGGAAGTTGGTTCTGTGAAGCTATTACTGAGCCAGATCCTCAGCTGGTATGTGTTGCAAACCTTTCCATGAAATTAATGGGATTATGCCACCTGGTGGCCGGACTCCATTTCCCAGTAGCCCCTGCATCCAGTTGCTGCATACAGTTTCCATGGAGTAGGGCATCCTAGGATCTTGCACATGCTGTCACCGGTGCAAGATCCCAGGCCCAGCCCTGGTAACAGCATGGCCTGGAGCTGGGGCAGAAAATCTGTTATTTTTGAGGTTGAAAATCTGTCCTTTCCAGGTATGCAAATCTCACCTTCAGGATCTGCTGCAGAGTCACTCCCTTGCTGCTTGGTTCCCCTGCGCCCCTAGCCAAGAGGCTATGCAGAATGAAAATGGAGAGAAAATGCTCTTCGATGATCAGAGAGTTTGGCTCAAAGTAAGTGAGGCTACGTTGTCAGGGCTGGAGCAGGCTTCCCTATTATTTGCCCTTGGTTTTTATCAATGAAGGCCAATATCCCTACCTTGGAGTAATCATGAATTACCTGTGACAAGACTCAACAGCATCATACACGCATCAGATGCATCTGTGGGTTCTACAGGTCAGTCGTAGGAGCCCTGTGCCTGTACTATTTGTATACCTTGCTTCATCCACATTATTTGAACCTGTTGCACCCACCTGTTCTGAAGGTTACCAGGATGTAGATCTCTACACAGAGAACCATATCTGAAAGAGAAGCCTTCAGCAGTGATTAGGAGATGAAAAAACTCATTCCTGGCCATTTTCTGTTAAGTGCAATCAACTGTGTCCAGAACAGGGTGAAACTATGATTTTATTTTATTTTTTTTTTTGTGCTGGACCAATACTAAGGTAGATTATTCAAGATTAGTAATAGTAACTAGTCTTGGGGAGCCCGATTCACCATTGGCTTGCCCCAGTGGGTGCAAACAAATGTAGCAGTGTTTCACACTCAGTTTTCTCTTGTTCTGGTGTAAGTGGCAGCACAATGCATGCTATAACCCTCAAACCCTGCATATTCTGAGAAGGCAGACTGCTTTTGGGAGCTGAGCTGGTTGGCCTGAGATTCCCAGTCATTCAGAGATGAGTTACAGAAGAGATGAGTCAGACCCTTCTTTTGATCTGGGCCTGAGTTTCTGAGATAACTGTCCCTCTGTCCATATCAAAGTTTATCTATGATGTTCTTCAGGGGAAAGAGCTGAATCTTTTGTCTTTTCATTTAAAAAAAGTAATTAATCAGTAAAGTGACTCCATCATGTCATGCAGCTTGAACCCAAGAGAGTGAATGACTCCAAGTTGTTGTTTTGTGCCCAGTGAATTCAGCTGAGGACATGAATCCATATTTATAATCTCCCTCAGTAGTTCCAAATACAATACATTTAGCTCACAATTTAACACATTTATTTTTCCTTGGTGCTGGCTGTATAGGCTGCATTGTGATAGCCACGCTGGGGGTCTCTTGCCTATTTTTCCATAACCAGAAATTCTGTCATTTGGGAGAGCTCTGGATACTATGAATGAATGTGTGAGGTATGCCAGCATCCAACCAGCTGCTCTGGGCCCTACTCTGCCAACTAGATATTAGTTGCATCGGAAGGATTTGAGCAGAGAAAACACAGAGAACTGATACACTGATTAGGGAGATAATATTTTTATAGTGTTGATTTTTTTGACCGCAATCACGGTTCAGTTTTATGTGGCTGTTACCTCGTATTATCTTAAAGATGCTATTTGTCTTGTTCTCTTTGCACAGTTTATTAGGGGCATGTTGCCCTGGGTAGTTGTAGATTGTTTTGTTAAGGCATTCAGAAGACTTAATGAAGCATCAATCATTAGTCTGTGAAAGGGAGTATACCTTTCTGGCTCCTCCTGTATTCCTGACTTTCTCTGTGTTTACCAAGATCTTTATCTACCTAGTCTTCATTCTTACGTATCTGCATGCTTATATCACTCCTTCTATGTTTACAACAATGCAAATACACTTCATTTCTTCCACTTCTAACAAGAAGGCGGAGAAGCCTATCTTTGCTCCACCTTGGTGAAAGCTCACGTTCTGCTTCTCACCAGGGGTTAAAACATGTTCCATTTTATTGGAATTTGTGGTCAGTTCCCTTCCTCCATGGTTGTTTATATTAAAGACTTTCATTACTGGCTCCGCAGGCTCTCTTTAGGAGTGCTATTATTTTCTGCCCATAAAATTATTTATGGACTAGTAATAAATATGCCCATTTTCTTTTTCTTTTATAGAGTTTGTCTGATTGCTAACAGATTGGGTTGAGAAGACAGATTCATGTTCACAAGCACATATTAAAATTATGCACCCTTCTGTGCAAACACAAATAGCTGTTTACACTCACATGTCTATTTCACTACCATGGGTACTGCCCTCTACTTACAGGACCATGGATCCTTAAAGATGCACCTGTTTTTTTAGGGGCAGTACAAGTCACATCACTAATGAGATACATGCTTCCATTTTCTGTGTATTCAAACGTTTTCAATAGGTGGTGCTAAAGAGCAAAGAAATGATCCTGCCTGTAGATGAGTATGGGCATGGCCATCCATCAAAACATGCAAACGTCCATGCACCTTAATGAGGCTCCCACAGTGCACCTCAGTATGGCTAGTATATCACAGATGGGAGCCATTTATGACTTTACGTGTTGGAGCACTTTGTTCTCTGTTTCCTACACTTTGGCTTAAGGAAGGATTCAAAGATCACTAGGAATCATGCTAGAATGTAACACAGGAAGTTAACAAGAGAAAAAGACTTAAAACATGGCCAACCATGATCCAACATGTAGTATGGAAAAGGGAGCATAAACAGGGAATATTTAGTGTAAGCCAGATCCTGTCGTTGGAACTCGGAGCCAGGTTTTACTTTGTCCCTACATGGGAGTGCAATCAAGGGAAAGGAAACAAAAGCGCTTCATCCCAGCTCATTTGGTTTGAATAAAGGATTGCCCTGATGTCTGTGTAACTGCCCTGTTCATGCTGTCTGAGGATTTGGCTCTTCGAAGGGAAGTCATACTGACCACCCAACATGGCTGTGCTCATCTAAACTGTCCATGCTTTGTAGGACTGGAACTCTCTGGAGTAGACATCTTTGTGCATTTCTTGGTCGTGTTCTGCTTGCTTTGGATGAGACTGCAAGTATTTGTTCCCCTTATGGGTAGCTTCAGAGCTCAGGCAGGAAGCAGAAATGCAGCAAAAAAAAGAAAAAAAAAGAAATAATAATGGAAGAAGAAAAGTTAAACAGGAAATTAAAATGTGAAATTGTCCAACCTCATTAAAAGCTGCATGTTTGGTTTTGTAAGAAGATCTTTTGTCTGCACCAGCTCAAAAGAGCTCTGTATGGACCCTAGTGAGTGGCTATGAAAAGTTAGCCTCACCCCGTGATAACTGTATTCCTGTCTAACATGGTGAACTGTACTGGGGCCTTCTGGATGCTTGCTTATTGTGGGGCAAGTTATAACACATGCCATCCCTCTATGGGGTCCTCAGTATGGCAGAACAAGGGGGTTCAGCTGGTTAGCAGGAGCAGAGGAAGGATTAGGGGAACCCGTTCCATGGGCTCATGCCTTCTGTTTAATGCAAGGTGTAGCTCTGCTGTGGTTCCCACAGTGAGTGACCTATACTAAAGCTAACTAGGCCAGAGGAGAGTAGGGCTGGACCTACAGTTTCAGGACTTCAGTGTCCACCCTCCTTTGCTGGGGCAGTCACAGAAGAGCTGCAGGTTCCTGGAGGCCTCACAAGGACTTGGATTCCTTCCTGGCTCTGCAGGCTCTTCTCTGTTTTTGGATTCCCTGCACCTTGTCCTTTAGGTGCCTGATCTTCATGGATTGATTGTGTGCTCTTCAGAACAAGGACTGTTTCTTAGTCTGTTTATATGCGGGCCCTAACATAGCAGAATCCTAGTCCAGCTTAGGGACTCAAGGCACCATGGTCACACACATTATTATATGTGAAAAGAGCCATGAGGCTACAGTGCAGGTCAAGTTTCTTCTCCCCAGCCCCAACACTGTGCTTTAGGACTCTTAAGTGCACAGCCTGGTGAGTTTGCCTCTGTTCTGCTAAATGGATTTGTCCTGCTGTGAAATATTGTTTTAATTTGAATCTGTTGCCACTTGTCTCCAGCCTGGTTTTAGCAAGAGCATTCCATGGGGTGGATTTGGATCAAAGAGCATCTGAACATCAAGGGGTTTATATCCTCTTGCTTTCCAAAGGCAGCTACCATGATAGATGCTCAGTTTTGCTGCTGTGCACTGCAGCCTCCTAGACAAGTCAGGGGAAGTGTTGGTTTTTCTGCTAGACATTACTTTCTGCCACAAATTCACAGCCACTCTCAGGCTTGTGGGTTATTTTTGTTTTGTTTGTTTTTTAATGGAAGCAGTTCAATGGTACAATTTATAACCCTACCAGCCTGTCACCTCTAGGTTTCAAACAGTGGAATGAGTTGTACAGTATAAAGCCAGCTTGGAGAGAAGCCTGAGACTGGATTGTCAGGTGCTAGGATGAGTGTTGTTGAAGGTTAGGACTGAGAAAAACTGACAGGTCTGTCTGAGGAATCTAGGCAGGCTCAGCAAAGTTACTGCAAGGCAAAGTTACTATTGACAGGCACTGGGAAAGCTGTTTGAAGCTTCCAGGTTGGAAAAGCAGGAAGTCTGTATGACTGTTTATTTGTCTGTTCAAGTAGGTTGCAAAGCAATTGCCAACATAACTATTTTTTCTTCACCACAATCCCTACCCTGCCTTTCCCTTCTCCTATTGTACCTATTGCCCAGGTGTGCTTTGACAGACCCGGAGTGGCTACCTCAGTCTTTGTTTTCCTGGCCTCCGATGGCATCATCCCAGGTGACCAACACAAACTGACTGTGACTGTCCACCTGAGTGATGTGAGTGGGCACAATCACTCTCTGGGTGAGTGCACTAAGAACTGAGATGCAAATGCAAGCAGTGGTGTGAGGTCTCTCCCCACTTTCCTCCTCCAGGACCTTCTCTTTCTCTCTTCTTTGCTTTTTTGGGTTTTCTTTTCCTTGTTTGAAGGGGACTGGGGAGACAGGAAGGGTCTAAGGAACAAGTGAAAGGAAAGGGATAAAACAAGGCTCTGTCAGTCAGCTTCTAATGAATGTACCAAATTGTCATGGGCCATTTGTCTGTGAGCTCAGAGGGAGCTGAGAGCACCTGTCACTTCCTGGGAGCGCTCAGCACATTTCCAGACAGCATCTCCCTCCAGCTCATTCTTGTAGAGGGCTTAGACAGGCTGTTCTCTGCGACAGACCAGGAAAAGGACTCTGCTCAAGACTTGGTCTCCTTTTGCTCTTTCGATCTACTGTCCCATTTCTCTCAGCATTGACTCAGTCGACTGGTTTTTTAACCCAAGTATAATTTTTAGTTAGCTTAAAGCAGAAGGATTTTCACAGAGCTCCCAGGCTGTGAGAGTGCCGCGTCTGCCTTTTTCACTGCAATGCTCCATTGGAGGACTCCTGTGCAAGTTGCTTTGAGGAGATGGGAGACCAAGCAGGTAGAATCCGAACTGTGGACTAAATCAAAGCAAGCTAAACAGTGCTAGCATTGGGCTAATGTCTTCTCTCTTGTTAATTCTTCTCCCTTAGGAACACATGAGCTCTCTTGTCAGAGGAACCCATTGGTCATCAGTGTGACTCACAACCCAGGTTCCTTTCCCTATCGCGTTGCCTCAGTGCTGCTCAATTTCTCCTCCCCCTTAGTGGGTATCTCGGCAGTTGCCATGAGGACATCCTCCTCCTCCAGCACTTCCATTCCAAACACTTGTCTCCTGGAGCACGAGGGACATGGCTGTCAGAGACACAGGTACCACCTCTTCTTGGGTTCTGTTATGTTGCTGCTGAGTGGGAAGTCTTGCTTTGGTGGAGAGCCCAGCTCAGGAGCAGCTGTGTGGCTGTCATTCCTGTGAAGACCATACTTCCCTTTGGCTCATCCAGAGAGAGACACCTGGTAAATCCTGGGCTGATCGCTCTTTCCCATTTCAAATTTTAAGTCTTATCCCAGTAAAGTAGTGATGCTGGGTTAGTATATTGCAGACAAATGCAGCGACGGGAGAGGTGTTCTACACATGGTTGAACTTCAAGCCTAGTCTGGACCACAGCTGGAAGGTAGAGCAAGTTGTGTCCAGTGTGGCTCCTCAAGGAGGTCAATAGAGATGGATCTTCCCTAAATGCTAGCACTACACTTTGAACTCAGGCAGTTGTAAATTTTCATGCACATATACATGCATTCATCCTGCTGAAATAGCACACGACTAGTCTTGGGCATTTTGAAGTCTGGAAGGAAATGTATTTAGTGAGGTTTAGTTTGTTCTCTGTTTGTGGGGAAAGTTTGTTAGGAAGCTAGAAGTATTGCATACATGTGTGTTCTTGTAACAGAGACCATGACACAGAAATACAGTCCTCATTTCTGCCCCCACAGACACTCCAGGATTACAAAGTTGAGCACTCAATAGTTAGGGAATATTAACACTAATATATGTTATTAGTGTATCCCTAATTCAACTCTTATGCACATGAATTATGAGATGCTGTGTAATTACATGATCTCACACTATTTATTTTACTGGAGTTCTGCTGCATTCAGTTCTAGGTCCAATACTTAAGCACATGTTAAATTTTAAAGTCATAAATTGTTCCTGTCAGCCTAGAAGGAGCATCTCAAGCACTTAAGAGTTATGTAAAAGAGTTTGCTTTTAGCTAGAGAGAGCTCAGAGCGCTGAGTGCTTTGCATGATTTTGCCCCGTACATCCTAGTGTCAGACACAACCTGCTGGTTAACAGGTCCCTAAGGGAGACAGAGCTGAAACTTCTCAAGGCAACTTTGGCGCCTGCTATTCATTAATGGAGAGGGTCTCTCCATTAAGCAGCCTGTTTTGGGGAGCTTGACAGATGCCTGCCTTTCCATTTATATTTTGGTTACTTTCCACTTAACCACTGGGTATCCCTGGCCTGCTCCAAACAACTTCACTAAGCAAAGGAATCTCCTTTCTCTCTCTGCTTGGGTTTGGGTGCCATGCTAGATTCCTCAACTATGTAGAGCTCTTCCCTACCCCTCACAACTGCTCATTTACCAAGTCGCATACTTCTTCAGTCACGGCCAACACCAGTAATAAAAGAAACACTGTAATTTATTGATGTCCAGTGCTCCAAAGCCTCTAACCTTGTTTGTAAAGGATGCAACTGAGAAGCAATAGTGGCAGAGTGCAAAATGTTCCAAGTCACACTGTAAAGGAGTAGGGGAACGAAAAAAATGGAATCCAAGATAGAATAAATAAATAAATAAGGCAGAAGGAACAAGCAGGCAGAAAAACAGAACTGAGAAAGAACTGAAGAAAGGTGCTGAGTTTTGTCCTAAAGGGGTGATGATGATTATGATTGACAACAGTAGCCAGGACTGTGTAGTTTGGGTCTAGATCCAGATCCCAATTCCCCACAGTTTGAATGTGTCCAGACCCAACATTTTAGTTCTACCACTTATTCAGATAGTGTCCCGTTATGAGTAGTGGATTTGAATCCAAGTTTCCCCAGAGTTGAGATTTAAGGTTTTGCCTGTGTTCATCTCTAATGCTGATTGGTAGGATTGTCATTCTTTTTCCTAATAATAGTATATGGAAGAAAGAAATACATACATGTGGGGGGGGGGGGGGGGAGTATGAACGACTGGGGCTATGATCTGTCTCATATAGGCAGTGCTGGAACACACAAATACTTTGTAGATACTGTTTCAGAAAACACATGATACATGAAGCAAATAAAGCTGAGCTTTCTTAGGGAGTAAATGGATATGGATTAGTTCCCAAACTATATTAAAGGATCACTGTTCACCTGAAATCTAGTCAGTTTCTACCTGGGAACAGTTACTGATGTGTACACACATGTGATTGAGAAGCCACGTTAATGGGTGTACATTTTCCTCCATCTTCTAAGATATATTTTTTCATGGTGTGGTGGTGTAAAAGACCTACCCAGGCAAGATAGGAAAGGGACACTGTCTGCCTGGGCACAAAGGGCTTTCACATACAGAAAGGTAACAAAAAGAAGACTTTGTTCCCTCTGATTTCTTTAATGGAGTCTCAGGGTTATTTGTAACAATAGTAGATACACTGAAGATAGAAATATTGATGTCCTTTTTAAATCTTCCAGAACTGAGATGACTGCAGAGACCGCATATAGCTTGTATACTGTATATAAGTTGATTTTAAAGTTGAATGGATCTCATTCTTACTGCCCACTAGTGACTTAGCATATCTACTTGCAGATCAGGGATTTAATTCCTCCCTAGTGCAAGTCAGCCAAAGTAAGTGAAGCAACACAAGGCATGAGCTTTATGAGTACTTACAGATAGTAAAAAAAAAATCCCCAAAACAGTGCTTTACGTTAAACTTGGTGTGCCCCCGCACCAAGTGCAGCACATGCACAGAAGAGGTATCACGTTAGTTTGACCCGGCTCACCCAACACCTGTATAGATCAAGTGCTTCAGCAGAGCTGTTTGGCACTTTTATCTAATAGCCAATTGAATCAGCTTTAGATAAAAGTGCCAAAAGCTCTGCTGAAGTGCCCAATCTATAGAGATGTTGTAGAGCCAGGTCCAAATAATGTGCTGCCTGTTCTGGTAAAGTGCCTTTTTTTGTTTTTGTTTTTTCATGTCTGTGAGGAACCTATAGTTTATACACCATATGTTCTCACATACAATACACACTTTTTTCCATAATTTGGCTGCTTGTAATTGGGTGCACATTATAAGTGAGGAAATATAGTAATAGTAGTTTCTGCCTCTACTGGGGATGGTGGGAGGTAAGAGGGAAAAAAGGGGAGGGAGAAAAAGTAACACTACAGTACTGCAGGTGAGGTTGCCTTGCTGCTGGTTGTAGACATTTTCTCTTTCCCCCAGCAGAGGCTTTGCTGCAGAAGCTGCTACTCACTTACTGCTACTTACCAATATTCTCAAGATAAGATCTTTTAAACAACAAAAAAATATTTTGCCTTTCAAAAACAGGGTGCATATTTTTATTCAAGTGTGAGTTGGTTGTTAGAAAATACAGTATACAACTGCCAGCCCTGCTCCCATTACAATTTTTGAGAGTAGGATGGAGTCCCTACATAAATCATGAGCTGGAAGGAACCTGTGCCTGCCCTGCATCTGCAATGGCTTGGGCTCCCTCTGAGTGAGGTGCTGAGTTGCACTGACAGGCTGTTTGTCTGTGGTAGGCACATGCTCTCCAGCAGCAATGGGAATCCTTTTGCAAACTGGCCATCCCAGTTAAACACTATGGTAATGGGATTGGTGACTTTAGATAGATCAATTTGCTGATCTCCTTCCCTGGTTATATAGACTGTGCTGTTCACACCACGATCAGTAGGAGCCATTACTACTGCTGGTGCTGTTCTTTCCTACTTCTGTATCTTCCCAGCCCTGAAAGCTGCTTTTCCCTCATCCTCTCCAGGAGGCCTTGTTGTTCAGGAGTTAAGATAGGAGAATTATGGACCAAGACCTATCTCTTCTCTCCATGGGAGAGGGTGAGGGTGATTTTCAGATGGGATGAGCACCAATTCACTTCAGGTGGTAGCATAGGGCTCAGCATCTCTGCAATTCAAGCTCTTAGGAAGAGATTCTGACATAAACTGGGCCTGTTAAACTCAAGTTTTGTGCTGTCCATTTCTTGCATAAGTGTCACATTGGAACCTAGTGAGTGTGAACCTTTTGGGATTTCTAGCTCTTGTTCTGATGATTAAATGGGAGCTGAGGTCTTTTCACCCTGACCTGGATTGGAAGTCCCGAGTGCTTGAAAATCTGCCCTGGTTTGGAGAATCTAGCCATGTATGCATATGTCTGAGCACTCAAACTGAGGTGTCCAAAATTAGGTTCTTTGCTTCACTTCATGTTATTTTTTTTTTCCTCTGTGAACTTAGTTTTAAAAAACTAGTTCTATACCATAGGGATGTCATTTGATAACATCAGTAAAAAATCTTGAGTTTCAGAAGTACAGAGTAATATTGATGTCTCCATCTTCTGGACAGCAAGATTCAGAGGATCCCACAAAGCCCAGCAAAACTATGATTGCCAGTCCACAGCAGTCTGTGGAGGTCCATCTTTATTAGGGATAGAAGTGCTGGGGTTTCACTTTCATTTATTTCATTTTAAAACATATGTCATCTCTAAAACAAACATATAACAGTATTTTTAGAAGGTCTGATATTGGTATAAATGCCAGTGGAGTCTGAGAATAAAATACCCCATAGAAGTTCAGAAAAATATTAATTGTTTTAGACATACAACTGGAAGGCTAGGGACAGACATTCAAAAAGCCTGAGCCTGAATGGATTCAATCTTTGCAGGTTAGTCTAACCTGGCTAGGCTTAACTGGTTTGTAACTGGACAGACATTGTCTCTGGATTGAGGGAATGCCAGCACATGCCGGCAGTGGCTCAGGCTAGAAGCCGGGGCACTTAGAGCTGCCCTCCTTTCCCTTTTATAGTACTGAGCCGAGGGGATGTGGCTAGGCCCTGGCAGGACGTTCTGATTAGGCAGGTCTGCCTGCACCATCCCAGGCTTTTCCCTGCTGGCTGCTCAAAGGGTGGGAGTGTTGCCACATCCAGCCCCCTGCTAGCACTCTGATGCAAGGTGGGTGTGTGCAGTGCATGCATCTGTTGATGATACGGAGCTTTTCAATCTCCCCCTCCTGCTTCCTTATACTGTCTTCAGCAAACTGACAGGCAAGCAAGCCAGCAGGGAGTTGATAAGTGTTTAATCACCCCATCAGCAAAACAATAGCCTCTCTCCACTAGTTCAAACTCTTCTTAAACAGCTTACCAGCTGACCTGTTGATTAGCTCCAAAAAGCCCTAAGTGGTCGATGTTCTGTCTGCCTGTCCCAGTGAAACTGGACACACACACACACACACACACACACACACACACACACACACACACACACACACACACACACACACACACACACACACACCCCTCTCGGTTAGCTAGCAAACCACATGCCTAGGCTCCATGGGGCTGGGCTCCATGCTGTGGAAGATGGGAGGGAGGAAGGGGGCGAGTTCTGTTTGAGCAGCAAGGGTAGGGGGAAGCCAGGCAGACCCTGCTGTGTCTGCTGGAGCTCCAGCCAGGGAGCAGAAGGGAGGGGCCAACTCTTCTGTGGAGCAGAGTGCCCTGCCCAGCCCACAGAACATGCTGGGGGTGTCTGGTTTAGCTTAAATCAGCAAGGGGTCTGGGACATACATTGCATAAACCAGTTTGAGCCAAATCAGTTAAGTCTGATACTACATTCAACCAGGTTTATTTCAAACCGCTGTCAGCCATTTTCAAACTAGTTTATGTGCACTGAACATCTATTCTGTTACAGGTTTAAACTAGTTTATGATCACTTAAACCGGTTTGTGTGTATTATCTGTCCCTAGCCTAAAAGATCAAGTCTGTGGTATTTCAGCAAAGAACTAGATTGACCATTATTACACACCAACACACATACTCACAGTGTATATGTAAGCACATGACTAAAAATAACCACACACACAAAAAAAAGTGACAGAGGAGACTGGAAAAAAGCTGTCCTGACTTCCATGTAGAAACTCTCATTAGCAGTATAATAAAACTAATAGCTTTATGTTTCTACAGCATCTTTCATTTTAAAGGATCCCAAAGTACATTATAGTCCATACATATAATAAAGGGTGAATGTGTTCACTCATGAAATGCAATCATGTCTGGGGCAGAACATGACAGCAATTCTCCACTAGCAATGACACCACTGTCTATATGCAGGAAATCAAAGATTAGCCTCTCCAGCAAGGAGGCAAAAACTAGGGCAAGGTATTACCCTATGGTATGGGCACATTAATATTTGGAGCTCTTTCAAAAAGGGAACATTTCAGAAGGGCAGTAACTACTGTGTTCTGATTGTTACCTGTTGACAAACTGAGATTAATACAAATGTAGCAAAACCACTCCAACTTTAACACTGGGTGAAGTAGGGTGTCTGTACCTTTTGAGAGGAACTGTTTCAGAGATGCATGAAGCTTTCATAGGCAACAAGCTACTCCTTCAGATACTGTGAAAGGACTGGTAGACAGAAAACCTTTTATGTAGAAAGGAAAAAAAATAAGGAGAAGGGACCCTTCTAAATGAATTATGAGTGGGTTGAATAGATCAATTGAGATGAAAATAAGGAAGTTAACAAGAGTTAACGGCTCACCCAGGTCATGGGATAAGAAACCATGGTCCCTTTAAAGACCATGATTAGTATAGTCAAGTCTGGATGATTGTACTCTAGTGCAAGGTGAGAGAGGTCTCCCAATCCAGCCAGCCAGAAGACAGAATATCAGGAAGTACAGAAACAGCTCTGGAATCCTTAGCGATCATAAACTCCCCAGGCTTCAGGGCTTTATCTCATCCAGAATATGTCACCTCCTCCATGCCCTCTAGCATCATTCTGGTCATTAATCAGTACCTCTGTGGCATGCCCATTGTCCACCACTGTTGGCTGCATGGTGAAACCTCCCTCATCTTGCCTGTAAGGAGCACAAGTGCTGGGGTTGTCTATCACCTCCCCAAGAGGTTGTATTTACTCATTTCACCATGCAGATGCACAAGCCCACTGAGGGAGCAACCAAAAGCTGGTCTTTAATGAATTCACTGAAAACTCCCACCTGTAAGGAAAATTACTAGCCCAGGGAATTCTTAACAAGAGCCTCTTTCAATGCACCTTTCCCTTGACATTAATGGACACCAGGTCAAGCCCCTCTTCCCTTTCTATCTATGACACCAACATGAATGTGGGTGTACCAGAAGTAGTGGAAGTTCTGCCTCTCACTGGTGCTGTGGCACTGACAGACTTGAAGGCTGTTGCTTTTCAGCTTGCCTTTCCCTTTGGATTTAGCAATGAACCACATTCCCTCCTGTTTTCTTTGGTATGGGCTGTATATCAAATCAGGGTAACATTTTACATTTTTTTTAAAAATAACAACCTTCACATTATTTTTAGCCAGTTTTATTATACATTTGTTTGTGCTGGGAAATGCCTTGGCACTTCAGTGGGAAAAGCGCTATCGAAATAAAATCTGTATTGTAGTCTTATTCACTCCATTATTTTTCCCCAAAAGAAGTTTTAATGGATTAAAGAGAAATCTGGTTTTGGTTTTAATTTTTTTCCTTTTTTATTCAGTAAGGAAAGAATTGCAGTTTCCTAAGCCGCTTCCCTAGCTTGCTTGTCCTAGTTTGCTATTTCAAGCTGAGATTGATTTGTGCATCGGTGACAGGCCTTGTACTTTTCCTTTCAATTAGCTCCAATTTTAGGGATGCCCTTGGAGTGATCTCCTAGCCAGGGTGATCCTCTGAGCTGCACCCACCCAAAGCCCCAGGTTGTTTATAGCAGTAATGGGAGAGATCAAGCAAGATGCATCAGGGAGAGAGAAAGGCAGTACAGGAACAGAGGGGGGAAAAAACATGGAAAAGGAATGGAAATAAGGACAGCAGGAAAAGATGGAATAGGAAAGAGAGAGCGAGCAAGTGAGCCTTTAATGGAAGGGAATCCAAATGACATAGGGCTATAAAAGGTTCACTTTGAAAATGTTTGTTCCAGACTAATTTAGTGCTGGTGAAAGTCATTTGGCTGAGAGCCACAGAACTGTCTGCTTATCCTCACATCACATTCAGTAGGAGCATTGCCGGGGCAAGCTTCCCCCATGCTGCCCCACACAAGTGCTTACAAAAACTGACCAGGAGGGACCCTTCTAGAGTTGGGACTCACATCCTGATAATTACAGTTCAGAAGAGTTTTGTTCAATTTGAACAGTCTTTGAGCTTACTTCCAGCTGCTTCTCCTTAGGCAATAGTGATTGTTGACATGTAGGGCATTTCTGGTGGATTAATGACTAACTGGTAGGCCTTGACAGCTGAGACTGTGCCATATGGGTCATTAATTCCAGTTAACTGTCCATTCATCTGCAGAGTGCCAAATGTCCTAGTCATAGTTGGAAAATGCAAACAAACATAGGTGCATGGATTATTTTTATGGGCTATAATGTTTCATCTGTTATCTGCAGACCATTTCTAGATCTTAATGCCTTGTATATTAGCTCTTTAGAACACTCGAGTCCTCTCTCACTATTCCACTTAATTTATAAGATTATAAATTCATGGAGATCTACTCCAGCAGGGACCATTGGATTACCTGGCTTAACCTCCTGAGTGTCACAAGCCATTTCATTTTCTCCTCTTATCTCTGTACTGAGCCTAGTAGTTTGTGTGAGACTCATGTATTTCAGGTCTGAGAAGACTAAACCATTTCTCTGTACAGGCAGGAAAGAGGGAGACAGTCAGGTACCACTAGTGGCCAAGGGCCTGCAGTGGCTCAGGACTGAATGACTCGGGCCAGCAAACTGCGCTCCATTCTGGAGAAGGAGTGAAAGACCTCCACCAGATCCCTCCAAATCTAAGCTAAGGGAAGGTCATTTCCCAATATCTGTTCTTGCCATCTGTTTGACCCAGAGCACATGATCAAGATGCAACAGTGAATTATTGAAGAAAGAAGATTTGTTTATACTATTTCAGAGCACTGGTTCACCCTGTTTAGTGTTGTGTCTCTGGCTGTAACTATTCCTGAGGATTTAGAGATGGGTGAAAAAAAAAATAGACAGACTGCATCTTCTTTACTGAAAAGAAATCAAGCCAAATTAACCTGATATCTTCCCACCTCAGAAATGAGGTAGCATCCCTGCCTTTTGCTCCCAGCTCTCATAGTGATGTGGGGCAAGAGGCTTGTCTGGTTTGGCATGAGCCTTGGAGGGAGCAGGATCATACCTATTGTCCTCAGAGCTGGCACAAGATCCATCCCCGGAGCTTGGCGAGCCTTACTGCTGCTAGCTGCTCCCCCTTCCACCCCAGAGAGCCATGGCAGCTGGGAGCACCTTGGCTGCTGGCTGTTCTAGAGCACATCTCAGCAGTCATAACAGGGTGAGTAGCTAGCTTAGTGTTGGACAAGGAGGGCAGGGTAAGCAGGGATGCCTTCTTCCAGCAGAAATCTCTGGGTATGGTTTAGGAGGGAGGGGCTCCGGGGCTAATGCAACTGCCTTTTTTTTTTTTTTTTTTTTTGGATGTTCATGGCTATTCACATTGCATTATAATCAAAGTATTGCAATTCACATCAGATTGTAAGAGAGGCAAGTAGTTTCACCCTTGCTTCCTCACATCCCAAGGCAGGGTAGATTTTCTCTGTGCTTCACAACTATCTATCTTGACACCATCCTGCACCCCCCTGCATGCAAGCACACACCACAGAGGCAGGAGGATTTCTCCCAAATGAAAGCAGTTCTTTAGGAAGACAACTAATCTCCCTTTAGAGTCTCTGCTGCTAAGCTCTCTTAATGTTTACTTACCTTCACTCACTACAAGGACATTTCATCTCATTTCAGGATTGACTTTATCTAACTTTGACTTCCTGCCACTGGATTTTGGCATGGCTTTGTTCGCAGAACTGATATGCCCTCCACTATCAGATCTCTTTTCTATGTGTAGGTGCTGATAAGCAGAGATCAAGTCACCCTTCAGGCTTCCTTTGGATATGGTGAAAAGGTTAAACTCCATAAGCCTTCCATCAGAAGGCTTGCTTTCCAACCTCTGGATCATTTCTGTAGCACTCCTTTGACCTCTCTTCCAAGTGTGGACATTGGAAAAGAGACAGCCTTTCAGAAGCATTCTTGGCTATGCTGTGTACAGAAGCAAGAACACTCTTACTTTTACTTGATATTTTCATGTTTTGTGCATCCTAGGATCATGTTAGTCCTCCTTGCCACAGGACTGCACTGAGCACTCATTCCAAGTTGGTTTTCTGTACATATCCGTGTTCTTCTCTTTATGAAGAGCTGTATGAATGTCTCCCAGCCTGTAGGTATAATGTGCATTCTAGGTTATTACCTTGCCTTCGGCTCTATTAAGACATCTTTTCTTGCACTTTGGTCATTTAACCAGGCAATTCAGACTTCTCTTTAGCTGTAGCCTGTCCTTGTTATTTTTTGTCCCTTCAGTCTCTGTATTATCTGCAGACATTGCCAGCAAAGGTTTTTAATCATTGTTTAGATCTACAATAGAAGTATATTTTCTCCAGACACATGGTAAACAAACTGTCAACACTGTGGAATACAAAACTCTCTGCTTTTTTCATAGAGTATTAGACTCAGATATTAAGGCCAAAGGAAACCTATATGATCTAGTTCAATGATTCTCAACCAGAGTGCCATGGCACCCTGGGGTTCCTTGAAATCCTATCATGGGTGCTGTGGGTTACCACACAATATTACCCCTGTGTGACAGGTATACGATCTGGGCCAACCTAAACAGGACCTGCACACCTGTTCCTGGGGCAACCGCCCACCTACTCTCCTGCCATGCCTTGTTATTAATTGATTAATTGGCGTTAATTAGCAGGAGGCTGCCCTTGTACTGCCCCGCTGCCAGGGGGCGCTATCTGCGGCTCCGTTTCCTCCCCTACACCACAGTCCACACCTTGCTGATGGAATAGATGTTATGTCTCAATCTAACTACAAACTGCCCCCTCTTCTGGGGCTCCTCAGCAGTGCTGTCCCCTCCTCTGCGGGCTCACCACACCCACACTGGGGCTTCTCAGTAACTGTCCCCTTCTCTGGGGCTTTTGCACCCTCTCAGGGTGCTCCTCAATACTGCTGCCCTCTCTCAGGGCCTTCTCTGTCACACCACCCCCTAGGGGCTCACCATGCCCTTACTGGGGCTTCTCAGTAACACCCCCTTCTCTGGGGCATCTCAACTGCCCCTCTCTGGGGCTGGGGTCTATGCACCCCAAATGCTGCACCCTCACTGGCACTGGGGTCCTCTCACTCCGCTGTGAGTCCCCTATGAGGCCTCCTCCAACCTCTGATAGCCCCTCCCAAACCACCGGTGTAACAAACAGCAACACAAACACAAGCCCTCTGGCTATAACTTAAATGGAAGCCGCTTGGCCATAAGAACATTCAAGCCTACCCGGGGATTACTCCATCCCTCAGCAGTGCCAAATGCTCCTCCTGCAGTCAGGCCTCCCCTCTCTTCCAAGACAGAGCTCTTTCCTCTTGGGCTGCTGGCAGGAAACTACCTCTGGCCCCAGCCCCTGGGGTTTATGAAGGGAGCCAGGCCCTGCCCCTTCTGGTCAGCTGACCTTCTCTGGTTGCCGTGGCAACCCACAGCTGGGCTTCTCTTTCCCTGCTAGGGCTTCCTCCCTAGAGTTTTCCCCTCTTTGGGAGCAGGGCACCTCAGTGCTCTGTGATACCCTGTTAGGTCTGATTCACGCTATAAGCTCAGAGATTTCAAATACAAATCAATAGTTATGATCTTTCTGAGTTCTTTGCAACAGAAAAATTGCTCTATTATTTTTCCATAGTCAAAAAAAGGTGAAAACTAAGAGCTGGCATTTTCTGAGGGGTGCCTTGAGTCTAAAAGTGTTGAGAACCACTGATCTAATTTATCCTCCTTCATAACATAGGCCAGTGAATTTAATCTTGCTGCTCCTGTATGAGCTCAGTATCTTACGTTTGACTATAGAACATCTTCCTGAAAGCTGCTGGGGATGGGGAAAGGGGTGTTGGACTGGATTTCCAGCTATACATTGAAGGATGTTGCATTCTATGTCCTGAATTAGGTAAGCAGAGTGGTCCAGATTTAGGCTTCTTTGTGACTGTCACATAGGTTTGGTGTGTGCAAGGGAAAAAGCATTATAGCTAGGAGCACTACATCCTCTAACCCTGGGTATGGACAAACACATATAAATGCTGTAAAGGGGGATGGGAGCTGCTACTTGGGAGCCTGTAGAGGCTATACTGATTTAACTGCCATGTCTGCATGATTTTGTAATGACACAAGGTAGCTAAATTGCCCTAATGTAGACCCTGAATGAGGCAGGGCTAAATTTGGGATGGTTTTGCTGCACTTGTAACCACACAGAATCATGCAACTGTAACAGTTGCATCATAACAGCTTGTATCAGTATCCCTTGAAATCAGTCCAGTTGTTGCATCTGTCTGTTACCCGTCCTGGGAGCAAGTCTGAGTAATGGAATAGATTTGAACATAGCAATTAATATGGCCTCTGCAGTAGGCTCCTCATGTGGCCAACAGCAGCTCCTCATGTGGCCAACAACAGTGCAGCTGATGCTAACAGTGTTGGGAAAAAATTTCCTCTAAGGTCTTGGGGCTTTCATGTTCCCCCTCTATGTTGGCACATATGTCTTGATGTAGGGTACCCAAGAAAGGAAGAAGGACAAAAAGAACCTCTGTGTTAGAGCCAAAGGCAACTCACCGTCCCAATAAGAAATGTACCTGTCAGAATAAGGAAATGAGATACCATGTGATGTGTCAACACTGAAACAGAGCACTGCTATAGGAGCATAAAGTCTGAGTGGAAAATTCTTTTTCCTCCCCAAAAGACTGCAATGGTCTCAGATTAAAACTTGCAGAAGGAAATCTCTACCCCTGTACAAACACCTCTTCCCATTTATCTGTCTCCCTCTCTCTGCCATATTTCTTTGTGGGTAGACATGAGCAATTTATTGTTTGGATTGGCTTGAACAACCAGATTCAAAAATCCAAGGAAGTTAAGTGCAGTGACTATCTTTAACTTCAGCAGGATTGGATCCAGCCTTGTTCTTCTTTCATCTATCATCCCTTGCATTGACAGCATTGACAAATCATGTCTAATAAAAATGTCCCCTTGTTAAAATTGAAGTTTAATTGTAAGGGCTGTTTTAATGGTAACCTATGGGATGAAAGCTTGGGTAGATACGACAGCTGATTTATGGGTGACATGATGCTGGGGAATATTTGGTTTGGTTAAGTCCACTGCTATTTTCTGGACTCTGTGAAACAATCACAGCAAAGCCCAAAATTCAGAAATTTGAAGTTTTGCTTTGTGTGTGGAAAACTTATCCAATTTCATGAGAAATCCTGACCTTTTCACAGCTATTAGAAAACCTCAAGGAAAACCTCGACAGTTTCAAAAAATTCCAGATTCAAACTTTGTTTCATTAATGAGCTTTGGCCATGAAGCACAAGACATTTTGAAATGGCACATGTCAGGATGGAAAAAAACCTGACCTTTTGCTAAAATGTCACTGAAAGATACTTTGTTTGGGTTTCAAAACAAGCTAACATAAAAACATGAATGATTTTTAGATGGTTCAAGTCTAAGGAGGGTAAAAAATAATTATTGGCTCCTTGTTTTTCTTGAAGGGCTTTATCCAAAATGCTGGAATGTCCCAGTTCTGGAAAAGTGTGGTGCAAGGATAAGCTATATCTATCTGTTATAATCAAAAGGAGAAAAAGAAAAACACTATTTCATGCTGAGATGAGAAGTGTGATAATAATACCATTAGCTCGCTCGCTCACTCACTACTAGTAGAGTTTTAGCCCCTACAGACAGTAGTTCCTGAGAGTCATGCTAAGCCTGCTAAGTCATGCTAAGCATGGTAAATTACAGATTCTAATCTTAAAGTAAAATATAATGCAGGGATTCTCTTTTTGTACAATACCTAGCACTGTGGGTTCATGGTGTTCCTTGACTGGGGCTCCTTGGTGCTTCTTGTCCTCATCACCATCATCATCATCACTGTTTTGACACAAAAAATATTTTTCTCCATGATGATCAGCAGATCTGTCTGAGAGACAATAGATGAAGCCTTCTGTTCCTGTACCTCCACCAAAGTCAGTAGAGTTATGTCAGCTGTTGTTAAGCTGTTGTTAAGTGGCATAAGTAGGATGGGGCTACCATGGCAGCCACCCCAGGCACCGTCTTGGCAGGGAGGAGAGGGGTGCAGAAAAAAAATGGCTGTTGATGCAGCTGTACAATCATGCCGGCAGTGTGGCGGCAACTAGAAATCACTGTTGCCCCTGCGTGTGTCTGCTTCCCCGGGCATCCGATCATTACATCTCTGTGTTAAGCACTGTTGTAGCTAGGCACAGTTCTGATCGCACAGTGCAGGCCTGATAGAGAGATTTAGTTCTCTGTGCTAGTCTGAAGTCAGGCAGATTTCCACTTTACAGACTGACTAGATCAGAGCTGCAGAAGCTTTTGGAAGCAGCATAGCACCTAGTACTGTGATGCGGTGGCCTCTGATTAGACTCCAGTGTACCAGCACAGTACACATGAGAAATACGTAGTTGAAGACTCTTTTGTGTGTGTGTGTGTGTGTGTGTGTGTGCACGCACATGCAAAGCTATATGTTTTGCAGAACATGCCAAATTTCTTTGTGAGTTTCCTTGCTGGTGTTAGACTGGAGGCAAGAAAAAGTCTAGAAAGGAAAGAGTCTCAACCCCCTGCACACCATTCACATGCCTGTGTACACAGACACATGGATGCATGCAGGCTCAGACGCATGCACCTGAGAAGGCTCAGTTTAATTCAGTGTGTGGTAAAGGCTGGGATGGGGAAGGTGTGCGTGCACGTGTGTAGTATGCATGTGTGCTGGGGGCACAGTTACGGAGTGGTACAACCGAATGGAGAGGGAGGGGGAAGAGGGCCACAATTGGTACCAGATGCCCTCGGAAGCTAATGACCTGACAAACACTGTGCTCATAAAACAAATTCTTTAAAAAGGAAGCAAATGGAAATATAAGCTAGTGAAAGAATTTGCAGCAGCTGCCCTGAAACCATTTCTCACTTCATAAACAGGTCTGCACAGAAAAAACAGGTTTTTTTGTGGTCCTTTCCCTTGCCATTTTTCCCTCACTTTTCCCCCCAGCCCCATCTGCCCCCAACCTCGAATGAGCTCTTCCACACTAGTTTCCATGGCAGCTTTGGCTAACAGACTTGGCTGGAGTCAACAGTGAGCTCTGTTCATGCTATACATACATCCACAGCATATTTGTGTGTGCGTGTGTATGAGGGAGAGGAGGGGAAGGGAGGCTTGTCTCAATAAATATTTGTACGTGGTGGCTGAGCAGATTTCTTCCACGTACTTACTTGATGCAAGAGCCGGTGCCTGCAGCCATGCCACGTGGTGCTGGGAGCCAGTCAGCTCTGACACGCAAGGCCAGGTTGGGCCAGATCAGGATTTGGCTGGGAGACCTCCAGGAAGAAAACGAGAAGGCTCAGCTATACAGGTGGCAGTTTGGGAGGTTCAATAGGAGTGCTGGCTCTTCCTTCCAAATCACTACCTGAAAGGAGCGCTAGGAGGGTCTATATTACTTGGAGGCACATCCTTTTGGGAGGGTCATAAAACCAAGGTCCTGACCAGTTGTGATCACTAAATATATTTTTGTTAGAGTCCCCGTGGTCCCAGTTCTTGGCTAAAGTCCATCCCAGGTAATTACATTCAGCCTATTTAATTTTCCCCTCCAGCTGTAATTGGATGCAGCATTCCTGTTGTCTAGTGTCGCTGTTTTTTTGGGTACAGAGCTGCTGTGTTTTATGCAACAGCTGCATTTCATTGGTGAGGAAAGGATCTTCCCCAGCCCTTACCCATGTTGCATGGATGAAAAGCAATGCAATTATAGTAACGTGTGCAAAGTGCTTTGAGATCCTTGGCTGAAAGGTGCTGAAAAGGGCTGCTATTACTGTTATTTCCTGGAAACACATGGCAGATGGATGGGAAATCCCACTGCTGAATCTTCCCCACTATCTCCCTAATAAGTATATGTAGCTTGTAAAGGGAAAGTGTTACTGTTTTTAACTGTATTGCTGTGCTACGTTGAGGCACCAGCTGAGATGAGGACTTCAGTGTGCCAAGTGCTGAACTTGAGATATGCTGGCATGTGCTCCCAGCCCTGTGGAGCTTAGAGTCAACATCGACAAGATAGAGCAAAGAAAGGGAAGTGTCAAGGTCATAAAAGTGAGACACAGAGAAAGCGTATCTTACTTGAGATGACTTAAAGAATTTATGAATTGGACAAGATACCAGGCCAGTTGCTGAGCCCCCAAAGCACCCATCATCCTGCTAGGTTGCTGTTGTGGTAAATGAGCTAGAATTCATGTCTGGATCAATAAGGGCAACAAGAATGCTTCTTGCTGAATGTAGATAAGGCCTAAATCGTTGGCCCCCACATATTATTCACTCATGGACATCTCAGGTCACCTCCATTTTTAGTGCTGCCACTCAGTAACTTCCGTGCTGGTGTTACATGTGGGATTCAATCAGAGACGGCCTTGAAAAAGGACAGGAAGAGACACAGCCAAGTGAAGAGGGTCTGAGAGAAAAATTGGGGAAGGGCACCTGAGCTCTCCCACCCTCTTCCATTGTGTGCTAGCATCATGGCATGTGCATCTGGTATACAGACCTCTCCCCTTTAGGTGTGAGTCCATTGCTCAAGCATTCTTTGCAGGAGCTGGACACATATGTGAACGCACACCATGCATGTATGAGTCTTTCCGAGCATGTGGTTGAAGTGCAAGCAGCAGGTTGGCCCAGGGACTGAAAGGGATTGCCTGGGACTTTGATGATCCATTCATGTCTGGGCTTTAATCTGCTTCCCAAGGCTTTGGCTGCACAGCAAGCTCTGCAAGAGTTGCCAAAGTGTATAAAAATACTCAGATCTTACCCTCCCACACTCACCCCAACAGGTATTTCCCAAAGGTTGGCCTGAGAGCAGTGTGTGCATGGGGGGTTGTGTGTGGATCAGATTGCATAGGTGAAAGTGTATGTGAGTACTGTGTTCTGCTATTAATTCACCCGTCTAAATGGTTAGAGGTTCCCCTGGGGATGTCCTTGGCTGTAAGGAAGCCTACAAAATGGGATCTCTTCATTCCCTCCTGCATTTCCACCTCATTTCTGGGAAGAACTACCCGTTAATGCTTGGCTTGAAGCAAGCATGCTTTCATTAGAGGTAAGGAGGAGTCATGTTACAAATTTTGTAGAGTAAACCTAAGTCTCTGGGGAGTCTTATGCTTGCATGTGGGGGCTGACCTCCATGAAGCAAATCCCTTCTGGCACTGCTTGTGGCTGGGCTCGAGGCTGCGAATTCTGCTGCAAATATCTCTGGCAGGGCTGGGGTCTCCACTGTGTTCTTGTTCCGGGGTGCCTTTTAAGCTGCTCAGATAAGCACACCCACCTCCTTATCTGTGTCACTCAGCCACGTGAAGCAGTTCCAGGGAACTCTCATCTACAAGGGCCAGTGAGCTCCAGGGTATCAGGGATGCCTGGCAGAGATGTAAAAAATAGATACCCAACTAGTGGCATTTTATGGCCCAATCCTGTGAGATGCTGAGCACCTACAACTTCCATGGACAGCTGAAGAGATTCAGCATCTAAACGATCATTCTCTAATGAAAAGCTTAGAAAAGAAAAAGTTCTGCTGTGGCTTCTCAGTGGGGATGTATTTCCCCCTAAAATCAGTGGAGCTACACCAGCACAGATCTGCTGAGAATTTGGCTCAGTGCTCTTAAAGAGACAGTCTCAGGGGAAAAAACATCATATAGTGGAAAGATTTTTTTTACATATTTTGCTACTTAGGTGATTAAATATGTTCCTTATTTTGCCATTTATACCATTTAGTTATCTTAATGTTTGTACACTACTTTAATGTCACAGCTTTTGTTATGTTGTCTCTGTCTCCTCCACAGCAGTACCCAGAGTACCAGTGGGGAGCACAGCAGCTGCCTGCCACTGCAGCTTGATCATGCTGCCATCGTGAACTGCACATCCAGTGCCCCAGGACTTATGAAGTGTGCTGTTACCTGTGAAATGGGATTTGCCCTCCATTCCAGCAGTGGAAAGGGTTTGAGTCCCATGCAGGTGAGTTGATAGTTGGGTGCAAGTAGAACACCCCATGAGATGTATCTGAGCAACTGCTGGTTAAGGAAGACTTGTATGGAGCTCACATTGGGTTGGTCATGAGTACCATGTTGCTCTGCCTGTAAGATTTGGTCCTTACCCCTGTCATATTCTCAGTGCTAGTCCACCACTCACAGCAATACTAGGGCCCCTTCCCATTCCAGTCCTGGGTCCTTCACAGGTATGCCAGCCTGGGACCTGTTCTGCACAGTGTTTGCCCATCATACTGAACTGAAAGGTGCTTTTGTGATGCAAAGAAATATCTGAAGTTCTTCTGTGGTGATTGATGGGAAAGAAAAACATTTCAGGAATCTCTTTTCTGGAATACATTAAGTAAAGAGACTCACCTGTTATGGGGCAGATCCTACAGGGTCACAACTTGATCTAATTTCTGCTGGAATGCAGAAGAGAAGTGCCTCTGAAATCCTTCACTGTTGCTTTTTGCTGATGGTGCTGTCTTCGATGGGGGCTGAAGTGAGCAAGAAGGGGAGGAAATCATCCCCTTGAAAGTACTATCTTCCTGGGGCCCTTCTTATCTGCTGTAGGCATGACTACCTTTGGTGAGCTGTTTCAGGTCACGTTTAGTGGGTGAGTTTTTCGGTAAGGTAGGCAGGCTGCTTGGGGGGCATCTCTCCGCCTTTATGCAGCCTCCTCAGCCCATCCAAATGCCACTCAGCTGTTTGCTGTGCTCAAAATACCCCTTGTATCTGCACAGTGGAATTATCATGGGTGATCCCACAGATATGAGGGCCCAAGACCTCAGTCACTGCTACATTATGCCACTGTAAGTGCATTCAGTCCTGTAATGCTGATTTACCTTAGCTGAAAATATGGCCCTTTGTCAATAGATGGACCTAAGTTTAAAACTGGAGTAACAATGGTGAATTATGTTTTAGAGCTTTAAGATTTTAATCTCATAGCATAACAACAGGCTCAATATTTCTTGTGATCATCTTTTCTATCTATGCTGTTTATATACCCCTCATAACCACAGTGCCAGATCACCTTACACTGACAACACTTATGTCTGTGGGTGGGAAGGATATACAAATAGCTAATACAAAGGTGAGCCCTGAAAAGGTTGCCTTCTTTATTTCAGTAGGTTGGGTCTGACTAATGGATTAAGTCTTCCCATACAGCATTTGCAAACTCAGTTTGTTAGATAAAGGGTGTTATCCAGAAAGAAATCCAAAAGAAACTGGAGGGTTTTGCTATTAGGCAGTGGGCTGCTAATTTCCCATTTATGGTATAGAAACATATCTGGGATCATAGAAACAGATTGAACAAGTGACCTAGAGCTGCAGAGGCAATGGTTAGAATAGCTTAAGGTCTCTGGCATGTTTTCAGTTTTAAAGATAAAGGTCATTGCACTGTTATTGATTAGAGAAAAAATAGGTTGTGAGTGAGATAACTGGCAGGGGTATGGAGTCTTTTCTTCCCTTCTAGCTCACTAGTTCTAACAATCCAGCTCAGTAGTGTCCTACAAGTCAATATGAAAAGAAGTTAGGCCCAGTTCATAGAAGTCAAGGATGTGAATCAGAAAAATGCACAAGGATATGCATCCCTGGAGTTGGCCCCATTGTTAACTATCTCAGCAGGGAGACCACAGTCTGAATAGCTTCTGGGGATGGAACTTCCTTTGAAATGAACCATGAAGGTCTCAGTAGAGTCATTTTGGCAAGGTGCATAGTACAGTTTGTACTGTCCCTTCTCTATTACTAGAGAAAGGGTACAAGTTTCTGAGGCTTTCTGTCTGGCTTCTGTGATGGATGCTGAACAGGAGAGCACAAGCTGAAGCAAGGTAGAGAAAGATGTAGGTATAAGGATAATTAAGGGAAAGTTTCTCTTAGGCTGAAAGTAGGTCAGACCTGGAAGGGACACTACCAAGACCACATCTATGAGTGTGCTTACCTACAGGTTAGATGGACACTGAGAGGAGAGGAACATAACACAGTGCAAAGATTAGTCAGGCAGCTGGATGGATTTAGATGGGCCATTTGGCCCTTGTTTCTCCCAGAAGGTTATTAATCGTGGCTGCCCAGCTAATCCCAAGGCAGATGTGATTGGGCAGCAGGTCCTATAACACACTCTGATGTGTTCTCAACCAAAACATAATGTTCTTTTTGCTTCTAAAATGAGGCCACACAAAATAAATCTGCCTAGTGTGAGTTTTTTACATTTGGCAGTTGAATGGGAAATATCTAGACAGAGCTGGGTCTGTGGCTGCAACAGCTGAAGGTAGGTTACAGGTGCCCCTCTGCAGTGGCCCTGGCACTGGCTTTCTAAAGTGTCATAGGACAGTGTCACCCATGAAGGCTCTGGTATGGTATGAGTCCTTGTGAGATGAAGACAGTAGGCACATGCTTCTCTTGGCATTGCCCAGGCAGTAATAGATAAAGGTGTCATTGTCCTATATGTTTTAACTTAGGTCTTATCTACAATGCAGATATATTCATATTTTCTTAGCCCTGGTAGTATAATGGATGAGGTCCTGCATTTGAGACACATTCAAGGTGAAAATTTGGCTTGAGTGGTTTTTGGCCTTACATTGCAACACAGGATATTTAGATTAGATTTTAGGAAGAACTTTCTAACAATGAAGGTAGTTAAGCACTGACTCATTGTCTAGAGAGAATGTGGAAGCTTCATCATTGGAAGTTTTTAAGCTCATGTTAGGCAAACATTTACCAGGGATGTTATAGGCAATGATTGTCCTGGTCTGAGCAGGGATTGGTCTAAATAACCTCCTGTGGTCCCTTCCAGCCCTATTTTTCTGTGGTTCTGTGATCTGCACCATCAGGCTCATGGTTAAAGCTAGTGCAGCTCATCACGTTCATATACTTTTCCTGGCAGATCCCATGTTGGTCTATATGAATGATTCTCAGCAAGGGTGCCACAGCCCCCTGGAGTGCTTTGAGATCCTTTCAAGTATGCTACAGGGTGCTATCTATGCACATTGGTGCCATGCAGGTTGGGATATCCTCCACTGCAGTGTCTATAAAAACAACATTGCTGAGAAACTCAGTTATCGAAGGGCCAACCCACAATTACACTGTAGGCATGTTGAACCCTAATTTATTCTACTATAGATAACTCTTACATTATCTGCATGGCCTATTGTGCCATATAGAGCTTCACATCTATTGGCATCCCAGAGATGGCAACATGAACATATACGCTTTACCTAGAAGCTGGACTCATTTGAGCATGATATTCTAATGGGAGAAGTATGACTGAAAACTCTTTGAAACCCATGCCGGCCTTTCTGGTGATGTGGTAACTTTAGTCTAAACTCATTCACAAAAATCAGAAACAGCCATGTTTTCTCCTTAGAAAGAGGTTCTGCTGACATGTAACTTGGGACAGTGGGACAGATCTGTGACCTGTGATCCCGTTGACTGTGGAGTTCCTGACCAATCGCTCGTGTACTATGCTGAGTTTTCCTGCCCTGAAGGGACCACATACCTGAAGCAATGCTCCTTCTCCTGCATCGAGCCAGCTAAGCTTCAAGGTATGGGATTGTCTGCATAGGAATTTAATCCTGATTTTGATGCCACATGCATCTGTCCAGTTTCTTTCTCAGTCAAGTCTTTCTCTTCTTGTCCCTATTAGTGTTATCCTGACACTGCCAGGCAAACAAAGTCTAGGTTTGTGAGGTCTCCTGGGAAGCAGTGCACCATCCAGCTCCATACGTACTAGGAGCCCAACACCCTGCAGATATTCACAACCACCCCCTGGGCATTTCCTGCCTGTTACCTCAAATTGTAGGCACATACCTCCTGTATATTTATGAAACCCTGGCCACCTTTGTTAGCCCCAGGACAGTGATCTAGAAAGTTGAGAGAGAGTACACCAGTGCAGTTGGCCAAACAGGGATCAGGGGAGGATTCTACTGAAAGCAGTCAGGATTATGGATGGGAAATCAAAAAATGTCACTGAGGTATGTTGATCTATGGAACTGGACTGGGTGTTGTCACAGAGACCTGAGACCCTAACTACAGCCTGGTGTCCCCTACCACTCCATGTCCTCCTACCAAAGCCATCAATAGCCACAGCTGTGGTTTTATGCCAAATTAGAGAAAAAGACCTACTGATATTGTCTACCCAGGACTCAGCTGGATGGGATTTGGGGCTAATTACTTGCACAATGCCAAACATTGGGGCTTGGTGTGAGTTTCCACTAGCCTATTCTCTAACAGTCTCATACAACAAATCATTTTAATGGGTGTCCCATTTATGGAGACATTTATAGTTGAAATGTAGGAGAATTGCTCACCTCTTTCATCAAAGGCGCACAATGCTGTAAATTAAGTTTGATTTCATGACAGTAGACATGTCTGCAGATCCCACCGAGAACTGATCAAAGCATTGTGTGTAAGCGCCATAGCCCTACTGTTTGACAGGCCAAATTCTGAACTACACAGTACCATCACGTTCAGGGGAGCTACCAGTTGCAAAGAAGGGCAGGAACTCCATTTGTTATTTCATCTGTGTGTCCTGGAATTCACTAACAGCCTGATCTTGCTCCTGCTGAAGTCAATGGGAGTTTTGCCTCTGGCTTCCTTGGTAAAGGAGCTGGCTCATATGCAGAAGTTGCTTCCAGGGTCTGAAATGATTCCTGAGGATGTTAATTCAAGTCTGTTGAACCTAGCAGAGAAAGTCAGGGGGTCCAGTTGATTTCACTGAGCCACTGGGGCAGGAAATTCCCTGATTCTTGTTCTCACTGGAGACAAACTGAGTTCTCTTTTCTACATACAGGTTTTACAAGTACACATTTGGTGACTGGGGCTTAGTTGCTTGTTGTGGTAACAGTGCACCAGCCAGAGCAAATTCCTATTTACTTCTTATGCTTTGTACACTCTGGAAGGCCAACAGCTGGGTTTTGTCCAACACAGTTATCAGATCAGACAGTGTAAAAAGGTGATGTAAGGATGTATTGTTTTTCCAGTTGCTTTTCTGAATATTCCTATCTATCTGTCATAGGAATGTCTAAAATACCGGTCTCTGCAAAGCACTGATAGAACCCTGATGCATAGCTATGTCGTTATTAATTAGTAATAACTAATTGTTATTAATTGCATAACACCCAAAGGCCCCAATTGAGTGTTACTGGCCCATTGCAGTAAATAAACATGTCAACATAACACAGAGATGATTTCTATCGGAGACAGTTTACATCTTAAGCCCAAGACAAGGTACAGATGAAAGATCTGGGAAAGAGTGAGGAAACGATGAGATGACTGGGATGAGCATGGTAAGCAGCAGTTATAGCATGCTAGCATCATCAAGTTTTGTTATAAGCATCAGAGCAGAGAGGAGGGTTAAGGGAGTGGAGGTTGAACAAAGTTTGAGGAGCTTATCAAGTTACTTTGCAGAGAGGCTTGCTTCATGCTTTAGGTGTCGCTTTATTAACTTACCTCTGGGCTCAAGCAGTCAGTTAAGGATTGGACCACATGTCCAGTGAAGTCAGTGGTTTTGTTTCCATAGACTTCACTGGCTTCAGCATCAGGCTCTGAGAGCAACTTTTGCAGGTTACCAGGTTTCTAGAGATGCATTTGTTGCTTGTAGCCCTGATGTAGCCATCCTGCATTTTGAGCATGCTCTGCTTCTCTCTTGGAGCTAGGAATGAGTCAATGGCTGACCTGCCTTGAGGATGGACTCTGGTCACTCCCAGAAGCCTACTGCAAGCTGGAATGTGATGCTCCTCATGCAGTTGCCAATGCCAAGCTGCTGGTCAGCGGATGCCTGCAAGGGAACCATGATGTGGGTTCTGTCTGCCGCTATAAGTGTAAACCCGGATACCACGTGGCAGGGAGCATGGCAGGCAAACCCAGGAAGTAAGTGTGAAAATTTCCTGTCTCAGCAGTTTTGCCCATGTTTCTCTCATCCCCTTCACATGTGTTTCCTCACTTCTGATGCTTCATTTCTGATGCTTACCATAGCAGTCACCAAAGGGGATATGTTATTTGCACACTGGCTTAGGAGCTTAACTGTGTGCAGTTCACAGATTTTTTTTTCCTGGTGTTCATGTGCGTGTGCTAACACACACACACAACATAAAGAACGCCCCTCCCCCCACCAATGAAGCATGTGTATTTGCAACTGAGCTGGTAGAAGCAAGATGTAATAGCCCGTTGTGCACCCCTTCTGCCCCCCACCCTGCAATGTTGTACAGTCGACCGCACTTGTGTAGTCGACATCATCATCATCAGATCTCAGGACCTAAGCATGGTTAGACTGAATTTGCACTTGTATAGGAGACATCAAAGAAGAAGCAAGAATTTCTCTCCACTATACACCCAGCACTGCTAGGGGCACCTGCTCCCAGCTGCATGCAGTAAACTCAGAAATGCAGTGGTGAAGCTGATCTGGGGGCACTGCCAGCGGTTGCCTTCCAGAGTTCTGCCTACATTGTGTTTGAATGCAGTAATGACATGCAAGTGAATGAAAGCATACTTGAAAGTGGGAGCACCTGGCCCTGGGGATGTGGTGTAGACTTACTGTCAGCATCTTCATGAAGTCGCTATGGTGATTCCATAGATAATACCTTCCCTCATGGCCACCTATCCTGCATAAACTTCACTTTAAATTGTGGTTAGTTCTGTTGAATTCAATGAGACAGTTCACTTGCTTAAAGTTAAGAATGTATGCATGTGTTTGGAGACTCCTGGCTTTCATCAGTACACAGCTAATGATCTAGCCTGAAAAATTGTGAGGTTGAAGTGGTTGTCTTTCACATGAGTAGTAAACACTCAATTTTGAACATTTGTGGTCATGAAAGATCATGTAGTGGTTTTCCTTGGAGATGGCAGGTTAATCCTCATATCCTAGTTAAATTTCAACTCAGACAGTTGTATGTCCTTTGGGGAAAATATTCTCCAGAGTGGGAGAAGGTAGTGGTGATTCAGTGGCACTGATCTCTGGACTAGACCACTACCATGATGCTAGAGGGTTCTGCAGTGTCTTTTTGTGTGGCATCATCAGCTGAAGTCCTTGCCAGTTCTAGTCACTGAAGACTTCATGGCAGCTTTTGTATTCTCCTCAGTTTCAAATCAGGTAAGTACTCTCTAATTGCTTAATTTCCTGTCCAGTTTAAATTGAATGTAACTTTCATCTTCCCTTCCTCCTCTTACTTAGATAACAGTGTTTCTATGCACTGTGAATAGTGGCCATATTTACCACCCTATAGTTGATGAATTGGTTCTTGTACACACTTTACAAAGTGCTAGTAAGAGGCCTCAGACTGCGAGGAGCTAGACTAAAGTGCAATCAGTATGATAAGGAGTAATTGCTTACAAACCACTTTGCATACCATGTGATTTAGACCTGGCTTTCTCAAGATGCAATTTGATTAATGTTATTGTTAATTTTAGATATTATCACCATCATCATCACCATCATTACACCTAGAAGCTCAGGTCACAGACCAGAGTCCTATTGTACTAGATGCTGTATAAACACAAAACAAAAACATGGGCCCTTTGTTACCATTAACATAAATGAATATATTGAGGTCCTCATCTACACTCCATTAATGTCAATAGGATCCCTTACTTGTATGATTATGTCTTGGTTTATGAATCAGTGTTGGAAGCACCTCAAGTGTCATCTAGAGGTTACTAATTCATTAATCAGTCATACCTCTTAGCCATCTGCAATCAGTAGAACATGTTGCCTTATACCCACAATATAAACTGTTCAGACCTGCTTATCTATTAACAGTACATGCTGTATGCTCCCATAAAAGCACTGACTGTAGCTGTTAAGGAGCTTTCCTAGCATTATGTCAAGACTCTTCTTGAATTATGAGATGAGCTGGGTGGATGGCACCAAACTTAACTGGTTGTAGTGATAGTGAGGAGTGAAGGGGCTTGGGGCCCAGGGAAGGCCCCTAGGTATTCTGATGGCTGGATGGCAGTGTTGGGTCTCAGTGTAACTCGCTAGAATGAGGCTTTGAGCATCTGAAGATTTTGCAAACCTATTGAGCTCTCTTTGCAACGTAAGTTTGAGTGGCCACTTATTTCATACTAGCAGGACCTGGGCAGAGCATGTTGCAGTGCAGGTCTGCCCCTCTAGCTCTTGCCATGCCCCTTCCACAGTCTGGAACTCTTGTCCCCCGCAGGACCTGGGTGGGCTGGCCACAGTGTGATCATCACTACACACAAGGACTTTAGTGAGGGTCCTTCTATTTTCAAGGTGATTCATTTTAAATGAAAGTTGTTGTGTTAACTGTAGATCTGGGCTTGTACAAATAGGTGGTCTTTAGGTGCTGTATTGTTGTGTTTATGCATTTGGTAGATCTTATTCTTTCTGTAATCCATTTTCACTGTTTTATTTATATATGACTATAGCACTAAAAGCCCCCAATCAGGATCTGGGGCATGACTATGCTAGGCACTGTACATACACATTAAGAGTCTGTTCCCCAAACAGGTTATCATCTAGGGTGCAGACAGAAGTGACATTGTTCATGAGATCCGGCCCCTGAAAATGCCTTATAGCCATGACCTAACGCACACATGCACAGGTGCAGAGCACTTCTAAAATGGCCAGCCATGCAAAAAATTAACCCTCTTCTAATCAGGTAATAGATTATGGCACTGTGCTTTAGAGCATCTTTGGGAACTTGTGTTCCCTCAAGGGTTAATTTTCACTTAGGGGCAGATCTGTCAGTGAAGAAGTGAAGGGAGCAGCAGCAGCTGTGGGGCTGCTATGCCCAGCCTGGGCTGGAGGGGGGAAGGGGGTAGAACAGAGCCCCCTCACCTGGGAAGCCCAGCCCCAGCTCCCTCCAGTACCCCTGTGGGGGGCCTCAAGGCAATTTCTCCCCCCCCAGATCAGGTCCAGCATAGCACCCCTGCAGCTGCTGCTGCTCCCTAAATTCTCTCTCCTCTGACAACCCCAGACTGGGAGGGGGGGACAGGGCTGGAAAGAGGGATGGTCCTGGCCTGCGCCCCTGCCTGCTGGCCAAAAGGGCTGGTGCAGGTAGGCTCAATTCCCCTCTGACCCAACAAGCAAACTTTTGTTGGGTTAGGGGGTGCTCTCACTCATAATGTTTTCTGTAAAGCGCCATGAGTTAGAGCAGGGCCTTGAATGTCTGTCAGTTCCCTTAAAGGGACAATTGATCAGGCCGACAAATGAAGCACTATAGTTTTAAAGATTTTCAGGGGTCTAGAGATACAGATATGTACTTGATGATCAGCTCTAGGCCCCTACATACTTTTAGCATTCTGGCCTGAAGTGACTTAACCAAGGTCATACAAAGGGACCTGTGATATGCTCCCTTCAAACCCTACTTCTTCCCTTCCTCCAACCAATTACCCATCCCATTTTTCTGAACTCCACTGTTTTGTCACTTACTGTCTCAGACTTGGATACTGCTCCAGTTGCATTGTAATTCCCTCCGCTCTGTTTGTTTGTTTATAATTGATTTTTACTGGTGGGAATGCAATTACACAAAAATTTGTTTTTAAATATGTATACAAATTCTTTCTCCTAATCTCCTTACTATGTCTCCTCGAATTCCCTAACAAAGCTGCTACGGCTGATTACCCTAAGGTGGAATGTAATTAGGTAATAATGATGCTGTGTATAGATAGAATTGCTGTGTGCAGAGTGGGGGGGGGTACAGGTTGCAATGCCAGTGTTCATTTAGCATTTCCCAGTGTTAGTACATTTTCCTTCTAATAATAATGACATATGAACCCTGATTACCTTAATTTTCATAGATATTAGGCCTGGAAAAGACCTCGCGAGATCATCTGGTCCAGCCCCCTGCCCAAAGGTCAGGAAGTCAGCTGCAGTCAGATGACCCCCAACAAGTTAATCATCCAAACGCCTAAAGAGTTTCCAGTGCTGCTAACACTGGTGCCAGTAAACAGCTGTTATCCACATTAAGAGTTCTATAGTAGAAAGGCCTCCAGCTACCAGTACCATTTCAGCACTACACTATCAGATGAGTCTGACTGACTAACTGCAAGAAGTAGGGGAGGGGTTGATGATACTTTGTATTGGGGCAACTGTGTGGTTGGGATGGATGTTAGACAAGCTTCTGGGCAGCCATACAGTCAGTCGAGTAAAAGATATCACCAAAAAAAACCTGGCTTCCTGGGTATTTCCTGGACCATCTTGGCTACAATAACAATCTGACCCAGTTACATATCTGATTGACCAGGCATTTAAAAAAAATGCCATGGGTATAAGACCCTACACAAGCACTTGCACCTTTAGGCTATGTCTGCCCTTCTCTCTGTAGTGTTGTACAGAGTACCACAAGCAGTGTACCTACATGAATGTACTGCCCTTAATTATATATTCTACTTAATTATATACTCAACTTAATTATATACTGTACTTAATTATATATTCTACTCTTAGTAGGGCTAACTAACCTGGTGGAGCACTCCTCTGAGGCAGCTATGCTGCTCCTGATATTCAAGATAGCTTGGGAATCTCTTCAGGGCTTGACCATGTGATGTGTAGATATGCCCTCATTTACAACAGTTCATCTGTAGCATAGGGGAAGTTGTTAGAAAATGCCTGTACTATACCAGCCTGCCTCCTCCTTCTGGCTGCCAAGAGCCTGCTCAAAAGAAGTGAACTTTACCAGAATGCTGTGGAGGCCTCCAGATTAAGAGAATGAATGAGCTGCAGGCAGAAGCCCTCTGCCCCATTCCTGTAGAGCTCTAATGGAGGGCCCAGTCCCAGTGCCATCCCAGCCACCATGGTAGATTATTGTGAGGAGTGCAGATGCTCAGAAACTGGACCCCCCACCATGCAGGGCTTCATAGGTTTTAACAAAAATTCTGGAAGACAGTGAGTAGTCAGTGCAGAACATGGGTCAGGAGGTTTGTGCGTGTCCAGCAGCCTGTCCCACCAAGGAGGAGGCTAGTCCCATCCTGCATTAGCTATTGCTTCCAAACCAGCATGAATGAGTACACTCCCTGGTGACCAGTTGAGGAGATAGGAGGCCGACTGCTTCTTAAGGGAGTTTTGCTATAGCTTTGAGGGGTAGTGACCCTTGCCTTTGGCATGGAAACAGCAGGGTCTGGAGTGACTTCTTGTATAAGTGAATTCCCAACTGTTGCTCAGAAATTCATTTCAGTGGGAGGCTTCATGGTCAGTAAGTTGTATTCACTAGGGGTGGGATTTTTCAAAGCTGCGTAGGGGAATAAAATTAATGGGAACAAGGCATCCTTTAGGTTGCTTTGAAAGTCTCAGCCTACATTCCTTTTGGCATCTGTCTGCCTCAAATCCCTGTTGCTTCCTCTCCTCCTCAAAGAGCAAACCTCAGAAGTATCTCCTTAATGTCCAATGAGGTAGACATAAGATACATAAGAGGCTGAACAGCAGACAGGTAGGTGAAAATTTGAGGCTGGGAGCCTTCCAGCACTAGCCAAAGAATATTTTGCACTTTACCCTCTCACTAAAATCAAAACATCCATGAGACACTTGATGAAATCAATCTTGTCATGACCTGCACGTCTTCCAGTGAGATGTCTGATCTATCCACCGTCTCACCTGGTCCAAATACTACTGTGGATTGAAGCAGACCATGGAAGAGGAAAAAAGGGGGATGTGGGGAAAATGAAATGGAAAGAGTCAGCAGGATGGGGGCTGGAAGCACTTGAAAAAGGCCACCCGGGGTAGACGAGGACAAGAGAGTGCAAGAGGGTATCCAGCCATCATACATTAAATGGAGGGCCAGGATACAGGATTTCTCTTTCAAGCTGTAGACTGACCATCCCAAATAAAAATGCAAACAGACATCTTTCTAACAGAGCCATAAAACAGGGGAAAGAAAACATAGGCTGCCAAATGGACTCCAACTTACACCTCCAATGCCACTGATAAAGATTTACAGATTTGGAGTTGGTTGTTTCTTGCCCTCTGTGGTTACACGACAAAAGGGAGGCAGAAACCTGACATCCTGACTTTGCTTCTATTTAGTTTCCCAACAAGTACCCTCTCTCCTTCTCTTCTCAACTTCAGAATCCTTGAATCTCCTGCTGCTGGCAGATAATATGAGCTGTGGGGTAATTTATTGAAGTCCCTCTTGGCCTTCTTACAGCAGATCCTCTGCTCCAAGTCCTGGCCACTCTAATACGCTCCTGGGAGCTGGCCAAGCTCCCTGCTGCACAGTTTGTGGAGTTTGAGAGACTGACATTCATGCCTTCACATCAAACACAGCTCTTGCAGGCCTCATAAGTCTTCCCAGCGGCCTTCACATTCTGCCCATTAAATGTCTGATTGAAAAACTTGACTTTCCCTTTTCTTTTCTTTTTTTAACTATATTTTACTATGGCTTCTGGCTCCCGTGCTAATCCTAAATAAATGTTGCTCTCCCTCATTAGAAGAAATCAGTGTGTCTGTATTGCACTGTTCAGAGCAACTACAGGTTTTTAAAAGGGCCAGCTCCCCTCACCTCGACATTCGCCTCCCAGTGCCTCTCTGTAAACTGGCTCCTTAGCATGCTTGTGTCAGCAGCACAGCTGGCACCCTCTACCTTGGGGTCAGGTAAGGACAAGTAGCCAGGAGTGGGGAATTGGCTGTGGGTGGGCACCTGGAGACATGAGTTACTGTTGAGGGTCCAGAGGATGTGCAGTGTGTGTGGTGGGGCAAGGAAGGAGGAGCTGGCAATGGAGCACCTCCAGTGCCAAATGCTCTCAGACTCCTGGAATATTCCACTGAGGGAGGTCAGCTTGCTCTGTGATAAGACTGGTTCAGTAAGCCAGAGCAGAATACAAGGCAGGCCCAAAAAAGAGACAGCTGCAGCATTTGCAGTATGGGCAGCAAGCTGCACTCCCTTCCCTAGTTACTTCTGACAAAGTAAGATTTTCCCTTGCGTGGCTTGGGCAGGATGGCAGGGAGCTGCAGGCCTAGACGTGTTAATTCCAGCACCACATCAAAGTAAAAAGCCGTGTGAAAGCTAAGGATCTTGCAAACCACACTGTGCACCTGTGCAAACTGAGCATTCCTTAGATAGGCCAGAAGCTCCGGGCCCCTTCCCTGCTACAGCTCTCTTCTCTGGGAGTTGCATTGCTTTCAGATAAGTGCCTCTCATTCATTTCTGAAGAGCAACAGTGACATACAGTAGCTAGATCATTTATTCCCAAGGGACTTTTTGGTAAGAGCATGTATATGACTGTCAACATCTTAATAGGATGTTTCTTGTTTAAAGCATATTGCTTCATGACTGGGATTTTTCATACCAGTGCAACTACATCTGTGTAGTGACACCAGGTCAAAGTCCCAGTGTAAGTGTGCTGGACTGGCGTAAGAGAGGGACTTGCCTTGCTGTGATTTACACTGGTAAATTCCACCATGCTTTGAGTGCAACCACAGTGAAGCAGCCGAACTGGAGCAAAGAGCTGTAGTTGAAAAAAGTTTTTCAGTGCAAACTAGATTGTCACCCTTTACCACATTGTTCCAGCTTTAAAACTCTGAAGTTCTGAAGGTTGTTGCCAGGCAGTTGACCCCCAAGATTTCAGTTTTGTGCAAATAGAGAATCAAAGCAAACCAAGCAAAACCTAATGTTAAGTAGGATGTCTCAGCAGGGTAATGAATACAACTTCAGTCTAGAACAAAAACAATTAAATCAGTGATGCATTTAAGCCACAAAAGTTCACATCCAAATCTAGGTTTCCCCAAAGTTTGTGTGGTTTCAGATCCATTCTGTTGATTCAGGCCTGCTGCTGATATATTTACTTCCCTTGTATTGTTTGCAGCTCAGATACTTGTAGTATGCTACATAAGCTGGTCAGCAGGGTGGTCTTCTGAATAAAACACTGGTCTGTTTTAAACTGTGATGGTGCCACTGACCTTCTGGGTGACCTTGTGCAGGTCACTTCTACCTTGCTCTACCTCCCTGCCTTTGCCTTGTCTATTTGGATTGTAAGTTCTCCAGGGCAGGAAAGATCCCTCCATGTGTTTGTATAGTGTCTTGCACAATGTATCATTGAATGTGAAACTCCATGAACTTCTCAAATATAATGGAATATAGAAAGTGTAACCAACTAGAAACTGTCCCAGCTGAGAGAAATGCAAAAAAGAA